>NC_051157.2:103338402-103646296 GCF_013339745.2 Dermacentor silvarum
GTTTTGTGGTTTGAACGTGTGTTGTTTTGTTTTTTTTTTTTGTCGTTGTTTGCATGTTTTGTTATTTTGTGGTTGGAGTGTTTCGTGTCTTGACGTTACTGTGTGTTTTGCGGTTTTTTTTGGTGTTTGTTTTTTATCTTTTTTGGTTGTTTTTCCGTAAAGTGTTTGAACGTCTGTTGATTTGTTGTATGTTTTTTTCGTTGTGTTGTCGTTTTGCGGTATGTGTGTTATTTTTTTATGTTATTATTGTTTTTCGGTGGTGTTCGCGGTTGAGTGTGTGGAATTGTTTGAGATGTGTGGTTGTGTGGTTTTTTACGTCGGGTGTTTATTCGTTGTTGGTGTGCGTTTTTCTCTTGTTGTTTTGAACGTTTGCGTGTTTTTCGTGTGTTTGGTGCAGTGTGGTTACCATCTGCGAGCCGTACGCTACTTTTTGACGCCGGCCGTTCGCGAGCTTCTCCCGCTCACGTGTGTCTGGGTTTGTCTTATGCGTGATCCTCCAGTCTTGTGGCACTGACGATCACGACGTGGAAGCTGGGCCGTATGAGACGTGTTAGTGCAAACAACAAGTGGGATGACCGCGACAAGCTGACTCACGCCATCTTTTATTTTACCGGCGTGGCCCACCTGTGGTTCAAGAACCATGAAGCTGATTTTACCACCTGGTCAGCTTTCAAAGAGACCCTCGTTTCGTTTTTCGGCCGGCCAGCGGTGCGCAAGCTTCGCGCTGAACACAGCCTCCGCGGACGATCTCAACAAATTGGTGAGACCTTCACCAGCTACATTGAGGATGTCATCGGCCTCTGTAGGCGGGCGAATGCGTCCATGTCGGAACCTGACAGAATCAAACACATAATGAAAGGCATCGACGATGACGCCTTTCATATGCTCGTGGCCAAAAACCCACAAAGCGTTACTGAAGTATTGAACTTTGCCAAAGTTTTGACGAGCTGCGTAAACAGCGCATCTCCACACGTCGCCCTGGAATGCAACGGCTGACGTTTCAGATTTGGCTCCCAGCACCGTATAGTATTGATTTACACCTCGTTGCTGCCTCAAATCAAGCAATAAGTACGGGAGGAAGTGGCACGTCAGCATCTATCTTGTTGGATCGGTATCAATCTGAGCAAATTCTCCCCCACAATGGGGACCAGTCAGCTTCGGCCGGGTTATTCAGATTATCGAAAGTGTGTCATAAGCACCTAACAGCCACACCGCTTCAACCGCCGCAAGTACGTCCCGTTAATTACGCTGAGGCTATTAAACGATCTCATTTGCACAGCCGGACGCACACTTTCCATCAGCCCGCCACCAACTGCTACACAGCCGTCGAATGTCGCGGTACGGACGGTTTACGACCTATCTGTCGCATCCAAGAACCTACCTTCAACCCCTGGCGCACCTCCAGGACAAACCGGCCAGGGTGCTACGCTTGCGGTATTCGGGACATGTTTGCGCGCTTCTGTCGCCGCCGCGGACTCTATTTTCGCGATGGCGCTCCCAAACCTTAGTCATTGTCCCTCAACAAGCTACGCACCGTCTTACATCTGACGCCACGGACTCGTATTCACGTCGCCCCGCCTTCAGTTCACGCCGATCTCCTTCTCCCCGCCGCCGCCTCCCTTTCCCCCATGGTTCGCCGTTCCAACCATGCCCAGGAGGAAAACTACAGCCGCAGTTCCTGAGGCAAGAACTGCGCCGTCGTCGCAATTTGCAAGGCCTCTTCTTTCGCCGCCTAACGAGATTGTAGTGCTTATAGACGGTGTCGCGACCAACGCTCTTGTCGACACAGGAGCAGCTGTTTGTGTGATTAGTGAGACTCTCCTGCCGCAAACTGAACAAAGTGACGACTCCGCTTTTGATATTTCGCTACGCACAGCGAGCTCGCAGCACGTGAAGCCTTCGGCCACCTGCACCGCTCGTGTTTTAATTCAGGATGCGCTCTACATCGTCGAATTTGTCGTCCTTTCTCATGCATCGCATGCCGTTATCCTGGGCTGGGACTTCCTTTCCGCGCATCATGCAGTTGTCGACTGCGCTCGTGCACAACTCGCCTTGTCTCCGTTCTGTACCGCAAACCGTCGATGACCGTCGCCCGTCTGCTAAAGTGGTTGTCGCTGCTGACGTCGTCATCCCTGCTTTCTCTGTCGCCTTAGTGTCCGTCACCTGTGACGCTGTCCCCAATTCAACTGCACTTTTGTACCGTCTGAGAAATGTGCGCGTCGCCGGGACGTTGTCCTACCGTTCGCAATCGTCACACTGATGATGATTCCAGTGCAGTTTACGCGTGCAATCCGTTTCCCTGCCCTTCAAATCTATTACGTGGCGAATCTGCTTGGGCGTCTCGACACTTTTGATGCCATCTTTTCCGTTTGATGCGCCTTGCGATACGACCCCACTGCCTATCGATGCCGTCACTTCTGCCGCCGCTCCCGCCCCACCCGACCACGACGTCTTGTTGCGCAGCGTCGATAACGCGCTCCCGCAAGCTCAGCGCAATCAGCTCGTTCAACTCCTTGACCGTTTTCGGACCTCTTTCGACATGGGCCGACCTTGTTTGGGGCGCACGTCAGCGGTTGTTCACCATATTGACACCGGTCACCATGCTCCACTGCATCAGCGTCTCTACCGAGTGTCACACACCGAGCGCAGCGTCATCAGTGAACAAGTCGATGACATGCTGCAACGTGGCGTGATCCAGCAGTCACACAGTCCGTGGGCATCTCCGGTCGTCCTGGTACGGAAAAAGGACGGCTCAATCAGATTTTGCGTGGATTACCGCCGACTGAACAAGATCACACGTAAGGATGTTTATCCTCTACCACGAATAGACGATGCTCTAGATTGTCTACAAGGTGCCGAATTTTTTTCTTCCCTGGATCTTCGCTCTGGATACTGGCAAGTGCCGATGGCTGAAGCGGACCGTCCAAAAACGGCTTTTGTGACCCCTGACGGGTTATACGAATTTAATGTGATGCCCTTCGGCCTGTGTAATGCGCCTGCAACTTTCGAGAGGATGATGGACACTATCCTCCGGGGACTTAAGTGGCGTACCTGTCTTTGCTACTTAGACGACATAGTTGTCTTCTCTCCCAATTTTGAATCTCATCTCGATCGCCTCGAGCAAGTTCTTGAGTGTCTCACGGCCGCTGGTTTGCAATAAACTTGAAAAATGCCATTTTGGTGCCAGGCAGCTTACGATTCTCGGCCACGTCGTTTCACAAGAGGGAATCCTACCAGACCCTGCCAAACTGCGAGCCGTTGCTGAGTTTCCCAAGCCAACCACTCTTAAAGAGCTCCGTAGCTTCATCGGCTTGTGCTCTTATTTTCGGCGTTTCATCCGTAATTACGCCTCTATTATCGCCCCCTTGACTCAGCTACTTGCCAGCAGCGCTGACCTCTCGGCATGGAATCCCGATTGCGACGAGTCATTTACTACGCTCCGCCGGCTCCTTACGTCCCCTCCAGTACTGCGCCACTTCGATACCAATGCGCCTACTGAAGTTCACACGGACGCTAGCGGTGTCGGTCTTGGTGCCATCCTCGCCCAACGCAAAGACGGCTATGACGAGTATGTCGTTGCATATGCCAGCCGTACCCTAACAAAGGCAGAGTCGAACTATTCTGTAACGGAAAAGGAATGCTTGGCAATTATTTGGGCAATCAGCAAATTCCGTACTTACCTTTACGGACGCCAGTTTGACGTTGTGACTGACCACCATGCCTTATGCTGGTTGTCATCTATGAAAGACCCCACTGGCCGCCTCGCACGTTGGGCTTTACGCCTTCAAGAGTATGACATACGTGTCATTTATCGCTCGGGACGCAAGCATTCAGACGCCGATGCCCTATCCCGTTCTCCGCTGCCTCCTGACCTACTTTGCTTACGAACTTCCACCTGCGATTCGTCGTCCCTCAGCATCACCGACATGCCGGCCGAGCAACGCAAGGATCTCTGGATCGCTTCTCTGCTTGACGTTCTCTCTCACCGTTCACTTGATTCTGTTTCACGCACCATTCGTCGTCAAGCGCATCACTTTGTCGTTCGTGACGGCTTGTTGTACCGGCGCAATTTACCTAACCGATGGCCGCAGGTGGCTGCTTGTTATCCCCCGTCATCTGCGCTCGGACATATGCACCGCCTACCACGACGATCCTCAATGCGGCCACGCTGGCGTATTCCAGACCTACTCCCGCTTACGCCTGAGGTATTACTGGCGCGGCATGTATCGATACATTCGCCAGTACGTGCGATCATGCCTTTCGTGCCAACGCCGCAAGACCTCCCCCTCATAGCACCGCTGGTCCTCTACAACCTTTACCGTGCCCTACACGACCATTGACCGTGTTGGCATTGATCTTTACGGTCCCCTCCCGAACACTCCTGCGGGCCACCGGTGGATCATTGTCGCCGTCGACCATCTCACACGGTACGCCGAAACATCTGCGCTGCCAGCTGCCACCGCGATAGACGTCGCTCGCTTCCTTCTTCGCCGCCTCATTTTGCGACACGGTGCGCCCCGTGAATTATTAAGCGATCGTGGCCGCGTCTTTCTCTCAAACGCTATTGAGGCACTGCTCCAAGAATGCCGCATCGTTTCACCGCACCACCTCTGCGTACCATCCTCAAACAAACGGCATGACGGAGCGTTTCAACCGTACCCTTGGAGATATGCTTGCGATGTACGTGTCCGATGATCACTCCAATTGGGACCAGGTGCTCCCCTTCGTCACGTACGCCTATAACTCTGCGCCACAAGCTACCACCGGCTTCTCCCCTTTCTTTCTTCTATATGGACGTGAACCATCATGTTCAATGGACACCATTCTCCCCTACCGACCCGATGTCTCTGAAGCCACGCCCGTTTCCGAAGCGGCTGCTTATGCTGAAGAGTGTCGTCAACTGGCTCGCTCGTTTACCGCGCAAGACCAATGTCGCCAAAAATCTCGCGATGACGAATCTGCATCTAGCGCCACTATTCCCCGGAATGCTAGTTTGGCTCTGGGTCCCATCCACTACTCCCGGCCTTTCGACCAAGCTTCTCTCGAATTACCACGGTCCCTACCGAGTAGTAGAGCAAACATCTCCCGTCAACTACATCATCGAGCCGCTCGAGCCATCTTCCGACCACCGCTGCCGAGGGCGTGAAACAGTTCACGTCACTCGGCTGAAACCGTTCTACGACCCTCCTGTGCTGTCATTCCCCTAAGTCGCCAGGTTGGCTCCTTTCTGCGCGGGGAGTGATTGTACCGGAGCACATCGGCACCAGCTCTGTGCCAGCGAGTGTGTGGAAGAAGACGTTGACGATCGTGTGGTTCGCGCTAGGTCGGTTTTCAACGAGCCAGCTTGTTTAACCGCTTCATCTAGTCTACCTGCAAAATACTCTTGTTGCAATATATATATTTCTCATTCTTTATTGGTCCAAATGATGAATTACAGCATCACATCTTAATGGTCATAATTGTAAATACTTAATTCCCTCCATAGTACAGCTTCGCTGGTCTTCCAGTTCCACCCCAGTGTAAGGGCTGACAATTTTTTTTCTCTAAGAGCATATAAGACGAGAGTACATGATTGAAGTTCAGAGTTCGGTGGACTCATTTTATTTTTTATTTTCCAGTTCATCACTCATTCGTGCTTTTATATTCTTCTATATTTTCACTTTCTAGATTCTTGTGAAGTGCTCTATTTGCATTTGTAAACGTGGAGCATATTTTAACCACGCAGAGGAGCTTCGGGGAAGCAAGGGCACGGTAGATATTTTCCATCGCGAGAGTAATATTTCTAACATGCGTTTTAAATGTCGCCAGCCAACTACGCGCGAGCGGCAGAGTATAGCGAAGTAGAGAGTAGCATCTCCTCTCATCATGTTACCAACACGAGAAAAATTATGTATACAAAGATGAAGATTTTTTATTACCGGCTTTGTAGGATTAGACCCTTCATTGCTAGTTGTATGCAGTAAAACAGTATAGCGATTCCTAGCTACATGTGAGAAGTCGTTACTCCTATCTTAACTTCAAGAAATGGTACTTTATTGGTACGAGAACTTCCCTTGCAGTGGTTCGCTCCGTCACTTTTGAGTCCAAGTTTGAGTCCAAGTTTCTGCTGGTGCCTGGCACATGAATTGCGGGGAGTGCAGTTTTCCGACGACACGCTTGCCTCATGAAGGACACCAGTAAACAAAGAAACAAACAAACATACAAACACGCAAGCAAGCAAAGAAACAAACAAGCAAACCGCAATAAAACAGCATACGCGAAAAAAAAAGCAGGGTAGTTTTTCCGTTGAGCACGCACTCACAACTGCTCCAATGTAAAGCCGAAATAATGAAGAAAACTTTAATTATAGATTCAATATCCGCTGGCAGTAGGGTCACTATTAGTGTGTATTCGTAGAGAGTAGATAGATGCGCTTCGCCTATGCTGTTCTTGTCCCTGTGTGTCAACTTTGCAGCGCTGCTTTATAATTAGAGGTATGTTATTCCAACTAGCCCCAACGCAATTAATCACTAATGGAAAGGTATTGCAGAAGCCAGGGATCGTTTGCGATAGACTTTTTCCTTCTAGCGTTTTCAAATCAGCACATTTCACACGTATGTGCTTGCCTTCTTAGAAATCCAGAGAAACAGACATTACACTCCTCAGCCACTATCTTTTCTTTTACACTGTTTTATCTTTATTCCCTCGCTGTCACAACACCCTCGCGTCGAAATGCGTATTGGGGGCCTAGAAATTGCACAGCGAAATCGATGACTTGGGAGGGAACCGAGCTATTACTCTATGCCGTATATAGTGGTTCCTTTGAAGAAAGAAAATATATATATATATGGAAAAACAGTCCCACTACTAGGCTCCACTATCCGACTCCGGCGTTGGGGACTGGCGAAGTGTGGGGAACCCACTTTATTTCCTCGCAAGAGGGGGCTCCAATGCCTACCAATCCCCGAAAATACGAAGCTTCGGCAAAGGCAGACACAAGAAATAGTAATAAAAGAGAAGGAATTGGCGTGAAGACTTTCAAGAGAAACCGCGGGGAGCTCATACTTCGTCTTTGAAACAAGGACGTGCGATCAAGCGAAGGACCATTCCAAAGGGTGTGTGGGAAAGCCAAAGAATTGTTCGCTAAGCGGTCACGTCATCTATCGGTTGCACTGGCATAGTCGAAACAAAGTGCCTCACAATAAACATAGCTGAAATAGCCTGAGATACATCACAAGTATAAAATATATTCTCGAATTCCTAGAAATGTAATCCATGCCAGTGACCGCCGTTGGCGGCTTTCCTTTGGGCCCAAGTTTTGGCCTTTCCTTTTTTGATTTTTTATATATTTCTTTTCAGAAAACATAAACGTGCTGAAACTCACTTCATGCAACCATTTCCAACTGTTGTGCTGCTGCGCATTTTGTTGTTATTTATATAGATCTTGATTATGCGTAGGCCTATTGGCGCAAGCTTTTGCAACTTTTTTTTCTTTTTATAATGATTGCAGCTTGATGGAGACGTCTATGGAAGCGAAAATACAGTTCTCATCAAACAATAAAACGAAACACACACAAAAGGAAGAGAAGCACGCAAATTTCAGATTACTTTAAGTTCGATCATTAGGCTCTGAAAACTCTATGCGAATTGAAGTTCAAAATGGAACAAAGAATCGCTCTTCAATAAAGAAATCACCAGCACTGAGTTGTTTGCAGCATAGCTAGGTGAGAAATCTCGCAGTAAAGTAGCTCTTGAATAACACTGACCACAGCGTGTCTACATCCAGCCTCTATCGGAACATGGAAGCCAACGCTAGAAAGCTACGCGATTACCATGTCACCGTCTATAATTCATGAGTCAAGTAGCCCCGCTTTTGCTCAGGCCTGTGTTATCTTGGGCAAACCACCTATAACATGCGCATCTTATAAATACTCAGATTTTGCATACCGAGTTCAAGTATTTGGAGCATTTACACTTGATTACTACCGTGCTCCTCAAAAAGACATCCAGAAAGGAACGCCCAATGTCGCTTTTCGGCCATCTTACCTGCTAGGCCATATGTGCCACCTACAACGCGTCATAGGCTCATGGTGCTGTGAAAATTCCTACGGAAATTTCAGTCTGCAGTGTCTGCAAGAAGGACATCTTTGGATTAAATGTGCGGACATTGGAAGGTATAATAAGTAGCCGACTATACAGTACAACAGAGTTCACTGTACAACTCCTTGTTCCTGGGCACCTCTTCCTTACTTACTCCAGCCGGAATTTCTCTATAGTGTATAAAGAGTTAGAACAAACAGCTTTATGGTGTTGGAATATTCAATGAAAGTCTAATAGGAATCCAAGGTGTTCTGAATAGCGCCTGATTTTATGCTCCACAAAAAAATTGCGTCCATGTTTTTAGGTTGTCATATATAGTAAGCCATATTATTGCTTGAAAGCAAAGTTCGCATGAAGCACATAATGGCGCCCGCTGAATGGCCGATCGGGAGGAATAGAGGCAAATGCGGGATCAGTATGGAAGAATGCAGCCTGTTTCTGTGAAAGCTTTCTAAATTATTGCAAAAAAGTGGATTCTACACAAATTCATCATTTTACAGATCAGGATTAATAGCAGTCGTGATTGATTGTCAGCATTACTGCAAATAACTCAGTCATTATTGAATCAAATATATTTAGTAAACAAATAATTATACTTTTCACTTATTCAATCAATCAATCAATCAATCGATAAAGTCAGTCAGTCATTCAAACAAACCAGAAGTATAAAAACAGTTTTTCCGTCTCTTAAGGCTGGTTACCATTGATGTGATAACGTGCTTGGGCTAGAAAATAACAGGAGGCCGGGGGACTCTTTCAAAAAGCTTGGCACGCTTTAAAAGCTTACTAATTCTACGAAAGTGCTCACCTGCAGCGGCGAAAATAGACATTGAGTCAAATTTGTTGATTTTGTGCGAGGTGTGGTCGATCCTGTTTTTTTTGTTTGTGACCAATATTACATTGATCAAACCGGCTTCTGCCTTAATGCAGATCTGGCGAGCACAGTTACTATGTTAAAAATAAAATGTGAACTGATTATGTGATAACGTCAAGCGCTGACGCGCCACTGCATTATCGCGTGCCCTGATATCAGCCGCAGATAAGCAACCGCTGCCTATAAAAGTGCGTCAACCGAATAAACGCATACACCTTGTTCTGCACCTGCCACGGTTGTTTTTTTGAGTACGGCTGCTCGGCTACTCGGCTGCCGCACGCTACTAGAGATTAGTGTCTTGGTTCTCGTTGCAATGCTTGTCGTTTTGTGGTCGTACCCCTAACTTTGACGGACATGATTTCATAGGCCGTTGTCATAATTAGCTGACATGTGAAATAACAGTAGCTGAAGCAATTGAAAGATTTCGAGATGCGTGTGAAAGTGCACCGTCTGTAGCATTATGACGTAAAAAAATTACGTATCTTGGTCGGTCAGCACGTTTAGAATGAACTCCTATTTTATTTGTTGCTTTTTAACTGAGTATAAAGGCTGTCACAAGTGTCACGAAATAAACCGGTTGGAAGTTTAGCACCCCCCCTGTTTTCTTCTTTTTCTTACGTGTCTATCCTACGTGCCTTGATTGCTTACTCATTTTGAGCTGCGCTAATGTAAGGAAACCTTTGAGGCGCGTTCGCCTTAAGTATAATGGTGAGTGAGTGAAATAACTTTACTGAGGTCCAGAGAAGACGCAGGGGATACCCCGCGCCACCCGGCTAGTCTCACGTATACGTAGGGACCGGCAAGCCAAGCTTGACGGCCCGATCGCGGGCACTCTGGACGGCCAGGGTTTGGTCGTTGAGTTCGGGGCTGCCCAAAAGCGCAGCCCAATTAATCCTTGCTGAAGGCGGAGCCGATGGCTTCACACTCCCACAACACATGGTTAAATGTTGCCGTTAGTCCACAGGCAGGGCAGTCCGCACTGGGATACCTTTCAGGGTATATAACGTGAAGAACCGCAAGGTTAGGATACGCACGAGCTTGCAAAAGTCGAAGGGTCACCGCCCGCGCCCTGCATAAGGCAGGGTGTGGGAGGGGGAATACCCGTCTTGACAGATAATAATGCTTAGTGATCTCATTATACGTCATCAATGGTTCCCCGCGGGGTAGGGGGACTGCGGAGGCGGCGCGGTCAGTGAGTCCTCGCGCGGCCTCGTGCGCGCTCTCGTTAGGGTTAGAGGGAGAGCCCTCAATCGACCCCAAGTGAGCGGGAAACCAAATGAGAGAATGCGTAGAGATACTGTTCAAGCTTTGGAGAATGCGAAGGGCCTGAGGGGAGACCATCCCGGTGTCTGTTTCTTACCGCTATTCCGCCATGCGGTGTTTTTGTCCATAGCTATTGCAGATGGCAGCGTTGAGCAATTCCCGACACAATCAACAAAAAGAATCAGCTGCAAATTAAGGAAAAACTACGCCCTTCAAGACAGTTCCCGGATAATTCATGTCTGAAGTCCAGTCCTGTCTGATTGACGTCGCCAAAAACATAGTAATAATAACAACGTGAATTGGTCCTGCTGTGCAGCGATCCTACAAGGCGTGCAGACGTTTTTTCCAACTTGATTAATGGGTCACGCTTGGGTTCGTTAATTAATCCCGTTGCGCTTTGCGCGTGCCTGCCGTTGTCTCGCAGTAACCTAAGTGCGCGCGAATGAGTGGCACCGCGACTCGTATGCTTCCGGGCCGGAGTCCATGAAGCTCAGAGGCGGTCGAGTGTACATCGGGGCCTGTGCGGAACAAAACTTGCGAGCGTTGTCGTTATGCGTCCGTGCATAATAGTAAGGCGTCCGTGCGTACCCGTGTGTATTCGTGCGTTTGGTGGCGTCTGGGTCTTACCAACTCGTTTGCTGGTACAGGAAAATCAAGATACGAACGTACGGCATAATTGAGTTCGCTGTCTATATGAAGGGCGTGCTAATGCCCCGCATCAGCTGAGTGTCTGCTTCCCGTAGCGTGAAAATAGAGCAATCATTTCGCGGGAGTGATGGTGGTGCCTTCGCATAATGTATTACAATCGAGTAATTGATCGCTTAATTGATTATGCAAGCACGCGGTTAACTAATAATGCAGTTTATAGGTTAACAATGTTTTAATTGATCTGTTAAAATAATGAGTCAGTAGTGGCAACACGATTGTGTGTTATGCCGGCGACCATTTATCGAGTTATCGCTCTCGCACTTACGATGTCTGAAACTTCATGAAGGCTGTCCAGAGATTCACTGTAACACATTACCAGACGCTATAGCTCAAGCTAACGTGTCTGCAAATTTGCGATGAAATTCTTCTGTCTGTTGTGCATATATATATATATATATATATATATATATATATATGAACTAATCAGTTGAAGGAATCAGTTTAAGGAATCCTATACTGATTCCTATATGAAGGAATCAGTTTAATAATTCGAAAGTGTAGGCGCACGTAGAACAGTAAAAACAAGCATTTCATTTCGACGTTTCGGCCGGGGTCCGGCCTCTATCACAAATGCGGTTTCAGGCACCCAGAGCTCATTTGATGCGTTTTCTTTGTAAGGGTAAAGCTGACTCGTTCTTCGCGTAACATCGTGGTGGAGGTGGAACGTACCCCGCACCTCCACCACGATGTTACGCGAAGAACGAGTCAGTAAGACGGGCAACTATTTACAGGTTGTATTTACAACAGCGGTTGCAGCGCTGACCGGTTAGGTTCACAGCGCGAGCCCAGCTCGTTCTTCCTCTTCTTTTCTCGAGTGATGGCGCCCGCGCGCCTCGGTCAAACAATCAAATACCACACGCGTGTAGCAATATTAAAGAAAAAAAAGTACGGTGTCATGAATATTAACACGCGTACATCACTCGACTAAAAGAAAAGAGAACGTAGGTAGTCTATGAATACAAACACGCTTACCTTTATTAGCGTCCACAAGGGAGGGGCGTTAGAGGTATGTTAGGTGGAAAGAGGCAGTCAGTGGAATGCAGGGTTGAGGGGTCATATGATAGCATAGAGCATGCGAGAGGTCGCAGCTGCCAGAGGAGTGTTTCTCTTGTTCTTTGTTTCAGGTTACTGCAACTTTTATGAGGCCACGAAGACGGTCAATACACCCGCACTTCGTTATATGACACCCATACTGCAATCTCCACCAACCTCTGAGTTACGCGAACTGCATTCCACTGCATTCTTTGCACAAGTGCCACGCTTGTCTGTTTGCTATCCCCAATCTCGATTAGGGCTCTTGAATACATCAGACTACGTTACACGGTTTTGCCGTTTTGATTGTAGCAGGATACTCGATATACAAATGCGTTGCCTTGCCAGTTACAGGCTGGTAATGACTTGTATTACCAGCCAGTTATAGCTAAACTGATTTCTGGGAGCCATCCTTAAAGACGTCCACGATTCTGGTTCGAGCAGTTCGAGTTCGATATGTAGATACATTTCGCAACAACACGCTTCTGATGATGCTCTCAAGCAAACATGACGCAAGGCGAAATTGGTTACTTTGAGACAAATACTAAGTTTCTGGTCTCGCTACTACATAGCTCGGCTTAAAATAATAAAGAAAGCGTTGGATATAATTATGCACACACAAAAAAGGCAAATGATGAGTGAAATGAAGAGGAGTGCACTCGCGTGAAGCATAAAATGTTGACACGGTGGCCCTTTCTTTTTTGCTTCAGTTTTCCCCGCATATTCTTCTTTCTGAAGATGACGAGCCCTTTGAGCTAGCTTCCTTTGGCAAGTTCAATTCTTTCGTATACCAAAAGACACTTCTTTTCAAGCCTACTCGTCTCAAAAGCTCTTCCAGAGACCTAGACTCGGCATCGACTCTACCACTTGAGAAACGGCACAGCTCCGTTTTAGTGACAAATATCGATTCGCTTCGCTTCAACGAACAGTAGCCAAGAAGGTTGACTCAAGCTCATAAATCTAGATGAGGGACACCAAAGTTGGAAGTGCTTCCGAACAATTTAATGTTCTTTTTTTTCCGAAGCCTGCAAAGACGAACCAATTCAGAAGGAGAACCAGTGCGACCAATACTATTTGTATGTGACATCTGCAACGGAGTTATTTATTTTATTTTATCTCTCCAGTACATTTAAGGTGCCTTCTTTTTCGAGGTCAGTGATGGAAAGTGGAACTGACTGGTGCACAAAAACAAACTTGCCATCATACGGAGCGTGACCTGCCGGTGTCAGAGAGCCTCACCCCTGCAAATAAAAAAAAAACTGCATTGATCTGTCCAATTTTTCTTGAAGCGTCAGTTCAAACGCTGAATTTTTTATGTACCGAAAGAGGGAGAGTGAAAAAAAATAGAAACCAATAAGCCGGTTAAATCAAATACTATATGCTAGCCTTGTAGTTGCTCGTTTTCGTTCAGAGTGCGGAAAATATATGTCATAAAGGTTAGTTCAGGTAAATTATACGGTTAATTTTACCTTTATTTATGTATTACGCTTTTTCATGCTTAATGAATGTTTGTCGTTCCGCATTCTTTTCCGACTTCTCTCTTGTGGAAGCTTTCAGGCTCACTGTGTCAGTGTGAGCTTTATTACAGCACGCAATACGGTTTTTTTTTTCAAATTTCCAGGCAATCAATTCTTATCAGATTCTGGCAAGGAGATACTGCATCTTTTCGAGTGAGGATCCACAACGGAGTGGAGGCCGGGTGTTACCTTTTATTGGGGCTCTAATTTTTCTTCTTTTTTTTGCGGTGTCGTTCCTTTCACAAGGCAAAATATTTACATGGTCATGAATTGCGATTGTAGTTATATTGTTTCAGACTCAATTGTGGGTTTTCGTGTTGTCAACATTTCTTAGGGTTTCTGCCTCGGCCCTGTTTTTGTTTTTTATTCGCTTTCTTACTCCGAAAACTTTTTTTTTCTCATTCGCTCACAATATTGATCCACTTTGTTGTTCTATACTTTAAGTAAAATATTGCTTAATTCAACATCCAAGCACTCTGGCTGCAACGCAGCAATGGTGCTTCGGCTTGGCGCATGGTGCATGCAGACGGTGCGAATTGCATCATTGCGGAGAAAACGGTCCGAGGTAATTACACGGATTACGCCAGGAGACGCACCCCTGTTTTCTGTTTTTGAAGTAAGCCTCACTGCCATTCAGTTCGTGAATCAACAAGGTCGCAGCAGGTGGCTGGGGTGTCCTGATTTTTATTGAAAAAGCTGTTAGCGGTTCTTTTGGTTGGCTGCTTGTAAGTCTTGGTTATTCCAAAAAGGGTTCTATAGAGGCTTCTGGCATGATCTCTAAGTAGAGGTTTTCTTTACAGGTGGACGTTCATGTAGTCAAGCATCCGCAGTGGCGATTAGATGTATGCTGAATTTTCTGCAACTCATATATGTATGTTATTGCCGGAATGTGTGTATGTACGCCACTCATGTATGTGTGTATTACATGTATGCAGAATATTTTGGCAACTCAAGTCTTTTCAAAACACTTCAGCTGCGTGGTTGCTACGTGGGAATTGGCCGCCATAAGAGCAGCGGTATTTTTAATAGCACGAGTACGTTTTTTTGAATTTCTGACCCATTAGGAATGTGCAATATAGGAGGGGGTTATGATATTTACCTATATGTGAGAGATGAGAGCGAGATTCGAACCCATGGCCTCGTGAAGCCGAGGAAATCGACCTCAAGTCTGGACAATGCCAGAGAAGCGCTCATGAAAATACTCACAAGCATCATGCTTTTTACGCCTTACATTTAGAATAAGAATGAGAGCGCTTATGAATAACTAGAAAATATCAAGCTGAAGCTCTTGTCTAGTTCGTAGAAATCTATATTGCAAATCAACCAATCTTCTCACAGGGGCCGTGTAAACATGTAGTTCTTTATTTTAACGAATACGAATAATTTTGCCCCCTTTGGAAGCCGACGTACTCCCAACTCTGTCTCAAATGACGCCAAACACGAGTAGCCTAGACAGACACAATGGAGTGCAGCATTTGCACTGTATTGGTTTGTCTCATTGATTAGCACACATTCGTGCTTCCTCCCGTATTGTAAACATCGCAGTTTCTCCTTCCCTTTCCTTTCTTCAAATATTTGACAGCCTCGCCGTAGGCGAATAAGTACGTATGCTTGAAGTACGATCTACGTGCCCCTGTTACACGTATATCCCACGCCATTCTAACTTAGCTTTAGGGATTCAGCGCAGGGATTCAGCGCAGCAATATACATAAAATGAATGGTCACAAAATAAAAGAACCTATATGTACTCAAGGAGATTTTTTTTGTTTTCTTTTAATCATCGAACAATTTCTGGAACGCCTCCATTTACAGAACGGGGCACACTGAGGACAATGAACTGTGCGACGGCTTAATGCTTGACTGCTTGTTTGGCGAATAAGATCTCAACTTACACTTGAAACAAGGCCTAAATGTTTCGCTAGGACACACATACAAGGGCGCAGATTTGATAAGGATTTTAAACCTCTGTAATGGTTCGTACCCCCTAAGGGCGATAGGCCAAGAATCGGGCGGCAGGAGGTTTGATGTCATATTTGGTCTATATTTCTTCTTCCTCACCTATGGTTTTACTTTTGCCGTTCTACTGGTGATTTGTGTGTAAAACCTGCACAGACTGCGGCAGTACCAGTAGGAGATGTGGCGGCGGCGACAGTCACTAGAATAACGAAGGAACCCAACATAAAATACATTAAAACGTACTTTTGGGTATTTGGAAGACAAGCGACAAGTTTCCGTAAAACTGTGCAAGGACCAACATTTTGCTTTAAAAAATAATTATTGTATTTTACCAGACATGCTGCAACAGCACAAGTAGGCGCCTTCAGGTGGCACCAGCTATTCCTCGTAGCTAAGCAAACAAAAAATATTATCACACAATATCTCACATATTATGTCACAATTGAATCACAAAATACACTCAGTGAGCCTCAACATAAAGTTCTATTCATGAGTCCAGAAACTTAGTGAATTCAAAAATGTACGCAGCTGCATATGCATACACAAGTACTTGGAATTGTGCGAACACATACAGAAAGCACAATTTTACAGACGAGTCCGCAAAACGTTACCACAGGGTGGTGCTAGTGTTTTTATGCAAACTAGCCTCAATGGTTTTACTCCAAAATTTCTACTAGCTTGGTCCCCCAAAGAAATCACTGAAGAAAATATTTAGGAAAAGCGAATGAGACCCTGTGTGCACCACAAAGAAATAGTTTTTGAGAATTTGTGCTATGCTAACGAAAAAGGCTGTCACAGTCCATGGGTTTATAAATCCAGGGAAATATCTCTCCTTTTTTTTTGAGCACTTAATTGTGCTTCATTTCTCCTAAGATGCGCGAGAGCTCCATAAGACATTAAATTTATTTTGCTTGCTGAAAAGTGTTCATTGCATGAGTCACATGCTAGATTGAAGCAGAAAACTCGGGCTGGTGGAAAACGTCTTGATAACTTGACCACCCTCTTACCACCTGTTACCTTAGCATTCGGATCTGAGCCAGCAAAGCATAACGCAGCTTCATTGCCTAGCTAAGTCAACAGAAAGGCAAGAGAGACAGGCAGGACCTCTATTCTGGTTGCACCTTTTCTCGCAATGCAAAATAGTGCGCGAAGGTAGGAACATGCGTATAAGCTTATGCTCCGTCCAGAGTCGGGTGAGATGCGCTCGAGAGGGCTACGCTGGAAAATATCGGGGTGGTGAGATGTTCAATGAGCTGCACTCGGTGTAGAGTGGACAAAGAGAAGGCTCGTTGAAAGGTTCCAGAGTTTTACGTGCCAAAACCACAACATGGTTTTGAGGCACGCCGTGGTGTGAGAATGTGGAATAATTTTGGCCACTTGCGGTTCTTTATCGCTCACCCAGTGCGTGGTACGTGGACGTCTTTGCATTTCGCGAAATGCAAAGACGTAATCGATCAGCGGCCGCCGCAGCTCGAATTCGATCCTGCGCCCTCGATCTTAGCAGCAAAACGCCGACGCCTCTATGCTACTATATCACTACGCTTTATTTTTAGTTGTATGTTAGTACGAGGCGAAAACATCCTGAACAGTACGTAAGAACCATCCATCACATTTGCTCAGAAAGAGTTACTATTATGTAGTTAGCTCGCTTGCGTTTGAACCAGTTTATTTCGCTCTTCCCACATAATCGTTTTTTCACTGAGAACGAATCTGTGGAAGGCGGCCTCACTGGCAACAGAAGGTGGAAGTTAGTGGAATCAGTGGGACGTGCTGCAGATGCAAGCACTTCCGGTGCTGCATGTGCAGCTACAGGACTGCGTCACATGCTGCTAACCCGTTATCGAGTCAAGGCGAGCAGCTTGGCCGCAAGAAAGCTTTGTTTAGCTTACTTCCATCAGTGGCCACGTAGAAGGGAACAATACATGTGTACAGATGAGCAATACCCAAGAAGCACGAGTAGTTGCACAAAACTAAAACGAGAAACAATAGAAAAGGAAACATGGCAGTGTTTGGAGCCGAGGAGTTTGGAAGGTTCGGAACGAAGGTAGACAGAGTGTGATGGAAAGTCGGCGAACCATGCATCCACCCTTGTACGTGCTCCCGGGAAACCGTTAATGAGCGGTGAAAACAACGCAACCGCAGCTACCATCGGTTATGATTAACGTTAGGGACATGATGGTATAGCGGGGAAAGCTAAAAAAAGAAGCTGTCACAAAAAAGCCGAAGCGCAGTTTCCGCTAGGAACAATAATCTTTCCTCGTGTTCGCGTGGCCTTTCACTGGTATACACTAACTGCGTGTAGGTACAGAAAGTGTTCAAGATAAAAGTGAGAAGCAAACAATTCCTGAAAACAAATAAGACAGAAAGAACAGAAAACACTTTGGTTGAAGGAGCAGCGAAGCCAACGGACCTGAAGAGAGGAAACTGAACCATGAACTGGCGAAACTGATCGTTCCAACTGTACGTGGCTTCACTCGCCTATCAGAGCAGGTTGCGCTATGATTACTTTGCTCACTTTAATGTTATATTTCGTATTTAGTTTTCCCTTGTTGTTAGGCTGCTCAATAATTCACTGCTACGCATGTTTGAACGGTTAATGATGACAATCGATGTACTCGTCTGCGTTTTGCTGACTCGTTTGCTGACAGCCACGTTATGAGCAATGTACGCAAATGCATTTATTAGCAAATAAAGCAACGGTTTATTTCAACACTCATTCTTTTCTTTTACCGGCATGGACTTTTCTAAATATTTCAACTTCTTTTTAGGGAATTGCATAGTTGACAATATTTTTACTGAACGTATAATATCCAGCGTATGCACTTCAAACAGCCAAACAATATAGAAAATTCTACCTGATCAGCGCTCGCGTATATAATTTTCTTTACGACCGCTCTTGGTTTATGGTATTCTGGACAATTAATCTGATTCGCTACAACTTCGCTTCCATAAATGCAATGAAATGTGTTAAAATTGTCATAGACTCATCATCTCTACAAGATACAACAAATTGCGAAATAATCGTCCTGCTTGGCTTCAAGAAGTAAAAACCTAAATTAGTAGCAGAATATCGCTGTGGTTAGCGCGACCTTTTATTATTTGCGTGTTTGAATGAAGCGGATAGCTCTGTGGTTTCGCTTCTTAGGGCATTTTGAGTCTTCAATCCTACGTTATCTCTAATTCGAAGTCAAAACAGCACTAAAATCCGTATTATTGTGTTCTGAATGAATCAGTTATCGTGTATTGAATAGACATTGTTCTAATTCTGGCTGCGTTATGTTATTTTCTAAGAAATAAAGCTTCACATCCGAAGGCAATGTTGTGCGTGGAAAAAAGAAGCATTTAGAAAAGAAGCAATTAGAGTAATATGATGGCTGTAAAGGAAAGAAAAATCTCGGGGAGAACGACTGAGCGTACCATGATGAGATCAGGCGAAATTAATTTGGACAGATTGGAGTCAGCTAACGCAATACAGGGGTAATAGCAGGTCACTGCGAGAGGCCCTCGATCTGTAATGGCCATGAAATAAGATAACATTTGATGATTTCACCAATATTTATAACTTCGGTAACTCCGTTAAGTAGACACGCCTTAGGTATCGGTAGGGCTACTTCCCTCGACTGCAACAAGCATCTAAGTTTATTTTAACTTGAGCAGCTACTTTAGCGCACCTAGTATATTGAATTAGAGATTTGTTATTCAGTATCTAAATATACCTGCTGTTTTACGCTGCCCGTAATCTTCCCCTCTTCATGTTGCAGAACAAAAACGGCAGAATTTTTCTATTCCAATTAGGGCCTCTATACCATGACCATTGACATCCCATATACCGCACTCTTTCAAATGGTACCCAACGCGCTATGATGATGTCTAAGTATTGTTACCTGTCAGGTAGCCGCAATATTACTTTTTTCCAGTAACTTGCGTCTTATTTCTTCGTATTGCTTGTTACTCTTTGCTGTTATGATAACCGTGTCTCGGCATAGCGTTTCGCTTTACATCAAAGCAAACAATATGGAGATGGATATGTGTGCCGCTTGGGAAATAACATAACGGAGCCAGAATTAGTGCTGCCATCACCAACTATAATAACTCCCTGGTGTCACTGGTTTGGCTTATATATCCGCCTACGCTCTCTAGTCCATTAGTCTGTGAAAATGAGACGATATGCCGCTCGCAGAGAAGGAACACCGTGGGAAAAGAGACACGTCCAAAGGGATATTACCATTGCCGATGAATATGGAAGCGTAAGTATGCGCATACGAAAAGGACGGAAGAAGCATGAGTGCAATGTCAGGGCGCCGTCATCGTGCCTGTAGGCAGGAAGGACAGCTTTCAGCCTTTGGTTTTTGCTGTCCTGTCTCCATCTGCTTGGCTCCGCGTCAATCCGTTCTCGTTAATGCCCGTCTGCCTTGATTTTCTTGCATATTCAATACCTGTCACCTTTCATTCAACAACGTCCAAAAAGCACCACAAGAAACGAACATATATTGAGAGAACGTAAACAGTCCACCAATGTGTTCAATCATGTTGAGCACTCTCCACCGCAAAGCCACACGTTTGTAGCGAAATGAGGAAACGGTACGAATGAGGTGCGGGTATATGTGTATGGTGTGTAACACCCTAGAGTGAACCCGAGACCGCTGGAAAGAACGCCCTTACTTCTTTTTAGGAGCGAAGCTCCTTATAGCGGCACCCGTTCCGTCCCCGTCGTAGTAGTAGTAGTAGTGTGTAACCAGTCTGAGAAAAATGAGAAAAATTCCGAAGTTGTGTCCGTAGCGCGGAATCGAACCAGGGACCCCTCGCTTCCGCGCGCGTGGCGTTAGCCTACTACGCCACGAAGCGCACATAGACACACGCACCACGATGGCAATAAATACCCAACATTAACGAAAGGCCGCGTTTCTAGCGCGTTTCTAACGCGTTTGTGCTAGCGCGTTACGGCCCGTGTAAGAAGCTGGTGTAAGACGCTGTGGCCTCTCCGCCTTACCCCCGTATTCATAAACGCTCCTCGACTTGAACTTGACTTGCCACCGCCTTCAACGCGTTTCGAACGCGCTGCCCAAGGCGGTGGCAAGTCAAGTTCAAGTCGAGGAGCGTTTATGAATACGGGGGTTATACTCTCTCAGCAGTCATGTGATGGCGTCGGCAAACGTGGTGCACGTTCCGGCATGTGCAAACGGCTGCGTAAGACGCTGTGGCCTCTCCCCCTTACTAGAGAGTACTGCACGTTTCTAACGCGTTTGTGCTAGCGTCCCCTTAAGCGGGAGATGTGCAATTATAATGAAGGGCGCTGTTATAAAATAGGAATGACGTCACATATGGCGCGTGTCATTGGTGGAAGTCAATCGTTCGATTTAGTGCGGCGAGACTGGGCGAATTACACGGAAAATTCACGGTTTACCGATGATTCCCTCCGGAGCTTCGCCCACTCATCATTATTCACCCCGTGGATATGCGGTGTTTTTTTTCCCCTCTACGGCAGCGTCGCAGACTTCATTTACCATGATTTGCTATGCGAGGACCGCCACGTCACCGATTCGGGCGTCGCTATTCACTCTACCTGGGCTCCATTTTTTCCCGTGATAACTTTCTACATCTAAGAGAGGACTGGAGGAGAAAAAAATGAAGATACGGGTAGGAACGCAAAGAAAGCTGTTAAGTGCACTGCCGATGTAGTTAGCTTTCACTAACGCAGGCTATCTCCCTCCCGTCTCCTTGTATGAACCAGAATTATCTGGTCAAGCTATCAACGAAAGCCGATAGGCTATGAGGTTATAAGGCTAAGAGGAGTGAGGAGAAAGTTTTCGACTCTTTTTCTCGGATTCAACGTTCAGCGCGAGCTCCATAATCTCTTCACATACGTTGTGCAGGAGGTCTGCGTGAATACATATATCGCAGTGCCTGCTCGCCTCATGTTGTCTTTCTCGACTAGTTCTTCCAGCGTGATCTTTTACTTCTAGAATTTTCATCAATAGGTCAGACTTCTTCCGTTTCGTCGTCTCTTTCTTGAGCTCGGTGAGCTAGGTCTTCACTACTGCTCCCATCACCGCAATTTTTTTATCTCCTTGGACGACAGTGACACTGCATGTTCCATGACATAATTGCGTTTAGCTTATTGCGCTCCCTGATTGCGAGTACCACGTGTACCAGTCCCGGTGGCTGCACACTAGAGCACTGAGATGACCGAGTGTGAAGACATTGTTAGAATATGCTTCCTCAGATAACCTTTATAAGAAGCCACCGAAATAAACTACGCTCAGTATCGTATTCGAAGGGGCACAATGGGCTGACGACGACAGTATGACGGCGATATTCGTCATTTGTATACGACGTCAGTTTACGAAGTTGAGATGATGATGATAGAAGGACCACGATGGCATCGTGGCAATGGCATGAGGATGACTGTTCGACGACGACGAGGCGATGAAGACAAAGGCATGACAACAATGGCATGATCCGATTTTCCCGATTAAATGGCGACAGCGTGATTACGTCAACGTAATAAGGATGACAAGCTTTAAATGATCTTTATTAATTGAAAAGTGGCGAATAAAAAAGACAGACAGACAGACAGACAGACAGACAGACAGACAGACAGACAGACAGACAGACAGACAGACAGACAGACAGACAGACAGACAGACAGACAGACAGACAGACAGACAGACAGACAGACAGACAGACAGACAGACAGACAGACAGACAGACAGACAGACAGACAGACAGACAGACAGACAGACAGACAGACAGACAGACAGACAGACAGACAGACAGACAGACAGACGGACGGACGGACGGACGGACGGACAGACAGACAGACAGACAGACAGACAGACAGACAGACAGACTAAGAATGCTAATCGCATTTAAATTGCATGGGCAACTCTGCTTTCTAATGGAAGGGGTGGTTCTCGATTATTCTCTCGAAAATACCCCCTTCCTTTTTATTCACCCCCAGGGTAAGACGAAAACTAAAACGTGGCTTTTCCTGTAAATTACTATACTATATGCTGCGATTAGCATTGCTCATTTATTCAGCTCGATACCGCGTTTTATTTCCACCACGTTATAATTCTTTTTTACTTTTGTTTTTCGGGATACATGCTACGGGATCCAGCACTCGGAGTTCCTGTTTTGCGCATGTATCTGCACTCACTTTGGTGTACGCACCCATGCACCTCACTGGACAGTATTTACAAACTGGCAGGCAAATTTTTCAACTTTCCTTCACGTGCCAGTCATTCGCACCGCAACAGTTAGCGCGTGCAGCTTCGAAGAAAGAATAGGCACGGCCCCTCTTATAACTATAAACACGCAAATGAGTAATAAACGAACTATAAAAAAAGCTCTTCATGCACTTATGCCACCAGCACAAGAAAGTGAGGCAGGTAGTGAGGGAGGGAGTGTAACTGAGTCGCGCGTCCAACTTGCTACGTGCTTCAGGGTCACGAGAGAGACGCAACGAATGTGGCCACAGCCGGTGTGGCAATGATTACCCATGCAACAACGAAAGGCAACATTTCTGGCTATGAAATGACCAGAAACAAAAACAAGACAGATCCCACGACCCAGACTTCACTGCAGCCATTGCAGTACTGGGCGAAGTCTGTTCGAGACCAGAACTAGATGAAAAAAAAAAGTGTTGGGAAGGGAGGAAACGAGGCGTGGCATATATAATTACACTGACAGAGACACAGCTGCAAAACTAATGGAATGGCCAGTGCAAGCGTGCCGCTGCAGAGCGTAGTGCAAAAACTGGCGCACCACGTTGACTTGACCGGTTTATTGAAAGAGACAGTCTTCACTGTAAATTTCACAGCCGAGTTAATGCACCCGTACCACAAGGTGGCTCAATAATCTATGGCGTGATTCCGCCGGGCCAGTAGGTGATGATGAGCAGCAGCCGTCGGTTTTTTCTTTGTTATAATAGTTTGTTGTTCACGTATTCTCTGAGAAGTGTATTCTGAATAGAGCATGGCTTTATTACTGATTTGATCAATGACACCTGCATCGGTAAATTTCTGTGCTTCTCTAGTTTACGTATCTCTGCTTTCAATTCTCATTCTTTATTTGGAAAAAAATTGTTGTATTCTTGTTTATATGTGGACTGAGTGCAAGATCTTTGAGAAGGCTTGTGTCTTGACTAGCAGTTTAAATTTTATTTTAAATCAGGACTTCATAGGTGTACAAGATATTAAAAATAAATTAAAAGACAGCCATGAATAAATCTTCGTAGAAGCTTGAATTAAAGAAAATAACACCCATATGAATATGGGTTCACAAAGAACACCCATGAGAATTAAAACAAGGCAAGGACGCTGAACATGAAGGGTCGCTGTACACGCTCTTGTCATCATTGGAGTACACTAATGAGGGCCCTTGAATGTTTATGTGCAAATTAAAGCTAAACGTATATAAAACCGCCTAAGCACCGAAATATTTCACTGGGAAGAAATAGTGATTATATTACCGGTGTCACTCGCAACACGTCTCCACGGCTATGCAAATTGAAAATAATCTGGCGTTCAGCAAAGAACTCCAAACGTAGCTACGGGGCTCTTAATCGTGAGCTCTCAACTTAATTTGGATCATTATTTATTTCAACAACATTTGCAAAACACTGAGCTAAAGGTAACTGTTGTGGCAATGCTTAATCAACGATTACACATACAGCTATACTTATGGCTCCATTTCTTTTTTAAGCTATACAAGTATATTCACAGAGGAAACGTAGCATACGTCGTATTATTATGTCACGAAGGTGGAAAGAGTGCTAAGCCACGCACGTTGGTAGTGTTTGCTCATAATTGTTAGATTACTTAAAGTACAAATTTAGGGCTTAAGTTCATTTATATGCGGTTGTGTAGAGTTATTATTGATAACAAAGCCCTAAGGTACACGTGTATGCTTTGCGATCAATTGTATGGCAGGAAGCGTGTAATATGACTTGCCCATGTTTAATGGTAAGCGTCAGCGCAAAACTAGTGTTACCCAAAATTGTGGTGGAAAAAAGCTGCCGTCAGAGTCAACGAGTTCACAGCCGAATGAATCTACGAAGTCTGAAGATTTTCTTTCTTTTGACAAATACATTAAAAGCTTCCAAAGAATGGCCACTGAATTACGATTCTGATGTCATTGTGATGCTGCATACTGCCCATACAGTGTGCCTGCTTTCAGACCCAGACAGTTACTGTGCCAGTGAAGCACGCTCTACAGCTCTACCGGTTGATTCCATACGAAAAAAAAAGTTTGCTCACAGAAAGAAAATGAAGACAACTCTGATCGAAACAGCCACCCGTACGTAATAGAGGTTATGAGAAATTCTGTAAGTGCACTTCCCCCACACATCTTCTATGACCCACAGAAAATGGTTAAACGCACAATATAGAAGTCGAAATGAAGCAGGAGGGCTCGATTTGGTGCTGCTTTCCTTGCGGTCCTTTCTTCCTTACTAAATTCGTGGTGTTTTCAAGTCTCCCTCGGATCAATTGTCCGTGAACAGCAGGTCGGCCATCTTTTGTAGAGCAGCCCAAATACATGGAAAAGCCTACTACGAGTATTTTGCGTATCCCCTGGAACTCTAGGTAAAATCTAGCGGAAGCCAGTGCCCTCGCCACTGCAACTTTTATTTGCTGCGCGATTTTCACACCTCATAATATGAATAAACTACTCGTATGTACCCTTCGGGTATTAAACGTGCACTTCTAGAGAACAATAGTCTTCTTCGAAGAGATGGAACAGCTTTGTTGTGAAACTGTGAAACATTCTTGAATAATATAGTTTCGTCGAATATCCAATGCAAACTGTATATTTTACTTAACTTTCGGAAGTATCTGCACCTCTGCGTATGCCTGCAAAAAGCTTCGAAAGGGCGATACCTAAATATTTGGGATGCACTTGTATGTTAAACTAAATTAAATTACGG
Source organism: Dermacentor silvarum (assembly GCF_013339745.2). Lineage (NCBI taxonomy): Eukaryota > Metazoa > Arthropoda > Arachnida > Ixodida > Ixodidae > Dermacentor > Dermacentor silvarum. The sequence continues at coordinate 103,363,760 of NC_051157.2, forward strand.
GGTTTTACGTGCCAAAACCACGATCCTGATTATGAGGCACACCGTAGTGGGGGACTCCGGTTATTTGGACCACGTGGGGTTCTTTAACGTGCACCTAAATCTAAGTACAAGAGTGTTTTCGCATTTCCCCCCATCGAAATGCGGCTGCCGTGACCGGGATTCGATGCCGCGACCTCGTGCTCAGCAGCCCAACACCATTGCCACTGAGCAACCACGGCGGGTTCTATGTTAACAAACTGAATCAAAAGCAGAATGTGCTTATTTTTCTTTATGTGCGTAAAGTAATCAATCAGAGCCAAAGGAATATAAGTAATTTATAATGCTGAGTGCGACGATTACAGAAGTTAAGTGACCCTCAAAATTAATCAATTACCGTATGCCGAAAAACAATCATAGAAAAACTGCAGGTTCAACAAGATGTCTTCGAAAACGAAACGAGGCAGTTGCTCACCGGATTTTGTTATTATTTTTTAAGGTAAACTTTAGAACTAATGTCACTAATATAATTTTTGTAACTAATTGACCTAGAAGAATCAGTAACCGGCGCTGCCTGCAGGCGCTGCTTTCAAGCGTCAATACCTTCGTAAGTACAGTAAAAATGAAAGACATGTGGATAACGCAGACAGGCTCTCCAAACAAGGTGCAACCGAGACTAGGGATTGAAAACTCATTACTGGAAGTGACTCTCTTTGTTCTTCGTGGGATAAGACCCAAACAAGAAAATATATTTGAAAAATTGAAGTGCAACAAAAACCATTCCGACTAAAGAAAAAAATCTCGACGAGCTAAAAGAAGTCGCTACATTCCAGCTTACGTTATCTTCCCGCCTAAGTCCAGTGGGAATGTAAACGACTTGCGAGTGGTAGCCGGTGAATCCGAGTAGAAGAGGAACGCATAAATGGGTAAGAGAACTCGCACTGAGCTAGCAGAAGAACCGTGGGCCTCAGTGATTGCCGCATCTAAGTGCGTGGGTAAAAAGGAAAAGCGGGAGGGCCTCTGTGACGACGGGCTTGACGGAGGAACACCCCTAAGCCATTCCAGAGGGTGAGCATTAGCGATCCGGAAACGGAGCTAGGCACACCGTCGTGCTTTGATTAGCGCTCTGAATGGATCCGATAAAATAAAAGAAAGAAAGCAGAGAAGGGGGGGGGGGGGGGGGGGGTTGCAAAAGGGTTCTACGCACTGGCGAGTAAGGAGAGGGACAACTTATCTCGGCGGGAGCGCCTCGTCCTCTGGCATGAAAAGAAGTGGGAAATCGATGCTGTAGGAGAACGTGTGGGCTTAAACAGCAGCCCTTAGAAGGTCCTCTCGCTACCAATCATGCATCTATGTCTTTTCGTTGTTTCACGAACTAGCGCGTGATGACGGCTATAAAGGGTGGAAGAAGACGGGGCATGTCATAGACCTGCAATCTGCGGCTGGGCACTTGTTCTCTTGCGTTGAGAAAGAAGTGGCAAATTGTAGAGCCAGTGCACACCAGAAGCGTAGGAATGATTCATCACCTAAAGATCCCCTTGGCGCCACGTAGAACGCTTGTATCTAAATGCATTTTATTTGCCATTGCGGTATACAAGCGTATACCTTAAAGGGACACGGTCACAACATCTGAAAATTCTACGAAAATGCTGAAAATGAAATGCAAGTGTGTGATTACACCGAAAAGAAGTAGTCACTTGAGCTCATTTTTAAGCCGATGGCTTTATTTTTGGCGTTTTTGTGAGCGCACGCCTCGCTGCCCGACCCGCGGGAGTTGGAAGGCGTGACGTCACGACACCCTCATCGGATAGCCAGCCGGCCGGCCGCGGTCATTCGAAGCGCGCCGACGCCGCCATCGCAAGCATGGATTAGAGTTCTGGTGCGTCAACCAGCGATGAGTACACATCTGAAGACGAGGACCATTCCAACTTGGCAAGAAATATTACCGCTTACGGTTACGAGCCTTCATCGTCAAGCGACGAAGAAGAGCAGGCGGCCGTGGAAGTGCCGGTCAGGTTTTCGCGAACCGTAGCGCGAAGATTTCGCTCTGCACCAGACACTTATGCAAGAATTCTTGGTCATTTCCTGGTGTAAATTTTCTGTAGTGGTGTAATCTTGTTGCTGCCGAAGATTTACACCAGCAGCAAAGTAGAATACACTTGGTTACGGCAATATGAGCTGTTTTTGTCTGTTTGAGCTCTGCGCCACCAGAAGGCAGCACAATACAGGCCGCTCACGTTCACGGCTCCGCCCGAACGCCCCAACGCCCGCGTTTACCCGATTACAGGACAAGCTAAAGCTCTCTAATAGGCAGGTATCCAAAGTTTACGCACCTTCTCGTCTCTGAGAAACGTGTGCGACGGCGTGTCACGACCGACGATGCTGTTATAACAGCAATGTCTGGGCATTTGCTTTTGCCCCGACTAACGCGTCAATACCGAGTGACGACCACGGGAAGCCTCATGTAAGACGCACCTCCTGCCTGGAGGGCTGATGGGGATAGTGTTTCAGACGGACCAAGTGCGAAGATCGCCGAAAGGGGTAAAACAAACGCTGCAAGGGACCGACACCCCTGGAAACACTGCAACAGCTACAAGGAGGATTCTGTGCAATTCGAATCAACCAGGGACGACATCTTTATCAGTACATAACCGATAAGCTGTGAGTGCTAAACATTAGTTTCGCGTCTTCAACACCGATGGCCCCAGAGCAACAGCAGGGGGCCAGCTCGGCGCGTAAGCGATAAGGAGAGTGTACAAAGGTTGCAATACAGTAGCAGACGCACGACATGCCACTCTCTTGTGACTGGAGCCTCAGTTTGGGAATTTTGAACTCTGATTTTCTGTGGTTCTGCAAAGTCGCTTATGTCTTTGGAGGTTTTTATTAAATGAGCTTGTTATTAGCTCTACGGTCTTAAAATTTTGCAATAAATATTTAGTGATATTACTCGCTCTACGAGGAATTCGATTTCTTATCTTGAATGCCGTGTCCTTGATAGTGAGGTAACGCATGCACGTCGTGCATTCTTCCACAGCATCAATTTCGGACGCTCAAATTTGGTTTTCTGGAACGTTACGGGTTCGATCTGGAAAAAAGGAATTACATCTTTTAAGTATCTGAACTATACCAACTAAAGCACTGAGCTACTGAAATGCTGGTTTCTTTTAAAACCAAAATAAAGGTTTGTTCTTAGATTATAATTTTGGTCGGTGTTAAGAATACGCTCAGCACATGGCTCCGACCACCTCCAAAGTGCACTTTCCATAAGCTAGTGCCTTCTTTGAATTGAGTATTCTGCTGGGCTTTTTGCGCTTTTTCTTTCTTACTGGGCCGTCACCGCGCCAAGAATTCAGTTTTCGGTGTAGTGAGCAGCCGTACCTTTGTTCTTTTTTTTTCCTTTGAGAGATTTTCCAGTCCGTTGGTTTTACAAAAACAATACAAATATTCAATCAACAGATACGCGACATCGACTTTAGTGTTCGGTAGTAGGGGTTGGCCGGACTCCAGCCGCTCCACCTTTTTTAGGTGAGGCAATGTTCGTAAAAGAAACTGCGCTGCCTCAGAAAGGGCACTGTTGGATGTCAACATGACTTCACAAAATTTCTTTTGCGGTATGTCACCGGACAAGTTCTGCAGAGAAGAACGCGTAAGTGCACTGGGTTACGCAGGCTGCTGCGCTTGCACAAAAGTGACAACAAGAGAAACAGGTTGCACGGTGTCTGAAGCAACCGACAATAAGCTTCAGAGGTGAATTGGGAGATAAAACGGCGAAGCATGCTTTCTTCATTGTTCCGCGGATGGGCACTCTGGCAGTGAGTCAAGCAAACCCAGCGCTAACATAGATGCTTGACGTGTTTCGGTTCTCTAAAAAAACACTACGAAACAGGAGCACGCCGTGCGGAGTGTCGCAAAGCGTCATCGCCATTCTCTTTCTTATGTTTCTTTGTCTCCTACAGTATTTCTGTCATGGCAGACGTTCGCATTGCAGAGCGGTAACGAGTACCGAAGAAAATGTTTCTCTGTGCTAAAATTGTACATTCGCCGAATCGACATGAGATATTTATGGTTCGAACGAACGCACTCAGTCTACAATGCGAGCACTCAAGTGCATCACGCATTTATGGGATGTCGTTCACGCATCTCTCGGCAATGTAGCAAGACAGACGCCAATGTCACGAAAGTTCCACCAAACACTTCTTTTTCTTAATGCGCTCCGGGCTATAAAACTTTACGTCTGCTTACTGAACGCGTGTCACGACGCTTCAAGTATTAAATATTAAGGACCTAGACGCGAGGTAATCAGTCTTCTCAGTTTCTAACGTTGCCGTGATGCAGATCTGTCTTCGAAAATGATACGCGTTGCCTGGCTTTCATACACACCAATTTTCCTTTGCATATTTGACAGGCTTATCATGTCACTGCAAAGTGACATGATAAGCGCTTCCGGCTAACAAAGACTGCTGATGTTCAGGATAAAACTTGGTGAACTAAGCAAAGTGTTAAAGCAAGTAGGAGAAGCTAAACACACTTTTCTTGTTTCCTTAGAGGGATAACTTATTACTTATCCCAAGGAGGTATGTAAATATGTGAAATCGAAGAAGATGGATTCAGTTAGTATCCAGGACACTCATTTTCAAATAAGAACTTTCTTGAGCTACGCAGCAGCACGATTCTCAGCCAATCTCCCTTAGTGGGTATGAGTCAAAACAGACGTTCATCATCATCATCATCATCATATCATCATCGGTAACCTAAACACTTATCGGAAGACGCAACCATGACAGCGTGCTTTATATATATTTTCAATTGGTGTTTGCTGAACCACTTCAAGGTGAAATACCATCTGTGACATGCCACGTTCTTGAACCTATGGCTGACATTGTTGTCTTCCAAATGGCATGCGCACTCTTTTCGAATGCCCTACATTAAACTCTACTCCAGGGCCTGACAGCTTTTCCAATCACGTATTGAAGAAATGTGCAAGAGCCTTCGCGATTTTCTTGCTATATTGTTTTCTAAATTATTTGAAAATCAGACACCCCCCGTCTCAGTGTTCGTTTGCGAATTTTGTGCTAGTACTAAATTTCGGTAATAAAACTAACTACAGACCCATTCCTATGACAAGGCGGATGTTGGAAAATCATAGAGCACGTAATCTATAGCAGTATTATTTATTTATTTATTTATTTATTTATTATTTATTTATTTATTTATTTATTTATTTATTTATTTATTTATTTATTCGGTATACCTACCTCGCCCATATGGCATTATCGCAGGGGGGGGGGGGGGGGGGGCCTCAAATACAGGGGGTCACAATGAAAAAATGTTCCGCAATATCAACAGAATACATCAGCAAATGTAACATCGGTTAAGCACTGAAATTCTCAATAGCGGAAGACAAACTAACAAAGAGTACAATGACATCCAAAAAAAGAAAAAAAACTGTGCACACAGTAGTGTATGTTCAGGAAATGAATAACAGAACATTCAAAGAATATGGCTCTCAATAGCATTTTGAATACTAGACGCAGCCATCACTTCATTAGGGATCTCATTTCAATCATTATTCGTGTTAGAAAAAACAAGTATTTAAACCCACTGGTATGGCACTGATAAGCTCTTCTAATTTTGTTAGCGTGGTCTCTCCTAGATAAAACGTAATGCGGCTCCTTAATGAACAGTGTTTTGTCAATGCCAGTGTTACTTTTGTATATACTGCAAAGAAATTTCAACCTTAGGACTTTCCTGCGCGAAAAGAGAGTTTTCCAACCCAACCGTTCCCGCATTCCGTATTCTCTGACAGTAAAATTATAATTTCCTGTTACGAAGCGTGCTGCTTGCTTCTGGACACGTCCTATTTTGCCTGTGAGGTTTCTAGTGTACGGATCCCAGGTTACGCATGGATATTCTAGCATCGGCCTAACGCTAGTTAAATACAAGGTTGCTTTCAGTGGTGATAGAGAATGCTTAAAATTTCGTCGCAAAAAGTGATGAAGACGGTAACTTTTTGTGGTAATTCAGTTAACGTAATTAGACCAGTCAAGCGTTTCAAAAAACGCAACTCCGATGTACTTAACACGCTCAGTGGTACTGAGTGCAATCTTATTTACGTAAAAGGATCGGGGGATTTTTTTTCTTTTTCTTTGTTAACTGCACATGGCAACATTTACCGGTATTGAGAGTCATCTGTGAGCGGTTCCACCAGATACGTAGACAATTTTTCAAGGTAGCCCTGCAAGACAGACATATCGGCATAACATTTCACGGGACGATACATGACACTGTCGTCGGCATACAGTCTAATGGTTGATTTAGGGCCAACTACAAAATCATTAATATAAACAAGAAATAAAAGTGGCCGAAGCACACAGCCTTGATGCACTCCCGATAGCACGTGCACTGGAGCCGATGTCACCCTATTAAGAACAACTTGCTGTTTCGCGCTGGTGTAAAAATCCTTTATCCATCCCAGAATAGTTACACCTAGGAATGATAATTTTATGCAATGCGAACAGTGAGGGACGACATGAAATCCTTTCCACAGATCTAGGAAGGGTATATCTATTTGTTCACCATGGTTCAAGCGGAGTGCAATATCATGCGTAAATTCGGTTAGTTGTGTTACGCACGAAAAACCAGAGCGGAATCTATGCTGAGCAAAGGTAAAAAAGTTATTTGCTTGAAAATGTTTCATCATATTAGAGTACAGGGCATGTTCGAGAGTCTTGCAGCAAACTGAAGTTAAACATACCGGCAAATAAAACATTTGGAATCCAATTATTCAATTCCTTCAGTTCAACATGATTTTAGATTCGGTTTATCGTGTGCTACATATGTGTGTGAGCTTTGACGTGATGTATTGCGTCGAATGCAAGCCTTGGCTGGAGACCTCGTCCAATGTAAGAAGTTGCTGTAATCGATTCTTCTCCGTTTCAGTAGTGCGGTAGATGATCATCGCTTTAAGGTGGTTATAGGGGCGGTCGACAGGCCGGGAGCGTAGAACATCGCGAAAACCACAGCAGTATTAGCTGGAAGCGCTCCAACGACGTGGTCGAACATAATCAACTGCGAACTGAGGCGGTGACGACGGAACAAGGATTCGATGCTGATGAACCAAAGTTCCGAGTCCGACGACCAAAGCTCAGGGAGATTGAGAGCGGAGACCTCAGGCGCGTGGAGTGGTGGTGCTGATGATGGTACTTGACCGGAGGAATCCGAGGCCATGGCTTTCTGGATAGCAGGCGTACAGCGAAGACGGCGGGGCTCGAGCTCCGAGTTGTGGCAGGCCTAGCGAAGCGGCTGAGGCAAGTGAAGGGCAGGAGCGGAGAACGACGACGCGATGTCCGGAGCCCCCAATTTCACGGCGAGGAAAACCCTGACAGACGTTCGTGCCTGGTGTCCACAAACTGTATATAAACCAGGCCCGCTCAATCAGGAGGGAGCGGGACCAAGCCCCGATGGCCATTGGTCTTGTCACTGCCGATTCTTTGCTCGCTCAAGGTGAGCGTGCTTGCCTGTCGTCATCTTCTTTTGTGGTCGAATCATTGTGGCACATAGCAGCGCTCTACATTGTTTTAAGCTTATACGTCAGGGGGCTTTAGTTTGATTCCCTATTCCTAGATTTTCAGAAAGCAATTGATGCTCCACAGGCTGTTTTGTTCTATAATGGTTAATTTTCAGTGCTGGTAGTTCTGTTATTTCATCAGTTTTACCAGGGAACCGAAACCCTTCCGTTCTTGCTGTAACCTAAATATAACCCCACTTGGCCACGGTAAACACTATAAATGCCTTGGTGACTGTCTTAAAGTGTGTGCGACATATCATGGGATGACAATATGGGGGATAAAACTAGTAAATACAATGGTGGTGGTAAATTTCATTCTTCTTAATTTCAAATCTTCCCCAAGGACGCCTTAAGAGAGCTCTGTATGTCATCAGTGTGCGAACAATCCTTGGATATGCCTCTATAATATGAGATCCTCATGGCCAAATGCTAGTCTAAAACTTAAACGCATATAAAAACCACGCGTCAGGCTTTGTAAGTTAAAATTATAACCTTAGTTTCACTGTAACTAACATTAAGAGCGAACTGGGTTCGAAGGCTACTGAACAGCGAAATAAATTTTTGTGTAACCAAGAGGGAACAGATGCTTTCCGCAGAGCGTGAGGACACAGAGAGAAATAAATAACTTTATTCAGGAAAAATAGGGTTAAGGAGTGTTCAGGCGGCCGGAGGGCGGGTCCTCGTCACAGAACATCTGCCACAGAAGAGACTCAACGTGAGGCTATGCCTAAGAGCGACATAGCAGTGAAGGAGCAACTGTTTGAACCGATGCAGGAAGATGGACGAAAAGCTTTGCTTGCGGCTAAACGTGAGGTAACACAACATTCCTCCACTTAGCTTGGCGTTGCTGCTTGGCGCTCAGTTTCTCCTTGAGTAAATTGGGTTGATCCCCATGACAGTTTAACAATCAAATAGATCGGACACGTGAGCCTTGTCTCCTAACATGATCGATTCTAAACTTTTGAATGACTCATGTTTTTAATTTCTCTGCTGAGTGCCACGTTATTTAAGGCATAGTTTTATAGACGCACTAATCACATGCTTGAAGAACAAGAATATGCGCGTATCAAACAAGTGTTCTATAATACTTGTTCAATCATACCAGTGTTTAAAATAAGTGTTGGAAAGAAATCTTTAAAACAGAAACTTGGTGGAGTTGGTTCGTATTCATTTTTTAGTAAGTTCTGGCGCACATAATCAGCAAGGGCACAAAAGAAAGGAACACACAGACACCAGCGCTGACTCGCACTTCATTTCTTTTAGAAAGAAAAAGGGAAACATGGGAGAAGAGTTAGCCATCACCAGGAAACGGCGACAACAGCTTGTTTCTTTATTTATCTCATTAAAAATATCAACACACAGAAAAAGGTGCTGACTCGCAATTCATTCTTTCACATAAAGAATGGGTTGCGAGTCAGCGCTTGTGTTCGTGTGTTATCTTTTTCTTGCACCCTTGTAGACTGAGCCCGCTGAAATCTACAAGAAAATTAAAGTGCTTTAAACTCGAGAATAACCCCGAAATAAATTAAAACAAGTATTTATCGACACATATTACTGACCGTGACCCAAGCAGAAATAGTCACAGCAATATGACACTAAATTGAATAGCAGTGAGTGAAAAAGAGAAGTTTAAGGCGACAGCCACCTTTTTGACGAGATAACTTGGCTTTTTCAAGGAACTTGCCTTCACCTCGATAAAAACATGTCCGCTTGTCGAAACATTGGAATAGGCCTGAGGTGGCGCTCGCTCTCTCAGTTTTTTTTTCTAATATTACTAAACGATAGATAGATAGATAGATAGATAGATAGATAGATAGATAGATAGATAGATAGATAGATAGATAGATAGATAGATAGATAGATAGATAGATAGATAGATAGATAGATAGATAGATAGATAGATAGATAGATAGATAGATAGATAGATAGATAGATAGATAGATAGATAGATAGATAGATAGATAGACGAGAATGTAGAGACAAGCTGAAAAAGAGTTGGCAAATGGGTGCGCTGTAGTAGTCCCAGTGGCTGTGGAAGAGGTGTATGTTAGGGGGCCCGTTTATACAAACCTGGTGATGGGTTACCGCTGCAGTGTCAGCGAGTGACCTTGAGAGAAGCACAGGAAATCGAAAGCCGCCATGGCGCTTTCTCGGCGTCTCAACGTGGAAAACAACTTTGAACATTTTCTGTAGGTTGATGCCGTCGACCGCAAGTCGCTGCTTCCAACGTGTAACATTAACGGCAGTGAAAGTTCGTCCACCACCTCCCTTCATTTGCACCTCTTTCTGTCTACTGAGCATTTAGTGGAAAACAGGGAAGTGTCATTTCCAAACAGATTCCGCCGTATTATTTCTTTCTCGCTTTTGGGGATTATTATCATACGCTTTCCCACTTGACGGGACCGGTAATTTTAACGTGATACAAGATCACTTCACTTAAATAACGTAAATGGGGCAAGTGCATGCGTAGCAACTGCGGTGCGTGCCACCGCATTATGCGTACTGAGTCGACGCGACTTCATTTGTTAGCTTCACTTTCCGGTGGGTTCGCGCCAAAAGAGAGCGCTTCTATGCATAGGGTTCCTACAAGAAGAAGAGGCGCGACCACTGCATCAAAAGGAAAAGAAAGGAGAAAGAGTACCAGACCTACATATCGATGCTGCGGTACCGGCCAATCGTCAAGGGAAAGAGGAAGTGAGGCTGTCGTGTGAGGAAGCAGTAGTGAACAGCAGTTGCTCATGCATGGTCCTCGCTGTGCCATTACCTAGCGGTCGATCGGTATGCTGACCACAGTCACCGTACGAGGCAATGGGGGCTGTGAGCACTACAAAAGGAAGCGTGAAAAATAAATGTGTTGAGAAAGAACAGGCCGAAAAAGTGGACCTAAGGTTGGCGGCGGAGAAACCAACCTGACCCCTCTTTATTTGCTTTTCTTTGTGCGATATACGCCATCGGAGCCAGTCCAGAGTAGCACGCAGCTTTCAAAGTAAGGTAAAGTGAATGCCTGCAATGCACAAAAAAAGAAAGTGTCAACGAAGTGTCGACGCCACAGAATAGAAGAATGCATGATGGTTGAAATGATTCCACGTCTAAATGTTGGTTTTATCGCTGTATACAATGTTTCTTTTTCACGTTCATTATTGACTCATTCCGTGTCTTATTCGTATCGTATTTCACGTGTAATTACGTCAACCTTGTCTTCTTTAGTGTGAACACTTTCCTGGTGCTCCTTGTTGAACAAGATGCCAGCTGGGGCGATCGCGGATATAGTGCATTATATTGTGTAATATGGTGAATTTTCGACTATACTCGTATTGACACTAATTAGGAAATATCGTTATTTTTTGCGACTAATTTTTGCTTCGTGTGGGCAAAGGCGAAGCCAACCGCAAGGCACTATTGCCTCACCCCAGCTCTGCTTAGTCCAAGTGAACTCGCTCGACTAACCAAAAGTGCCTTACGGTGGCTTTGCCTCAACATGTCTATATTTACGGTGGTGCACCCTTTACAGGAATCTTGTGCAATGTAAATTTTAATGCGATTAGTATTCTTTGCCTATGTCAGGCGATTTGAGCATATCTATCAATCTATCTATCTATCTATATACTTATCTTGATTTTATCTATATTTTATCTATCTATCTATTTATCTATCTATCTATTGAACTGTGTTGTGCAATATGGTGAATTTTCTGCCATATCGGTGCTGATTAGGAACGTACCGTTAATTTTACCTACTCGGTGACTAATGTTCGCTTCTTGTGGGCAACGGCAATGCCGGCTGCAAGACACTATTGCCTCACGCCAGGTCTCCTTAGTGCAAGTGAACGCACTCCATTTCCCAAAAGTGTGCCTTACGGTGGCTTTGCCTCAGCATGTCTGTATTTACGGCGGTGCACCCTTTACAGGGATCTTGCGCAATGGAAATTTTAATGCTATTAGCATTCTTTGCGTTCTTCCGGCGGTTTGAGTCTATCTATCTATCTATCTATCTATCTATCTATCTATCTATCTATCTATCTATCTATCTATCTATCTATTGCGCTGTTTTCTTTTCTATAGGGCGAATTTTCAACTATATTGGCACAAATTAGGAACGAACCGTTAATTTTGCGAACTCCTCGACTAATGTTCACTTCTTGTGCGCAACGGCGAAGCCGACTGCAAGACACTAATACCTTGCGCCAGCTCTGCTTAGTCCAAGTGAACTTGCTCCATTTCTCAAAAGTATGCCTTACGCCGGCTTTGCCCCAATTTATTTGTATTTACGGTGGTGCACCCTTTACAGGGATATTGTGAAATGTAAATTTTAAAGTGATTAGGAATCTTTGCCTACTTCAGGCGGTTTGAGCCGATCTGTTCAAGAGAAGCTCGTATTGCGTTACAGATTTCGGTGGCAGAGTAGTGACGCAAAAAGTCACGTGTGGCGCATACATGTATTGCATATGCTAGTGTGAGCCAGAGACAAAAAATAAAGAAAGAACGAAAGAAAGAAAGAAGAAAGAAAGCGCAGATGCAGGGAAAGGTGTGCTGGCGCAGGATCACGTGACGCGCGCGACCAATCAGGGTCGTTTGCTGTGTCAAGGGGAGGTAAAGGGAGAAAAGGGGCTTCCCTCGCCTCAGATCAGTCTCGACAACCAGATGGAAAGGCCGCGCATGGTGCGTTCCGCCGAGGAGTAGGCTGCGTTTGAGCAACGGCGCCTCGAACTCGCTCGGGAAAGGGCTCGCCGTCGACGTCCCGATTATAGAGGGAGGGCTTCCGAAGCCCTGATGAAACGTCAGCGAAGAGCAGCGGACGCCGAGTTGCGAGAGCGCGATGTTGAGGCCAAACGTCAGCGAAGAGCCACCGACCCTGAGTTTGGTCCAAATGAAGCGGAAAGCCTGCGACAGCGTCGTCTTGGCACAAGCTTCGTTTAACCGCATTTCATCGACAGGGGAAGAGTTCTGAATTTTCCATCGATCTATCTATCCATCAATCTATCTATATATATTTATCTATCTATGTATATTTGGCGCTGTTTGTGTTATATGGTGAATTTAGGTATGTGCTCGTCGAATTAGGTATGCGCTTGTGGCCATGATGCCGTCGTGGTAGTAGCATCGTCCTCTTGCCGTCCTCTTATAATCCTCTTGTTAGCAGCAGTACCATCAACCAGAACATGTAACGTATATTATATGGCAGAATTGCACGGTGAAAAGGCAGACATGAGAAAACCCCCCAAAAAGTAAATAAATAGAAATGCATCGGAAAGGCTACACGTTGCAAGGACATTGAAAACATTTAACGTTAAGTGTGCGTCCCCTGTATCATTGCTCTAAGTACGCTGCAGATATGGCGGAGATAGCAAACTCTGTAACCGCGTGCCTCGTGTCGCTTTCTTTATTATTGTTTTGCAGAGACATTCTCTGCGCAAGCAAATAAACATAACAAGATCACGCCATCAGATTGGCTACGAAAGCCTGAAATGTGCAGCCGGAGATCTCAGGACGGCTCGTGCCTTAAGCCGGTGTAATTTTAACCCAGCTCCCCATATATCATGCAAGGCAGATTGCAGTCGCAACACGCGTGGCGCTTCTCAGTAGCGTCCGCCTATTTATGGTTGGCAAACTGCTCGCGTTCATCCTCCCGCATCATGGAGCATACAAGGCTTTACGTGTGGGCGTGCACGCAATGGGAACCACGCGCCGTTTATTCATACGCGAGGCTCTACCGCCTTGCTCCTATATTTTTTTTCTCGGGCGTAGTCGCGCGCCGTGGGCATGCTATCTAGATGTTCTATGTCGCTGAGCGTATACGGCTAAACGTTTATTTCATTTTGTCTGTCGTTTACTCTCTACCGTCTAGCGGAAACCATTCCTCACTTTGTATAAAACGTGGCGCTATCGCATCGTCTCCTGAAGCACGCATGCGTGCGCATTGTCAAAGCTCGTTAAGGTGTCTGACATCTGTTTCTCCTTATTTTACTAAAATATGAATTCTCCTTCTCAGAACCATTACAAGAATGCCTATGGTATGTCTCTGTTGCAGCTCTCCCTCCAGAGTTGCGACCTCCAATACGGAGTTGCGATCCAGAGTTGCGATTTCCAATGTGGACGGTAGATCACATATATGGTGACGAGAAAGCAAGATAACAACTTTTCACATTTTGGATATCTGCAGTTTACAAGCAATGACGATGTTGCATACTGCCTCATTTTTTTTCATCCTCCGCTCATTCCCGATACAGCTACTAATACAAGAGCACTTATCACCTTATACAAAGAAACTTGTCGTCCTTTGTTGAAACGGACAAGTCACTTTGCCGAAACTGTGGCTCAAGCAACTCTCAACAGGATGGTGCGATTATATAGGTTCAGTGGTTTTAGACATCAGTGTGGTTATGGTGCCGTTTCCCCCGACAACAGCAAAGGAATAGTGAAAAGTTCATTGAATATGCATGGAGTTTGCAATGCAGGTAGTCCTCCTCCGAGCATGGATCATAAATATTTCATCGTAAGCTGATCTTTCAATTAGCAGGTACGGCTGACGGCGAAGGCAGCAAACATAGGCCGGTCCTTGCCGCTCGGTGCTTATTATTTTTATTACTTCTGTCCGCTGTACCACCGTCATTACTCCGCTTCTCCTTAACTAGACTGCTTAGAGCTGAACCTCATAATGATCGTAGTCTGTACGCCTTAATTTGCCATTTGTGATTTCATAACTTCCCGAAGTATACTTGTTTGACACATCGCCAATTGACATAACATTTTCAAATACTGACAAACTCAAATTCCAGTGTCATGGAACTATGCTTTGTAATAAACACTGAGGGTAATATTTGGCTCTTGTAAATAAAGATATTGTGATGTAAGCCCTCGTTCGCTTTTCTTTAGTTCAGTTGTTTTTTTGTGTGTGTGTGTGTTTTTTTTTGTCAGCCATTTCGGTATTAAGCCACCGGTATAAAGAGGAAGCTTTAGCTCAGGATATCGTACCTAATACATGCCAACGAATGGATGGATGGATGTAAAACTTTAATGAAAGTCCTGAGATGCCAACGAAGAAATAATTTATCTTGGCGATCACTTCACCGATATTCATGAGGTGTGCTGCATATAAAATAAAATGTTATAATATAGTAATTGTAGCTAGTGAATTTTTTATTTAGGCCTTTCTTTTTGCAGAACATTTTTGAAATGGCAAAATCGAAAACTGAAATCTAGTACCAAGTTTCAACCTTGTAACTCAGTAATAGCTTATGTTGTGACAATACTGTAAACTACCCGTGTAAACACGTCTAAAACAATCAAAGTTGGTGTAATATCCAGCACTCTGCAATGTTCCACTAATTTGTATGTACTAATTTTACAAAGGAATGGTAAACGACGTGATCATTTCACTAAAGCGGTAAATTAATTTAGGTTTGCCTACTTAGCATGCTCTAAAAGATGCGATTTGCATAACGTAAACATCTGTTTTTGGTTCACAGTTACGTATTTGTGTTCTCAAAGTTTACAATAATCGATAATTTATCCACCGTGTTAGCCTGGCTATGTCTTAGCCCTGCAGAGCTCGAAGTCACGGGTTCAGGCTTAATAGCGCCGGCCGCATTCCACTGGGGTCGGAGTGCAAAGACAATTGTTTAGCGTTCGTTGGGTGAAGGTTAAAGAATCCCGAATGGTCAAAATAATCCGCAGTCCCCGTTACGGCGTGTCTCCTAATGAGATCGTGATTCTGGCACGAAAACGAGAAGCTATTTGTTTCGGGAACTTCTTACAAATAAGCCTAGTTTTAAATCAAAATTGTGCTTCCGTTGTCTCTCAAATACAACAAATTTCATTTGAAAGCATTTCTGTATTTTACGTGTATTTCAATAGGAGAATTGCTCAAAGCTGAAGCTTTCTCTTAGGTACTAACTCGGCGGAGAAATATTACTTCAAGAAGAGCACATGGTAAAATAGGAAGTTACTTGGTTCCAGCGTAGTTTCGGATCATTGTGAAGAATAATATGGAGTTAACATGCGTTGTTCCAAAACACAAGCGGATATACAGTTGCATAGTTTAGCGGCTTTAGCCCCGTTCAGAGCTATGGTCGAGACCATTGACTAATAGGTGCTGATGGTGTTGAAATGTAGGACGCATTGCGTTGTTAAAATGACGTATAACGAACCGAAATAATACTATGGTATATGTGCATAACTAAACTTCAAAGTTATGGGTTTACAAGACCTTAAAAAAAATGAAAAAAGATTGAAATTTTATGCACTGGCAAAGTCGGACCCAAGATTCGGAAGTTTATTACATGCCTTCCTATGTCCATGAGAAAATTGTTCTTTGACACGCAACAATTATATGAACAGTATTTAAAGTATCCTACATGTGTACTGTAAGTGGGTCGAGGCTCTAGTTTATGAATAAGCATGAACAATCTTGCATTTTAAAAAGCTTCACTTGCTTCGCCTTTCTCTGCGCGTCAAGCTCTGCTCACAAGCTGACCTTTAGGCCACACATACTATGTCATCATCATGACGACTTATCATTCTTCTTTAGTCTGGTATTCACATGTAGCGTTCGCTTGTTGTGTTACATTCCAACACATCTCACGCCATTTTTGTTACGCTGCTTCTTTTGGGCTTGTAAAGCACATTCTACCTGCACAGGTGCCGAGTATGCGGAAGAAGTCAGCCTACAGAATGAAATATCCTATTGCGTTTGCTAAGGAAACCCAGGCAAAAAATGCGAAATGCTGCTTGACTCGTTGTGCATTCTATTTTGTAAGAGCTGTTTCTTATGTCCCGCTGTCTTTTCTTATACAACAGCCACGATAACTATTAGTGAGTACCTAATATTGGAACACGCTACGCTCTATCAATTGATTTTATAATGCGGGTGCAGGATTCGAACTGTAAGGTGCTCGCCCTTCTAATCTTCATCGACGTTGGGACGACGTTCTTCTGCATTGCACGATATTGCATGCTCGATTCCCCGACACGGCGGCCGATTTCTGATAGGTGGAATGCACTAGCGAGGACTTGTAATATTAGATGGGGTGATTAATGTCATATGAATATCTTGCTATAAAGAAAGCAAACAAGCAAGAATTAATAACGAGGCAGACACAGATCAAGTGGATTTATTGAAATGTCCCCGAGTGTCTACACATACTGACTGACGTAATAAAGCAACCGTATTCTGTCTCGGGCCTCTAAGAATAACTGCTATATTTACGACGACCTAACACTGACCTTAGAAGTAACCTAGGCTTGAAAATTGGGGCCGTTGTACCTAGTAAAATTTATTGTTGAAACTATTGCGATGTAACCCGTATAACTTTGCTGCAATCGAGGACACTGCACAACATGAAGCGCACGTATGGCGAACGTATGAGGGGGCTTGAGGATGTTTTTGGTGCGCATGATGACAAGTGGGATTTCACAATGCAGGTTGCGATTATTCATATAAAAAACAAACTCCTACTCTGTACTGCTGCCATGTTTCGTTTCGTGGGATTAACGGGTGCGAATGACGTCATGCGAAAGAAATGAATTCGAGTCGAGTGTGACGCGAGCAGGGGCGTCCGCAGAAAAGAAGGACGCCCGTGAGGAGGTTTTTCTCGAGCGAAGTTTATATTGCCTCACAAGTATTGGCGGTGGTGGTGGTGGTGTCAGGCTAAAAACCTATCGAAAACTTGTCGAAAACTCGCGTCTCGTTCACTTGGTATATACCAAAATTGGCATGGAAGGGTACGATTGCATGACTAACATGACTGATAGGTCATGGCATCAATAACATCACATGCTCATTAGTTACGTCACAATTAACGATAATAAAATCCCGTGTGGCGCATACCCGCATTGGATATGCGGGTATGAGCCAGGAACAAGAAAGAAAGAAAGAAGGAAGGAAGGAAAGAAAGTAAGGAAGGAAGAAAGAAAGAGAGAAGGAAAGAAAGAAAACCTGGCTGCTCCCAGAGTAGAGCAGGTGCGGGTTAAGCTGTGCCGGCGCCGGATCATGTGACGTGCGCAACCAATCCGGGTCGTTTGGTGTGTCACGGGGAGGGTACGGGAAGGAAATGGGGTTGGCGCGCGCTCCGCCGGGCTTCCGTCGCCTCAGATTAGTTTCGGCATCTGGATGGGAAGGCTGCGCGTAGTTCGTTCCACCGAGGAGCAGGCTGCGTTTGGGCAACGGTGCCGCGAATTCGCTCGGTAAAGGGCTCGCTGTCGACGTGCCGATTTTGGCGTAAGGGCTTCCAAAGCCCAGGCGAAATGTCAGCGAAGAGCCGCGGACTCCAAGTTGCGGGAGCGCGATGTTGAGCCCAAACGTCAGCGAAGAGCCGCCGACCCTGAGTTTAGGTCAAACGAAACGGAACTCCTGCGACAGCGTCGTCTTGCCCTCTAGGAACCCGACAACGGTGGTGCATGCCTCGTAACTCCGGGAAGTAATAGGTCATGTACACAAACGATAAGCTTCGCTTACCCCCATTTTCTCGAGAGGGGAAGGGCTCGTGATTTTTGTCTTTTCATTGAATATCCTTATTATCAGTGTATTTTGCACATTAATATTCAAATAAACTATAACTTCAGGTATTTACACGTGTCGTCAGCCGCTTCTCTCCTCGTCTGGAGTTATCAATTACATGGTTTTGATCCCTCTTCGGAGAAGACTTGGCCTAGATAACCGTACTTGGTTTGCGCTTTCAGACTTGGCTACCATGGACAAACTCTTCCTCACTGGTTTAGCTGTTGAACGCTGCCATAGCTCTTGGCGTACCGTGTTCAAACCAACCGATCGGCATTGCTTGTTATGACTGTCAATAATTTGTTACAACTGGTCTGCACTTTAACTGGGAAGACTTATCTCAAATGTAAACTGCAATTTGCTTTGAAGTTATTTGTATCACCTTAAAGGTCCCACCTTAACTTCTTGCATTACGCTTGTAAGTAGGGAAATAATTATTCAAAATTTGTATTCCCTAGCCAACACCATTGCCTAATATGTACTTGCGCAGCTCACTTGTAATGTAAGCCGATTTCTAGAACTGTCTTTATCATTTTCAAGATAATATACTATACAAAAAGACTAATTCCCTAACACTGATGCCGACTTGCATTCTCGTGCACATTTCAGTTACATACAAATACCTGCTCTTGTTTAAATTAATTACAATATGGGGGATGCAGTACATAATTTGTATTTTTTGACTTCAGATCAAGTTCAACCAACATTTGGGCTCGAGGTTTCTTAAACAGTGCACCATGTCATACCAGAAATAAGAGCTGGTTAACAACTTTCTTTTGTGAAGTGCCCATATTCGGCTCTTGGGACAACAGGGTTCAATAATGAATTTCGCAAAGTCATACCGTTTGCTGTGTGTTTTTTCGACATTCACTTAATTTCAAACAAAAACATTTCCATAGCTATAAAAGGAGTTTTGGACATTTCGAGCAGAGGATGTGCAAGATGCGAAAAAATTTTAAACTCTTCCGTTACCGGGAACAAGGGTGCACGCGAACCTTGTCCAGCCATATAGGGGAGGGGAGCGCCAGTGTCGTGTTCTTCTTTGCCTAAGTCCTTGTCTTTCTAGCCCTGTTATTTTCCAAAACTTGAATTCCCACGAACTCGCCCAAGTTTCTCTTCTAGCCTAGGGGATGGGATGGTTACTTTTTGAGCGTTTGAGACGATCACGGGCCCGCTTGCGCTGCCGTTCCTTAACCGCAGTGTGCTCTTCGGTAGAACGAACCAAACGCGGCCTGCCTATCTGACTGCCGCGCCTGAACCAGCGGGACGCGGCGGGCGCGAGGCGGGCGAACACGCGATCACACCCTTTCCTTCTTCTGGAGGGAGGGTACGCCAGTGATTGGCGGCTGGTATGGCATGATTACGCGCGCCAGCTGTGGGCGGCGCGTCTACTTCATCATGCTTAATAAAACCCCGCTTTAAAGGGCGCGTATGACGAACCGACAGTGGCTGAATCAGCGTGGTGGTCTAGCAACACGGAGGTCGGTAGCTCAATTCCCTAGCCCGAGCAGCAATATTTAATTTCGTGCGACTAAATTGAGATAGCCGATATTCTAATGGACATTAGGAGAAAAAAATGTACCTGGGCAGGTCATGTAATGCGTAGGATGGACAATCGGTGGACCATTACAGTTACAGAATGGGTACCAAAAGAAGGGAAGCGCAGTCGAGGATGGCAGAAAACTAGGTGTGGTGATGAAGTTAGGAAATTTGGAGGCGCAAGTTGGAATCAGCTAGCACAAGACAAGGTTAATTGAAGGTCGCAGGGGGACGCCTTCGTCCTTCAGTGGACGTAAAAATAGGCTGATGAAGATGATGACTGCTTAATGCTCGACTAAATGCAAGACATTTCTATGTGTCTCGTTAAAATTCAGCAATTTGATTTTTTTTATTACTGGTAATACCTGAACTCCGGTTTCATTTATCTAGCAAGCAATGCGTTTTGGACACATTCCCAGTATTTTAGAATTGTAATTTTGCATGTTCATATTCTATCATTTCACCTATCGTAATCTGTCTGTCGTTATTAGTCTATAAATTGATTTACTGTTTCCAGCAGCCTTGTTATACTGAGCTTAACCCAACGCCACGAATACGTTTTTAATGAGAGCAGATTTCTTAAGCATTTATACAAATGTTTTCAGTTAGAGCATTTATAATTTATTCATGCAATGTTGTTCCTGCCCTAATGCTTAAAAGGAAAAGGGGGCTCCTCGCAATCACAACCACGGTCACGCGTACTCGTAAAAGTATGGATATAGTCTGTGACCTGTGTGTCGCTTAGAGGCAGCTAAAAAAGTTCGTCGGCCCTTCGACTCCGTGAAGGTGGTTAACCAGCGAACCTGAAACGTGCAGCTATGGTGTTTATCACTGGGTTAGTCCCGACGGTTTGTTAAAGTAGTTCTGAATTAGGAGGTTACGCAACACACGTTCGGCTGCGACGAAGAGAACGACATCAGTGACGGTATGTCCACAGTGCGCCATTGTGTCTAGTTTGCTCGGCGGCGTGGTTAGCAGCATTCGCGCGCCATTGCCGCTTGCGGTTCTTCTAAATTAATTTACTTCAAAATAAATTGGCCCGTTACGTAAGACAATGAATTGTTCATATACCACATTAAGCAATGGTACATACTCCCATTACGACGACCGAAATTCTGCGCTGGAATGATTAGCGGCAACGCGGTCAGCTGTGGAAGCAACAAAGACGACGACGAACGCGGGAGCAGTGGGAGGAGGGACGAGCTGCGGGCGCCCCGTCTACTTCTTCATGCATATAAATCCTCGCTTTTAAGGGCGCGTATGATGACACGATGGTGGCTGAATCGGTTAACGTGGTGGTCTCGCAACCCGGAGGTTGGTGGCTTGAATCCACAGCACGACGAGCAAATCTTAATTTCCCGCGCGGCTTTTTCACAGAAACAACTTCTCTTATACCCATCGCGTCTGCTCCTCGCGCCCAGCGTGGCCTCTCATTGGTCGCCTCCTCCCCCAGCGTGCCTCTCCTCCTCTGATAGTCACGTACCTGCCCTTCCCCGGTGCGGCTCTCATCCTCTCATGGTCACGTGGCGTGCGTGACACCGCCGGACAGGCAGACGGCGAAGGCTCGACTTAGAACAGCTTCGCTCTTACAACAAGGACGATTCAACCGAAGTGCTTCCGGCTGGAAACGTTGCCACTTCCACGCCGACATTACGCTGTTGAAGGCGGAATAAGCTATTTATATTCGAACGGCTTTAAAATGAACACCTGTATAACAAAATAGCCTGCATAACGAAGGAATTATTCTGTCCCGCCGGTTCTATTGTGGGTTGTGCAGTGCGCGACCTTTACAGTGAAGTGACGTGTATGACAAATGATTTCGGAGGTCCCAAGCCTGTCATCACTTTGTTTCTGCTTTTTTTTTGCTGTTAATGTTTTATTCAATTTTCAGTCAGCGAAAAGAAAAAAATGGACGTGTAGCCCTGTTCGAGCGTCAAGATGAGGAAAAGGTTATGTGCAAGTCGGAATTGACGTGGTCGCACGAGATAAGGCTGAAGGTTAATGATAAGCCACTAGATTCCGCGCTGTAGCCTTCCCGACCGACAAAGGTCGAGGAAACGGCGAAGATGGCCATTATTTTAGCCGGAAGTCTAGGCTGTTTTAAAAGCATGACTGAGCATGCGCACAATATCAATGATGAAAACCAGTGAGCACTAAAAAGTATTGGGGTGCTCCTTGTATGTATTTTTTTGTCTTAGTAGTGTTTTGGGCTCATTTATTCGTGTTAAGGAACATGTTGGAACACGCACAAGACCTTACTTTACAAATGGTTCTTTCTCTTTCATTCAACGTTCGCCAATAGTAACTGAAACTGCCATACTGCGGAAAGGCAGTTAAGTAGTGTAAGCAACACACTTGGCGTTCTCGGAACCGTACTCAAAACACCATTCAAAGCAGCACTCAAACACTTCTACTCTGTCTAACAGTTTTTGCCATAGAGGGTCCAGTGCTAGAGGCTCAAATAAACTAATTATCTTCAAAGAGCATTCTTGCAGCTGAGTAAAAAGGAACGGGGATTAGACTGGAAGCATGCTAAAGTGCTACGAGAGCGAGCAGTAAGCGCCAGCGACTGCAGCCGCTAAGAGTGTGGGTATGCATCGAGTAGCAGGCCTGCATAGCCTCGCTTTGTCCACAGCAAAGACACTAATTTCGCTGTAACACATTTAGCGAGTGGCTTGAACAAACTTCAGTAAAGCGTTCGGGTGCTTTATTGCAAGGCGCAGCTAAAGAGGAAACACTTAAAGCGACAAATTAACTAGTCGCATTTTGGAGTGGGAGCCGTTTGAGCAGCCTCCATACTTTGTTGAGTTTCTGCTTGAAACACAGAGTGCAGGTTGCGTCCTTTTATTTGTACACAAAGTAAGGCTTCGCCTGCGCGCACTTCTTAAGGTCATTAATCAGTCTGTAGGCGCTACGGGCTGTCCAAGACAGCTTAATTAGAACGCGTGCGTTGTGGTGATGCTGTTTGATAATGTTAGTGCGAGTAGTCCAACTAGTTTTACTCCGTTTCCTTCCCGTTAGAAACGCCGACTTCATCCGTAAGTGAGCAGACATGGCGCCGCTCATAAATATTGATTGCCACTGGTTATGCTGTTTTGGGCCCCAGTTGACGCTTTGGTAGTGTAATTAGGGAAATTCTGTGTCTCTCATTGGCTAGAAAATTAAGTGCGTCTCTATGATGGTTACAGTAGTATACTGCTCTAGGTGTATGTAACCATTGTGTGAGCTGTATTAATTATAAGTGTTATATTATAATCTCTAAAAATTAATAGAATGTTATGTTATAATATAATTATACGTTCATACATGTTTCGCGTGTGGGAAAAATCTACTTGTACATACAATTTTTTTAAAAATCTTTTATTGACTGTAGCCTCCGAGACCATTGTTGAGTGCGTGCGAATCTCGAAGCCTTGTATTGTTAAGCCTATAATCGTATTGCTGGCTATTTACTTATATATGAAATTGAGGTTCTGTGGCATTAGCAGTCACAGAACCACGTTAAGAATTACTATATATATGTTATTTATCGTACATGTCATCGACATCGCTACTTGGGAACTGTGTTGACTCACGCTGTTCTGTAGGCCGGACCCCATTTGAGATTCGTCTAAACTGGTTCTCCTCGAGGCACATAACAAGGTTATGCTAGACACTTTAGAAAAAGTAGCACAAATTTTTCAGAGTCGTGACGTTGTGTTGCGGTGAATGTTTTGTTCAATTTTCAGGTCTGCGAAAAGAACATGGCAAATCCTGAAATTCTGAATGACTTATCCCATATGGCTTTTCTTGTAAAAGTTATCTTTGAATGAAAATGAAAACAAATATGTCGCTTTAAAACAAAGTTGTTACCAAAAAAAGTATTCGTGCATTCACTAATATTTTGAGAAATACTTGATAGTGACAAGACTGCATATACGCTCCATGTCATATTTTTGCGCATGTTTAGGGCCGCTTTCATTGGAGTTTGCCGGTGCAAACATTTCTCGATATTAACTTCACCAAGAATTCAAACAAGATTCGTGTGTGCGGTATGTTTATTATTTTCTTGCTATCAAGATGAGCTTTGCAACAACTGTTCTTATAGGCCCGCAAGCTGATTACAGTAATTGATCAACAATACTGGAGCCACTCACTATTACTTCATTACATCGTTTGAAAATTGCAAAATAATACAAGGCAGGATATGAGTTCACTGATCAATAAATACATTGGCTTTTTACCGTTATTACAGGTAACGCAATTTACTTCTTTTTAAATATAATCCTGTTCCTAAATAGTTTGTCATACCTTCATGCATTTTAATGTATGAGAGTAATGCTAGGGATTTTTTATATCGAAGCTGAGGCCGACCAGACTTGCCTTTGATAGTCCAAGACACTTCAAACACGTTGGCGTTGACGAACCTGCTCACCACCTCAGGTGCTGGCACGCAGACCAACTTGCGCCATCAAGGCTCATATACTACGCTCCTCGGTGAAGCATCTTGGTATGCGGCGGTGATGAGATATTGCTGCACACATAATAACATTTCTGAACTTGTAAACGTACTGAAATCTACGTTGAGTGTATTAAACGGGTGTTTAAAGCAATATTAGTCCAAAATGTACCGAGTAGCAATGCTGAAACGCGTGCTTACAGCCACAGTTACAAATTTTCACTGTTCTCATTGCCGTTTTAAATGCTCCGATCGCAATTTGTAACTGATATATACCACCTCGGATACACCAGGAAGTTTGAAGGTTTTGCAACACTGAGTATCTTGAGCGTAGTTTTCACCCACTAAGATTTGTATTCATATAGCAAGTAACCTACAGTGATCTATTTCCTCATCAAGCCTAGAGAAAAACCCTAGAAGGCAATAGATGTATCCTCACGTGCCACCAAAGCTTAAAGTTTGAAACTTACTGAACATGTTTCTATACTAATCCTTTATTCCTACGAAGTTGAAGCTTGAAATACCATATAGTTTTGAAAGCCGGCCGCCCATAAGTCGGGGGAAGAGCCAACGAAGGCTTCATTTTTAAATAGGCACGGAAATTTAACGCACATTTGCAATCTAACTGACACAAAACTTGTTAGACTTGCCAGGTATAACAGTAGTTAGCGGAACACAGCTGACAACCTCGTTGCCTGCAGGTAACTCTTACTCTTTGCGTCACGAAGACGAAAGTGATATGTGATGCTTGTTCACGGAAGAATGGTCACATCAGTGTATGCACAGAGTAAGACGCATGAGTTAATAGATCTATGGCTGCACTTTGGCTATATGGCTACATTTTCCTGCACAATGGCATAAGCCTATTCTGGAGAACTGGCCAAGAATTGGTAAATATGCGGTGCCCCAAATTGTTCCCTATTCGGCCAGATAGCAGCCACCGACAGCTGCAATGTGGGAGGCAATAAAATTGAGGCAAAGTGCTACTTGACGAAGTACCACTTTGGTGCTGTGTTGGACCGAGTCCCATTGACAGTCACCAGTACAAGACGACCAATGATGATAGTTCAAGCGCTCACTCTTCGTGGCTCAATGAACGTGCCACACAGCTGGCCTCCAAAAAGTTTGGGAAGAGGCAAACAAAACTTCCCTTAAATTTTTTTTAATCCGAAGGACCCACAAGATTGCTCCTACACGTGTTACTTTATATATGCACCAATCTTGCTATGCCAAGAAGTTATTTGTAAATTTAATTTATGACTCTCCAAATCTCCCACGTTCCTTTCAATAAGTTTTAGCTAACATTTGGAGCTCATTTATTTAAGAAGGCATTCTAATCGCACGTAGTCGATATAACAGCTTTGCTTTAAAGCTACTTGATGCCCAGGAAACTGCATAGGGCTCATTGAGGATGGTACGGGCTGACAGTGCGAAAACGTAAACACAAAAAAATCGACAAAATGTAACAGACATCTTGAGGAAAACCCACCATGTAATTGAACAACCAAAATGTAGAGAGCATAGACTATAATCCTATGCTCATATCACCTAACTCGAACAAAGATGACGACACAGTATGCAGATAAAACCTTGGTATCCGTATTTAAAGCGATGAGACAGAACTGTAACTGCACCGCGAGAATAATATTATTCTAATTATAATGTATGAATGACATAATATGAGGCGAGGGCAAGGGAGGGGGGCGGGGAGGCGGCGCATAAAAACTGCAGCACGTAAAAGAAAAAAAAACGGCGAACCCGCTGTTATAAAATGCATGAAACGCACAGACAAGTTCTGAGCGTAAAAATAATATGGAGAACCGGAGGCTTAGAATGGAAATGAAAGCAGGTGAAGCCTTTAAGCTCGCAACAGCGCAGAGCCATTTCGTGAACGAATATAAGAAGCTCAGAATAAGCCCTTGGAATTCGAATAATCAAATTTCTGTGCAACTCGCACGGAACGTTCCGGTTTTGGAGATGCGCGAAATAAAACAAAGGCGAAAGCGTATGGTGAATGATTTGCATAGAGAATGAGAAAGCGTACTACGCATGCAATCGCAAATCAGATAAAAGAAAAAGAATCACACGGCGGCGAAAATTTCTTCTCGTTATTCAGACGGTCGCAAAATCCGGGACGCTTTTACTCAATAATGTTTTGCGTGGGCTTAGTTTGTTTAAAGCAGGTTGCTATTTTATAGCGTAGTTGGATGAGCAAGTAAATGCCGATAATGAGCTCGCAGAAGGCGCCCCTAGTCCTCCAGAAATCTATCTGAGCATAGCATACCGAATGAGTTTTTAGTCGATGCTATATTCTTCGCACGTGCACTGTCTTCTATTCCGAGAAAAGGCGAGTGAATTCATTCGCCACTTATTTAGTAGCAAGGATTCCACTTTTTCCGGCGGTCTTGTACAATGCTCCTCTATCGCTTTGCTCTTGTAGAGCGCTTCGAACATTATCGACAGCAGGGTTTCAACTTCGCAGCAAATGAGACTGTGTCGATTGCCGCTCAAGAAATATTCTCGCATGCAGCTGTTTGCGGAACCGCTACCAAATATGGATTATGATTTCGTTGATAGTGTAATGAACTGCATGCACACGTGAAGGCCTATTTGAAGAGAGATGAAAGAACAGCGCGGCTCGGTTCATGCTTGTAATGCGAACAGAATAGTGACGTATACGCTCACCCTCTACAGAGAAGCGCTTGCTTGCCCGGAAAGTTTAATAACCACTTCGATATGTCCGGAATGAAATACTTAGCGCAAGAAAAAAAAACTATTTTTCACAAAGTATAGACAATGACGAATGACGTTGAAATTGGAAATGAGCGGTACCTTGAATACGGTGGAATTGCAGCTCTTGAAAATTTTCATGTATTTTCTATGTTTTCGGCAATGGCTCGGAAAACGCATGAACGTCCGAAAAGTATCCAGCAAGGCACAGGACTCGGAGCGTACTAGCTCGGTTTCATTACAACTGGGAATTCGCATAGACAGAGGCCGGTTCTGCAGGCGTATGCTGGCTTAGTAGAAGTCAACATCCCTAAAGAATAGTACTTTGAACAACCCAATGAACCTTCCGAAACATTATCGAGTTCACCGCAGTACGCATGCATCTCAGTTGTACGGTTAAAGAAGCTAATGAATATCACATAATCACCGTGGTGCAGATCCTCTAGTGTTTGTAAGCCTTGGTTTCGTAAAATCAGCAGGAGCATTTAGTCGTTGCAATATAGCATCGGCGGAATATAATTTGTCCTACACCCTGTCGCATGAATGTCCGACCCCGAGCAGCAATTGCTTGTGCCGTTCATGTATGCGGTTGCCGAGATAAAATTGAATCGCGGTGACAGCTTCGTTGTTTTTTATTCAGAATACAATATGGAAACAAATTATTCAAAATGACACGATGAGCACACATTTTACAGGCGGCAGAAATGGTGGCAATATACTGGCAAAATATTGCGCAAGAAAGACCCGTTAGAATAATTAAGAAACCCTATATTCATTTGTTCTTCTTCGAAGAGATCGCAGCGATTCGAAAAGAGGGACAAATATTTATTTATTTTCTTTTTTGCACTTTTTCTTCTTGATGTTTTTTGTATGTTTTTGTGCAGTTTGCCTTGTAGCAGCCATTTTCTTGAAATGCGTGTCTTCTATTTGAAAGCAAGAGCAGAACGGTAGCGCACGTGGTACACTAACGTTGGCACTATAACGATCGGGTGCCCCTATATTTCTACGAACTTCGCAACACTTTCAGCTTCCTTTGCTTGACCAGCGACCAATTACGTATTCGCAATTTGCGGTATAGTTCAGGGGTTCGTCTATAACATCAAGGTTGGGAAGCAATAGTCATCGTCACATAATACAACGGTGCACCAACTGCCTACTCCCACGATGGTCTTAGGCACCATTGGTTTGATAACTTGAGCTTTGAAGCTGCTCCAGACTTAAGGTAAAATCTTCCCAAAAGAGACGCGAACTCCTAGGAATTACCTTCTTCCAGCCTATTGTATTATTGTCCGCTAATCCCAACATTATATAGTTTACAGTAACGGGAAAGTCAACGCTTCATTTAATGAAACATCCAAAACACCGTGCTTGAAAGTGGGAGAGATAGGAACTATATTCATCGAACAAAAATTGTAGCCATGGTGGCTACAATTGAGCAAAAGTCACGGTGGCTGTATCCATCAAACCAAAATTGCAATAGCCACGGTGGCCCTGTGGCTATTGCGTTTGGGTGTCAGTAGCCGTTGCCGCGATCTGATGGCGTCGGAATGCCAAAAGGCCCGAGAATTCCATCGGCGTGCTAGGGCACCCCAGGTTGCCAAAATATATTCGAACATCCAGACTACAGAAGGTCTCACAGGTGGTGCATTTGTTTGGGACGGCAACACAGACGTTTGATTGCTTCAAAATTTTGCGCAAGAATGAAGCTTGTGGTTTTTTCTCAGTAATAACAGTGCTTATAATGCCTGAAGGCCTTTCAACATTTGGTTTTAAAAGCATTTGTATTTGGAGGAAGGGAAACTAGACGGAATAAACCACCACGAAGTGGCCACATATTTTTAGCTGCCTTCACTGTATTCTACAAGATTATAATTACATTGAACGATATTTTGCGTCTGCGAGGTTAAAGTGATAGTACCTGCTGCGCATAGGTATTTGTCATAACATTATAGAGTCGCTCACAGAAAGTACTTTTATGTCAAGAAAGGAAAGAACATCAAAATAATCAGGCTTATTCGGTGGCTAGGTTACCTTTTGTAAACTCCTAGGCATCTGCCGAACTGAAAAGAATAATGTGGCGGATACGATGTAATTTAAAGCAGTGCGTAAGTTAGGTTTTTATTCGTACAAACGACAAAACGAGCACAGCGCCATGTCACTGTACACAAGAGCAGAAATCAAGATCAACAAAATAAATATGAAAGGAATAACCAAACAAGCTGTCAAGCAAAAAAAGGTTGCAACTAAAGCCACAGACAATACTGTGGTACGCGTCGTAATGTCACAGAAGGCACAGTAGGTAAAGTGTTTGATGCCGAGAATCTAACCAGCAGGAAACCTGAATAAATACGTTGCAAGCAGTAAAACGGAGCACGGAAGGTTATAGATCGGACCCTAGCACTAAAAAGCTACGTTTCCTAGTTTTTGAAATTCTATAAAGCGCATTTTTGCTTCACCGCAAGAATACATGCCATTTCTATGCGTCCACAACATAGCACAATCCATGTTAAGACATCACAAACACTAAAGAAGTTTATTTTCAACCCTATCTTCTCCATATAAGGTTGCTCAGGCTGACCCAAAAATGCCTACTTGAGCACTTTTGCACAGAAACTCATGAGAGCGAAGTCATCTAAGATTCATCTAAGTCATCTAACTCCAGAAGACAAACGAGTGTAATTGGCAAGCCAAGTGAAATAAGCACGTCCATATAGTTAAGAGAATGACTATGCATAGTTCTCACATTTACTTCAGATCTTGCTCGTTCTCTTTCCTCGTGCTCCAAGAAGCTGTAAAGAAATAGTAGTCACCTAATAACCCTATTTGATTTTGTGCCGGCTGGCACCTCTCAATTTTCACCAGAAGAAATAGACGTGGCATGGCATTGCACATGACGCTAATCTGCATAAACCCACGAAGGGACCGAAATAATTGTTGCGAACTTGGCGAAAACTACAACCATCAGAATGCTACACAACTAAATTGCGAAAAATCAGATATTACAAGTAAAAATGCGATAAGGGGCAAATATAAAGGTTCTAAAGGAAAGGAACACAAAAGATAAGCGAATGCATTTCGCAGAAAGTGCGGACTTGCGCAGTCCCCGTCTCCACTGATGCCTGGCCGCATGTATGTTGCTTTTCATTTATAGAGTTCACATCTGCATGGGTCATTAAACACGGCCCCAGATAGCAGACGTTCGCTTACGTTCATGCTCCTTCCTTGTCCGAGCACAGAAAATGAAGAAAAGTTACAAATTTTACAGGACGTATCTCCGTGCTCTCTTTTTTTCCAAGGTTCATTCACTTCATAGTTCCTTCTGTAGCTTTTAGCGCTGCTCGTTTCGGGGTTGATGCTTTCTTTTTCTAGGTCACCTGTACTAAATGCGGAAGAACATTACCACTGAGTGTGGAATTCAACGGACTGAAAAACTTGTAGAAGGATATGTGCTGCACAAATATTCTGCATTATTGAATGCTTGTCGAAACAGATACGTCCCTCTGTTTACTGATTGAGATGCGATTAGAAAACAATGTTCATTATTGTGCACCGAGTACATTATACTAAAGAAAAAATGACATAGCAACGCCGTCATAAAACATTAGCTATTCAAGTTTTCTTTTTATACCAGCCTAATGTAAGCGTTGCCTTTTGAGAAGCGCAAGCTTAAATGTTTTTTTTTTAATTTTTTTCCAAAGCATGCAAAGTAGAAGGTTCCGTTGCACACTGGACTATGTATGTGAGCAACCCAGGCTACCCACAGTGTTTACGCTGTCTACATAAGTCGTACCGATGCTCAGTCCTCCTCCACTTTCGCGATTCAAGAACAAGTGAGAATACAAATTATTGAATGAGTGGGCAAGAACCTAGTAGTATAAATATTACTTAGTCATCACAGTGCGGCTTCTCATTTTAAGTTAGGCAGTAATAGGTAATATATTGGTAAATTCGTAAGGACTACTTACAAATTATACAAACTACGCGAACTATAAACTCATTGTTAGGATAAAATACAATCGCTTTTAAAAACGAAAATAAAAGGAGGCTGATCACAGACGCTTTCTTGCATAAAATATCTCGCAAACAATGCGATTAGGTGCATGAAAGTTGCATTGACGACTGACGCATCAATGCACACTTATGTAATACCCATATATAATGTGTGTATGTGCTAATTATTACGCTCTCAATTGTTGTGTGTTCTCTGTACAAGCATAGAAAGATAAAGGAGAGTCATTCCAACATGTCAGACCAAAATTATGAAGTTGCATTATTTGGTGGACTTCCCATTTACGCA
This sequence comes from Dermacentor silvarum, assembly GCF_013339745.2. Lineage (NCBI taxonomy): Eukaryota > Metazoa > Arthropoda > Arachnida > Ixodida > Ixodidae > Dermacentor > Dermacentor silvarum. The sequence continues at coordinate 103,394,801 of NC_051157.2, forward strand.
AAGAGACAAGGAAGTCGTAAATATTCTATGAGAAGTATGCAGCAGCCCTATGGTGAAATGATTGAATGAAGCAGGACTTTTGTATTGCTCAATTTTGGTTACTTCAAATAGAATATAGGGAAAAAGCGTGAGGTTGACCTTAAGGCAAGCTGAAGGCCCATCACCGCGGGATGTCGAAGTTTACCTATACGGCCTGCTTTCGAAATAGGTTGTCGCAGCGAGCTTACTCTAATGCTCATCATTTTTATTTTGTATTGCACAACAGAAATCTTTCCTTTTCTACAAATTTCTGCTTTCAAAATCACAGTGTGCTGTACGTTGGTGCAATACATTTTAAATGCATTGCTTTCCGAGTTTCGTTTCAACGACGGAGGATTTCTCTGTCCGGTTGAATGTCCTACGAGAGATTATACAAGGCAGGTAAAGCTCATTTTGAAAACTAGACGCCTAATAGCATGGACTAATACATACATCACGAACATATGTCACACTAAAAACGAAGCTTACTGCTTTTTTATACATGCAACGTTGTGCGATGGCTGGATTCAATGTGGGACCATTTGCGATGCGTTGCCTGATCTACGTATTGCGCCAGTTATATTTTGCTGGTGTATTCCGCGTACTTGTTAAGCTTTAAGTCGCACATTCCGGGTGAAAGCCTGCCAGCGTCGTTTCCTTACTTTTGGTCTGTTTTTCATGTTGTCGAACACTGTCTCCTCTTAGACGAGGTAACTCTAAAGTCAGTTATACTGCATCGAGCGTGTTTTCTCTCTCACCCAGTTATTGACATGAATCATTGCAAGAATAACAGACATAATACGTAAAAAAAGCAGCCCTTCTTGTCAATATAACCGGCTAGCCGGAAAATCTTGACAGGCTTTTACATTTCCTTGCGGAAAGTGCCTTTCTGTACGTCTCGTATTCACAATTTTCTGCTCGGCGAGGAAGCCCTCTACCATTTAGTTCGCAACTTCACTGTCCAAAATCATTGACAAGACAGCTGTATACTTAGAAGCGGAAATTACTCTCCTGTAGCCTCAAGGCGAATGCAGCTTAAATAGAATTAACCTCGTTTATCTGTGTTCGCACAAGCTCTGCGTGTTGACTCTCCACTCTCTTTTTTCCCCTAATGAACGGTCACCTTTTCCTTTCTTCGTTTCTTCACCCAACCATACCTATTCTTATTTTTTTTATCTCCTATCTGACTTGTGTCCTTAAAAAGTAAACTTCGCTTCCCCGCGAAAAGTAAGTCCTCCTGACTCAGTTACTAAATATCTCTAATACCCTCAGTCCTCGTGCTTCGTGCATTGGTGTGTGTCTGTTTTCTTTTCTATTTTTACTCAACCTATAGCATGGTTTTGTAGAGCTAAACTTTGCGATGTCTGCTGCATTTCAAAGCGGAAGTGTTCGCGAGCAATAAAGACAGCACTGTGTCTATATTTGCTCGATAAACACGGATTGCTCTGTTAATATAGGCAAACTCAGTCGCGCTGGTAAGTACACACAGAGCTAGACACGAAGTGGAAGTCCGTTACATGGGACTGCCATACTCATTGATCTTTGCTTGCCGAGTGACGGTGCCAGCGGCAGTCGACAAATCGACGGTCTCGCTTGCAAAACGGATGATTGAAAGAATTCTGTAACGCACCACGCTCTACCCAGCTGCGCTTGCTATATCAGTACTTACATTTTTTTCAAACTATGGAGAGCCTTCAGGAAAAAACATTATTGACTGCCGACTGCAGATAGCGTAAGGTGTAAACAAAGCACCGAGTGCTGCCGCTGAAGGAATGCCTTAAACTTTATTTCTACACGAGTGAAATAATTTATTTAACTTAGCGAGTGGCATAAAAGGGCAGCTCCGAAATAAAAACATTCGAGAAATACACTGCATTTAGGAAAGGATAAAAAAGCACTTTGATCATAACAGAGCTAATAGCAGTCGCACATTTGGTCAACCGAAGCAAGAAAAACAATCCAAGAATGTAGGAAGCGGAAAGTATAACCTAAATATTTGTGTTATGGCTAAACATATGGGAAACTTCTAGTGAGTTGAATGTATTTCGCAAAAGATCATGCGGTAGACCTATCTGGGCTCTTCACAAGGGTTAGAGATTCTTGAAGTTTTGCTCAACATTTTGAGGCATTGGCATCAAAGTGCGTTCTGCCTGCTCTGACAATCGTATATTAAGATAGTGATACTATTCTTCAGCAAAACTAGAATACCAATGGACGAACCGACACAGGATCTATTCAACCACTAGCTATTTTACTATTTAGGCACCTACGGTCATTCTACCTTCTGTCGTTTTCATTCTTGTGCCATTAGGACAATCATGCAAATATTCATACTCGCCCAAATTTCAGTTCTGTACACGTATATACGTATTCACAAGCTCATTCATTAGGTCATTATTAGCCTCATCACGAATGCAACAGCAAAACAAAGCAAAGTACCCCAAATCACTGCATGACAGGCTCATAATGTTTGAAGTCACAAAGCAGCAAGGGGCTCATGTACTGCAAATAGGGGCGTACATTTTTACTTTGTGAGCAAGAAGGGGGACGGTGTTGTATCATGTGGGAGAAAGGAAACGAGTTTATGGACGTAGTTTACAAAGTCAACTGTCAATTGAAGCCAGACTTTGGTTATGAAATTCGAACCTAAAGCCAGAAACGAACTGTGAACGGAAGAGAGAGAGAAGGCACAGTGTTGTTGAAGGGAAGTACAAAGCCTGCTATTCATTGGATTCTCTCATACATGGGGATTCTATCAGAAATGTATTAGGTAAATTCATCACTATTTTCTTTTTAACTCTCCACAGTAGCGCAACAATAGAAAAAGTCGGTAGCAAAACATCTAGGCGTGAATTCGTCTCTGTAAGGCGAAGGACGCAAAAAAAAAAAAAAGACTGGTGAAGCTTTGGAGAAATGAGTGACAGATTCGTCAAAGCAGAAATAACCGAAAAGAAGCTTAATACCGTTTCCACCCCCTTTCTTTTACCTATACGGAACCATACATTGTTGTCTACAGTGGCTTTTATGGCATGCGCTGGCTCGGCTACTTCTCATCTCTACTCACTAACGGCACAGTTTATAAAAGCACCTCGCGAAGCCGGCTAACAGCAGTGAACATACGGTATCAATAAACGGCGAAAATTTTAGACAAAAATGAACACATAAGAGGTGAGGACTAAAAGAATAGAAGAACACAACATCGTGCCGCTCGATTCTCAGTCATAATGAGCTAATCTGAAAGAACTACGATGTTCAAAGCGGTTGAAGCTCTTACAAAAGGCGAGAATGTCCTCTGAAAATTACGCTGCAGTAACGGGTGTGGGAACAATGGGCTACACAGAAGCGGAGAATGGAAGCGAAAGCCGCCGGCCATAGGGCACAAAATACCTCTATGCCCGTTTCTTGAACAAAGCGCTCTCTGAGAGCACAGGAAGCCCAACCGACAAAGGCACCGTAATGTCCTGCTAATGTCAGCGGGGGCTTTGTCGAGAGGACGGCCACCAGCCTCTATTGCTGTGCTAAGACCGGGCTTGTACTATGGCGCGCAGTATGAGCTTCAACACGCGACCGCTTTGCAACGCGCTTCCATGTTGTAGTTTATACTGAGCGCGGTAGTACGTGACGAATTGCGTGTATTTCCTTGTAAGCAATAACGTTTTCGGGTGAATTTGTAGTTTAACGATTACTTTGTTGATTCGGTAAAGCTTACTGTAATTCAGTAGCTTTTATTCAGTAACCACTTACATCTAACGAGTTACGTATTTAAGAAACATACTAGAACAGGCGGTACAGCTTTGAGTATTGAAATTTGGCGGGAACTATAGTTCCACAATGGATGAAGACATGTACGTGGGCTGCTTCCTTCCTGCAATCAGCGTACTGCGGCTACGCCCCGATCACCTGAACATGACAGGCTTGCGGCTTTGCACACCTCCCTTAGAAGTTCGACCTCAGAGCTTCTCTCTTATAATAAATTTCTCTCTCTCTCTCTCTTGAGAAAGCTTTAAATGCGCAATCATTTCTATGGTTACCAAACAAGAAAACTTTCCCAGCGTCCGTCCGTCCGTCCTCCGCGAGAGACGATCCATTTTAAGTTCGCCAGCCTCAGCCAGGACTGTGTCCGGGTCGATGGGGTATGCGTCGTCAGGCACTTGTGGACGCCTCTCTGAGGGGCAGGAAAGAAGCTCCCTTGCCAGAGAGTCGGCTGCTCGAAGGGCCGCGCTCCGGAACATCCTCCCGGAAAAACCTACGCCCCTTGCCGGGGAAGTTTACCCGTGCTGAGGCCACACGCCTGCGACGCATCGTCACGGAGACAGCAGTGAAGCCAGCCCGCCGCGCCATGATGCGCCTCCAGACCTGGCAATCAGCCACTTGCCGCTCCTGTCCAGGGAACCAGCTGCTGGATCAGAATCATATACTCTGTGGCTGCTCGGATCTCGCCGAGCACCGGAGAAGAGCGATAGCCACCCTACCCTCTACTCTGAGGCCTCAGGATTTGGATGCCTGGCGCCTTCCCACTGGTCCCCCCGAGAGACGGCGGCTCATATTCCGGTCGTTACTTCAATTTTTACAAGAGTCAAAAATTATGAATAATATCTGAACCTCCTCCTTTACCCCTCCTCCGCACTGATGAATTCATTTCCCGGGGGCGGAAACTTCTTATGATTATTTTAATAAACGTTCAAACAACAAACAACATAAGTTCGCCAGCTGTGGAAGCAGACGAAGACCGTGCGAGTAGTGGCGCGAGCAGTGGCACGAGCAGTTGCACGAGCGCGTCTCTGCGACTACGTCAAGTGTGCAATCAGGCACGCACTAGGCACAGATTTAGTAAGCCGGAACTGTGGATCGGAACGTCATCAGCGCACTTGGCGCCGCCACCTGCAGTAGTTTGCTTGCCTCATCGGTTCGCGTTGCGCTGCCTTCCGCAGCAGTTCATGTCGCCGCAGCGCTGAAGCATTGACTGTAATGGCGGCAAGACGACCGCAGCCGCTGAGCAGTGCTAGGATTCATAGTGAAATATTTAGCGCGCACAAATACTGATAGTTCATACTTCATATACGAATTTATATTTCACTAGGCAATTCGTACCAACTCACCCAACTATCAGTTCGGCTGCAGTGCTAGGATTACCAGCATTGTTAAGTGTTTGCACTCAACACCACGTCGTTACTCAGAAATGCCTACTCCACATTCAGATAACTCCCGGAGGAGTTTCTGCGTAAATTTTTTACAGCCAAGCTGTACATGGTTAGCCAATTCGTCAGTCTGTCGCCTGTAGGCAGAAACTATCATCATCAGCAATGGCTCTAGCCTCGTCGTCTTCTTCCACAGCTGGCTCGTTGGTATCCCTCGGCGCAACCGCGCGAACGCGGTCGTGCCACTGCTCACGCGTTCGTCGTCGTCTTCTTCACAGCTAGCTCCGTTGCCGCTCATTATTCCAGCGTAGAATTCCCCTTCTCTTCTGTCGTCGTAATGGGGAGGCCGCGTTTACGGAGGTATGAGCTATTGCGTAAGGGGGTATGAGCCATTCAGTGTCTTATGTGACGGACAGACTTAATTTTGAAGCAATTTAATTTCGAAGAATCGCACGCGGCCATGTGACAACGGTGGACTGCCGGCATACCGTCCGTGCTGTCGTTTTCTCCGTCGCAGCCGAACGTGTTTGCCAACTCATTAAGAAACACAAAGACGTAACCAACAATTGAGAAAGACTTTAACTAACCGTCCGGATGAACCCAGTGGTAAACACCGGGGCCGCACGTTTCAGCTTCGCTGGTTAACCCTCTGTACGGAGCGCTCGGGCGGTGATTTTTTTAAGTGGCATTCATAGCTACCTAATTAGACATTCGCTACCTAATTATTCTTCGCTTAGTGGAGTCCACGACTTCACTGATGCAGAAGTTTTGGGCCGTTATACGCATGCCTTTATCTGTTTGATATATACGTGACTCATGTAGACGTATTTATTACGATTGTAGCACACGAACCGTCATTCCTCCCCCCCCCCCCCTCCTGTCTCTATCACATCTTTCTACTCCCTCTTTCTCGTCCCCCAGAGTAGGGTAGCCAACCAGACGCATTTCTGGTTTACATCCCTGCCTTCTCTCTTTCTTTCCTCCTATTCCTCCTGACCACTCTGTCAATTGCCCACAACAAGTCCGAGTGCTCATGCTCTGGTATTTCCCCTGCCCGAGGTGGCAGAGGAGATACCGCGTAAGTGCAGACGTCCTCCAACACATCATCACATCGTCATAACCGTCATTCCGCCGTGGCCATTCCAGTGTCGTTATTCCGTTGTCGTCATCTGTGGGCGTCATGCCATCCACATCATAGGACCACCGTCATGTCATGTCATTCCTTCAGCGCCATTCGTAGAATCTCCATGTTGGAGTGCCATAAGTCAACGTTCAGTGAGGCGTTTTCCCGTGAATATGTGCCCAACTTGGTCGTGTGTTTGCAGTCGGAAATGGTCGACAAGGAACAGGAACGTTCCTCGCTAACACCAATGACAGCTTCCCCTGAAACCATTCTTATTTTTCGTAACAATTTCTAGCTCAGATTTTGGTCATTTGCTGTCATTCGTCTCACTGAGGGGCGACCTCGGCAATAGCGGGGCACCGGTTTCGTGCGAGATAATGACGAGAGTTGCCAAACAGAATGAAAAATAAAAGGAATATTACAAAATACATCTCCTAGTTGTGAAAAAAAAATCACAGCCTATCCACGGGGTGAATGATGATGAGTGGGCGAAGCTCCGGAGGTAATCATCGGATCTCCCGCTTAAGGGGACGCTAGCACAAACGCGTTAGAAACGTGCAGTACTCTCTAGTAAGGGGGAGCGGAGCGGCCACAGCGTCTTACGCAGCCATTTACACATGCCGGAACGTGCACCGCGTTTGCCGACGCCATCACATGACTGCTGAGAGAGTATACCCCCCGTATTCATAAACGCTCCTCGATTTGAACTTGACTTGCCACCGCTTTGGGCAGCGCGTTCGAAACGCGTTGTAGGTAAGGTGGAGAGGCCACAGCGTCTTACACCAGCTTCTTACACGGGCCGTAACGCGCTAGAAACGCGGCCTTTCGTTAATGTTGGGTATTTATAGCCATCGTGGTGCGTTTGTCCATGTCCGCTTCGTGGCGTATTGGGCTAACGCCGCGCGCTCGGAAGCGAGGGGTCCCTGGTTCGATTCTGCGCTACGGACACAACTTCGGAATTTTTTTCTCATTTTTCTCAGACTGGTTACACACTACTACTACTACTACGACGGGGACGGAACGGGTGCCGCCATAAGGAGCTTCGCCCCTAAAAGGGCTGGAAGTAAGGATGAGAGAGATGGGCTACCTTCTCATGGAAAGTATGCAAGAGACGTGAATAGAACAGTGTCGATCCGGCATCAAACTAAGTTCAGTTCTTCAGCAGCTGTCGTGTCGGAGCTGTTTCCCACGATCACCCAAGAAATTAAAGGGCTTTCTAAGCCACTAAAAGTTTAGACGAAATAACGGTTAGAAGCTCTAAAATTTTCTATATAACTACACTTCAGCACAAATGGCCGTTCTCGGAAGCCTAACGCTTAAGCACTTATTTCCTAAATTTTCTGAACTCCTCAGATAAGCAGATCCACCTAGTCGCCATCTCACTATTCGTCAGAAACTGGAAACGCAAGGGACGACAAGATGGCCTTAGACGTGAAAATGTTCGTACATCTTTCTGGGGCACTTCATGTGGATTGTCTGTAGAGTAACTGGCATGAGAAACAGAGGCACTACACAATTTTGATGCAGGCAAAATCTTTAGTTGTAGGTGGTTTTTTACAAGGTGGCGCTTAGCAGGATGCGTGAGTGCTAATGCAGCCAAGCGAGCCATGAGGAGACTTCCTTTGGCCATCTAATACAAGCATCATGGTATATGTGTGTACAGACTTCTCCTATGCAGTCAACATATTTGAGAACTCTACACTGAATATATTTTTTCGTTTTTTGTGACTTAGATACGGTCAATACCGTACTTGAATGATCATAATTCACCAGTGAATTCTTCGCGAATACATACAATTAGAAACCCTACTTCTTATGTAAAAAAAAAACGTAGCTGATCTGTGTTTTCTATACATTTGCTAAAGTAAAGAAGTTATTAGCAGTATGCGGCTCCTAATTTTATACAGTGTAAGTGGATCTGACATATCCGCATATATTTTTGTGTTGCAAAAAAATTAAATGCATCGCCTCAAACAAAAAAAAGCATCGGATGATTACAACCTTTAACAAGTCTGTTATCTACTATATTTCTTCTATATGGTGGTGTGACAATAAAAGGTTGTGGATTCACAATTTTACTTATTTAATGCTAGGAGCACGATTGGCTAAAGGCGAAAAAAATAAGCTTATCACTCGTGTTATTGTGTTTGCTCGCTTGTGTATTAGTAACTCTCCTGCAAGTAAACAACTATATTATCGGATCTAGCTGCTTCGCTGTTTGGCACGTACCCAACAATTTTATGGCGAACACGTTTACATACTTAAACGCGAGCCGGACTAGCTTATCAGTGTGCATGATGAAATGTCTCGCTCGACCTCTGAGCGACACCTAACCTCTCATAAACTTGTCGGACACCTCAAAGAAACGTTAGATTTGACAGTAATCTTGAATAATATTATCTATCTCTCTCTCGGCAATAAAACGAGAAACGAAGACCCAAAAAGCAACATTTGCATACATGCGTACTTCGCGTATGCGCTCATGTTATCGGGTTCACTTGACTCCTGTGTGTGTTTATGTGCGTGATATTTTCCACCAACAAGGACAACGTGCATACGTGAACATGGACATTCGAATGCTGGTGAACTGATCAGGAACAATTGTTGTTCGGTGCATGTGAACTTTAGAGCCGTTGTTACTGTAGTCGCCATGCTTTAACGTTTCGTGTTTCTTATTTCGTTTTATTTGTTGGGCGCATCTATGAAATAAAAGGAGTAGCCGACGCCACCGAACAGGCACCTGCGTCTTTTTGTTGACAGTTATAAAAAACGCAGTAATTTAGTTCAATAACCGGCGACGGTATCGAAATGCAGTCGACTCCAGAAAGGAAGCTTTCTTCACATATTTTTTGAGGAAACAAAATTTCTGAAGCCAGAAAATTTATACGGATTTCTTGTTTCTTATATTTTTCAATTCTTCTTTTCCCTCCGACACTACACGTGGGTCTTGTCACCACGTTAGGGTCACAATTAGCTATGCAAACTATTAAATCAGTTAACTTAATCCACCGAATGAATTTTGTGCGAGACCATCGCAAATATTGAATCATTCACAAGTTTGGAGTACAACGGGAAGCAGCGAATAAAAGAACAAGCTACAATTTGTTTATTGACTTCCGTATTTCGTAGTTAGCTCGAAAATACTAAGCGAGCTAAAGAACACTCAATCTTAAGCTTTTTCTAACAAGTCGCTTTAATACGTCTGAACAATTACACTTTAGCCAATGAAAGCGGCTTCATTTTCCAGCGATATGGGTTGCCGATATATCGAATATGCATTTTGGAATGCTTTGGTTGACGTGGCTTCACTCAACTGTTTTCGGATGTTGTGAACGCAGTTCACACTGAAAACTATAAATTATTCAAGAACTTGACCCGGTCACAATGTTCTAGAGTCACGCTAACTTCTTCGACGTCGTGAACAAAGGCGCGGTGGAGAAGCAGCCCTTATCCTGTGATGAATGATGTAGCCACGTCTAAAAATAGAAATCAAATAACTTTTATTCAGTGCTCCAACTTGCAAAGTTTTCACCTGTCATGCAAACCTTTCTGCTCCTCTTTAACTCACTGAAGGCCGTTTCGAAAGAAAATATTTGGAAGAAGATGGCCATGAAGGTGATAACAACTAATAACAACTTTTTATAAACATAGTTGAAACCGCCTGCTTCTTGGCCAATCCCCCGTAGTGGGTATGCGCGAAAGTTCGGGAAATAAGACAAGACAGGACAACTCACCCAATTTTCCCTACCAGAAAGCAGAGCAGAGCCGGCCAGGTATTAGAACAAAAGGTGAAGTTGTGCTTTGCACTGACCCACGACGCTACGGGGCGATGAGGAGCAAACAGAAAGAGGAACACATCTGTCGAGGCCGAAGAGGGCAGAGGCACAACTGAGAAACTTAACATTTTCTGCTCAGTATATTGTACAGAAAAAGCGAAACTACACAGCGAACGCCTGTTCTAGGACTGCCTTGTCACATGTGATACGAATTCATGAAAGGCAACATTGGCCATTCACGTGGCACTAGCCAAAGCTTTAAAAAAATTACTCCATCTCCCGCTAAAGGGAACCATGTGTGGATGCGAAGCAGCCGGGAGATGGTTAGCTTGAGCGAGAGATAGTTTCGCTGCAGCGGCCCGAGCGGTCATCGCGGCGCTGCACAGGAGAGAGAATGAGGCGCGCGCGCTCCGTCATTTTCATACCGTGGAACTACCGTGGCACCCCCAGCGGAGTATGCAGCTGTCGCACCACCTGTCGTGCGCACCGCTCCGGATTCCTAGAGGAGAGAAAGGGGGGGAGCGTAAGAGAGGCAAGAGGGGGGAGGGGACGCGTATGCGCTGTGGGGGTGTGGCACGCGGGCGCCGCTCCATAGAGGATTCCTAGAAGAGAGAAAGGGGGAGCGTAAGAGAGGAGAGAGAGGGGGAGGGGACGCGCATGCACTGTGAGGGTGTGGTCAGCCGCGGGAGGGACGGACAAAGCCGCCGCCATAAGATGCTTCGCATCTAAAACACATAAATGTTTATAAGAAAGGGAGCTTTGCAGAAGAATAAAAATTCACCCGGTCCTGGGCGGCGGGAATCTCAGACCAGGACGTATTTGTTATTTAACCAGGAAGTGAATTTTCTGAGAAACCCGTATGTTTCTTTTTGTAGCTTCGACTGCTGTCGAGTGGATGGCAATCTTTCCATTCATAATTCAGTACCACCTTGCGAATTCCTGCCCAACTGACTTAGCATGAAAGGAGTTTCCAGCTGCGTGCTATACCAGCAGCTACAAGGAGTGGACCATCCCGCCATCTCATCTCCCCCTGGACAAACACAAATGCCGTCTGTTATTTGCAAAGGAATTCACCACATTGACCGACCTCGTCAGACTGGTCAGACCGGACTATAGTCAGTTCAATGCAACTGTCTAGATAACCCGGTCAAACAACCCCTTACCTCATTCCCGCGATAGTAGCCAGCCCTTGTGCAAATAAAGGTTTTATTCTTTCATTTTCCTCAAGAGCGCTTGTGCTCGCCTTACGCGGCCAGGCTTCGATCGATTGTGGCGTCATCACTAGTACAAGCAAAAATATTGTAAATCCTGGCTCAGACGAGATACAGAGGCATCGGCAGGCAAGTATATTTGTTGAATTTACACAAGGAGTATTAGTACCTGAGGGCTCCTTTTTATTATTTTTTTTCGTGTAGTCGCCGACGTGACTGAGGCACCAAATGAAGTTAAGGTTAGAAGCGCCAAACACAGTACATATGGAATGTATCATTTTTGCCATTCCTCATAATTTTCTCAACGTTCGAACCATTTCCTTTATTAGATGTGAAGCATCTTATGGTCGGGGCTATGTCACTCCCTCCCTCCTTCCGCCGTGCGGCGTCCAGGCCCGCACTGCCCATGCGCATCCTCCTCCCTCTCCTCTCCTCAACTTGTCTCATCTCCTATCCTCTCGGTATTTCTCCTCTACTCCGGATTGTGCAACTAATGGCAACACCTGCGGCTCCGCGCGCGATAATGCGAAGCAGCTTAGGTTAGAGGCGCGACTGTAGGCGCCCCAGAGGCACCGGCAACAGTCACCAACGCCGCGCGCGTTCAGTGCGAACGCGAGCAAAACGCCGACGGCGTCGACAACATTTCTGCGCGTTGCTGGTGCTGCTGCATGTCCAAATTTATACAGCTGATAAAACTACCTTGAGTCGACCCCATGGCTGCTTCGCATACTACTGCAGGGTTCCCGTACGGGAAGATGGTGTAATTTTTTTCCTCTCATTGGACTAAGACATCAGTCGAATACCCGATCCATTGGCTTGCAAATAAAACATTGCGTTCAGCGACAGTGCACAAGGGCACCTAGTAACTCTAAGCATGTTGAGAATCATATGCACGCCTTCTCGTACCTCAATTTTCTTGGGGTTTGCTGAAAAAGAAAGCCAACAGATCCCACGCCCCGTGGTAATCGATAATATGCGTAGCAGCTTTGCGGGGAGCCTACCAAGATAACGAAACGAGCATGAGAGGACAAAGACGTAAGACCCGTCAGAAAAATCAGGAAGAGAGCACAACGAGTGCTGATAGCCTTCCTGTGAAAACAGGGCTCATCGACACCTGGTGACACACCCCTGACCTCATCTCAAAGGAGGATCAGGCGGAACAATTCCGGCTATGAATGCAAGGCTAACCCCGCCTGCTTCAACATCATCATCACCACCACCAAGACGTAGGCGGCTGTTTCATGACACGCATATCATGACATTCATATCATGAGTCCTCAGGAGTCTCTTTAGCTATGCCTAAGAGACCTTAAGGTGAAATTAAGAAGGGTGTAAGATTGGGCATTGCCAAATCCTGACTGGGAGCTTACCACTGTCGTTGAAAAGAAAAGTGTACAATCATTGCATTCTACCGGTGCTAACATACGGGGCAGAAACTTGGAGGTTAACAAAGAAGCTCGAGAACAAGTTAAGGACCGCACAAAGAGCAATGGAACGAAAAATCTTAGGAGTAACGTTAAGAGACAGGAAGAGAGCGGTGTGGATCAGAGAACAAACGGGGGTAGACGATATTCTAGTTGACATTAAGCGGAAGAAATGGAGCTGGGCAGGCCATGTAATGCGTAGGATGGATAACCGGTGGACCATTAGGGTTACAGAATGGATACCAAGAGAAGGGAGGCGCAGTCGAGGACGGCAGAAAGTCAGGTGGGATGATGAGGTTAGGAAATTCGCAGGCGCAAGTTGGAATACGCTAGCGCAAGACAGGGGTAATTGGAGATCGCAGGGAGAGGCCTTCGTCCTGCAGTGGACATAAATATAGGCTGATGATGAAGATTGGGCTTGTTGGTGAAGCATGCTTCAAAGACTGAACCTGTTCTCTCCTGTGTCCCCTCTGGTGGCCTTGCGCTGTGAACCTGACTTTGAAGCTTTTAAGGCGAAAGCCCTACTCATGATCATGACTATGACTGCGCCCGCCAACCTTTAGCCTTTCACTTCACTTCGTACCACATCGGAACACATTCCATTGGTTTTTGAGGTTTGAACCCATATATTATTCTTTTTTTCGCTGAGTCATTCTCATTTTTGCTGAGCCATGCTCATGATACTGGCTTCAACAACCACCCTTTAGTGCTTTCTTCACTTAGTACCCACGTACGAACTTATTTTAATGGTTTCTGAGTGGTAATTTTTTTGCTCAGTCATTGTCACTTGTGCTGAGTCATGATCATGACTATGGCTTCTACCACCATCCTTTACCGTTTCCTTCACTTAGTACCCCTGTCCGAAACCATTTCAGTTGTTTTTGAGTGTTTATCTTTTTTGCAGAGTCATCGTCATTTTTGCTTAGTCATGCTCATGACTATGACTTCTACCATTATCCTTTAGTGTTTAGTTCACTTAGTATCTATGTCCAAAACCATTTCAGTGATTTTTGAGTGTTAATCTTTTTTGCAGAGTCATCGTCATTTTTGCTTAGTCATGCTCATGACTATGACTTCTACCACCATACTTTAGTGTTTCCCTCACTTAGGACCCACGTCAGAGCCCATATTTCAGTGGTTTTCAAGTGTGAATGTTTTTTTCGCTGGGTAATTGCCATTTTAGGCGACTGTTTCATGACCTACATTACACGCATATCATTTATGTTCTTCATACACTTTTGTGATGCTACGCCAAATTTAATAAGTAGCAAGTTAACGAAACGAGCCTGAGAGCGCCAAGACGTAGGCGGCTAGACAGACAGACAGACAGACAGACAGACAGACAGACAGACAGACAGACAGACAGACAGACAGACAGACAGACAGACAGACAGACAGACAGACAGACAGACAGACAGACAGACAGACAGACAGACAGACAGACAGACAGACAGACAGGACAGACAGACAGACAGACAGACAGACAGACAGACAGACAGACAGACAGACAGACAGACAGACAGACAGACAGACGACAGACAGACAGACAGACAGACAGACAGACAGACAGACAGACAGACAGACAGACAGACAGACAGACAGACAGACAGACAGACAGACAGGACAGACAGACAGACAGACAGACAGACAGACAGACAGACAGACAGACAGACAGACAGACAGACAGACAGACAGACAGACAGACAGACAGACAGACAGACAGACAGACAGACAGACAGACAGACGACAGACAGACAGACAGACAGACAGACAGACAGACAGACAGACAGACAGACAGACAGACAGACAGACAGACAGACAGACAGACAGACAGACAGACAGACAGACAGACAGACAGACAGACAGATAGATAGATAGATAGATAGATAGATAGATAGTAGATAGATAGATAGATAGATAGATAGATAGATAGATAGATAGATAGATAGATAGATAGATAGATAGATAGATAGATACTGTCAAAGTGGCAAACATTCGCCTAGAAATGCTTCGCCTTTAAAAAAAAGGAATACCTAAGATGAAAACCTGTCTTGCTATTTTGTTTCGCCTTTTAATACATCCATGAAATGTTGCCATGCCGTTGAGCACTGGCCGCAAAAGTGAGCTGCGTTTCATATTTTACTCTCGTCTCCCCGTTCGCACCCAATGTCATCACTTTATTTCTGGCTGACAAACAAAGTCAATACATTCCTCGCTGCCTGGCTGCGCCATCATGACGTGCTAACTGCAACTGACCTTTCGAAACATAACATAGAAAAAAACATCCACGCGATTTCCCATCTCCCTGACGTCTTCCTTCTATCGTTGCTTCAAACAGATCCCGTTCTTTTGCTGATGTAAGAAGCTGCTTACTTCACAAACCGTCTTTCCTGCGCTTTGCGAGAGTTGTGTGTCAACGCGTTCTTTCCTGCGCGTCTTCCACGTACTCCTGCTGCTTCCGTTCGGGCCTAACGAAGCATGAAGAATATCGGGTGAGAAGCGGCAACGCATCGAAAGGGGGAGGGGGGAGGTTATGTTAGTCTGGCCGTCAGCGCCGAGCCGCGCTTGTGCATTTCCCCTGCAGCAAACAGCATGGTTTTCGCTTCTTTCCCGTGGTCTTAGTCACTCGTACATACGGACTTGTATTTCACTAACGCGCAACTGAAAACCCTGATGACGTTCTAAGCTTTTGCACGTTTTTCATGCATGAAAAAAATTCGGCGACTGGCGCCGACGCCCAGAACAACGTATTTCGTCCCTTCCCTTAAAATTGGGGGTTGCCTCAGTATTTCTGTAAACTGAATATGAAGTCTCTGCTTCCCGACTTCAGTTCAGCGGTTGCAACATAGGCCAAGTAGTAAATAACTAATTACAAAGTGATTTTTCGGAGTCCGGTGACTCTGTAACTGCACGTTGCGATTAGTCGTCAGAGTAACGTTCCTCTCTTCAAGTATTAAAGCACAATTGGAAGAATCGCGGCGTCTGGTGCAGGCGAAAAATAATTTAAAAAATGATAGCAAGGAAGTTGCAGATACCGATGCTAAGCCATATACAACTGTCATGCACCAAGATTTAAAAATATGGAAATGCCACGCAGCTGGACGGAAGCAAGGTAATGTTGTTTGTCGTCGCTTGGAGATAATCAGATTAATTTTTGCAGTCCGCCTACTTACATGAGTGCACTTAATAATTTATTCAAATTCTTAAGTATTCTATAATTAGATGAAAAGTGTCACTGAGAAAATTATAGAGCAACATGAAAACTCCCGATATAGCTTTATGGTGCTCAACACCTGCTACATAAAAGTGCTTTTTTGAGCGTGAAAGAAGCCCGCGAGAACACGCAAAATTGCCGCATCACTGGCCGCTCGAGGCACGATTCGTGTGTGATGTCGCAAAGAATTGGGAGTGCTTCAAGAATTCTTTGATATTTCACATAGATTCCTATACTGTGACTGTGCGTTGGACTCCAATAGCTTTCATCAATTAAAACAAATCTTATTATTAATGCACACTGGTGCTTTATTCTATGCGAATAAAGTTAAATAGCTTCTGCAACCTCTCTGGCACTCTAATTGACTCCTATTCTATCTCCTCACGTTAGAAAGAAACGTACAGAAGCAATTGCTGTCATTACCAGCCTAATTATGTTCACCTTAAGACAGAGTCCCTTCATATATTTTAATAACGCCCTGGTGCGTCAGCTGAGGCGAGTTGCAACTCAGCAGAAAAAGAAAGAAACTGCTCGCGTGGCCGTCATTTTTCTGGACCCTAAATCATTCAGACATTCGCGCCAAGCAGCATAAGATCTCGACGTCCCTTACAACATGACGTCATGTTTTTTTCTTCATTTTTTTCTTGACAAGTTGTCTCCACGAGATGCAGATGGGGATAGTTGCAACACACCACCATTTTATAGACATGCGGGCTTCTATGGAAGTTTCGCTACCAGTTTACATGTGCCCTGTGGGTTCGCCAAATAGAGTTACTTTTGTGACTCGCCGTTGCGCCACGGACTTTCATTCTCCACCGTCACGACAACGGGACAATATTCTTCATAGCCTAATTCCATGTAGGCCCTCCGCCTCATTTCCCCCTATGCAGCGCAGTCAGTTTCGTTATATTTTCTACCACGTTTTGTTTCGTTTTGCGCAAGAAAACAAATACATGGACAGACGAGTAAGTGCGCGAATTTGCGCCTACCGCGTGCACCCAGACGAAGCAAAAACAGCGAAGTTTGAAAGAATGCTCTTTGTACGAAATGAAGGCACCTGGGCAGTAAAAGTACGAATTAATGGGTTGAAAGAATGAAAAAAATTGCGTGCACTGAGAGAAAAGTGAGTGATGCTCCTTCCCTAGAAGGCAACTGCTACGTTGTGAGCACTCACAAAAACTATCAGAACTACAGGAACATTTACACAAGTAACACGCAGGAAATGCACTCCGTGCAAGCACGCCCCGCCATGTTGACAGCTCATTTAGGGAAGAGCCAGATAACCGGCCAGGGAGTCTAGGAGTACACTGCGGTGCCTGCAGCCTTCCTCATTTCCGGATAGCTCGCGGCCATCATAAAAAAATAAAAATAATAAAAAAATAAAGAACAAACGCAGCGGTGGCCTCTGGCTTAGCTCGCTCCATTCAATACACACACTTACACACAAAAAAAGAAGCATGCGCAGCTAGGCGTTCTGCGAAACTCGTGCTAGACCAACTCAATTTAGAAACTATACGAAGCTAAAAAAATGCAAGAACTTGATGAGCACGCACTGCATGTTGTGGCGAAGCGGGGTTTCTTTAAATTCGGAGAGACAAACACGCTGTCCTGGCGTTCCCTGACTGCCAAGCCGGGTCTAGTATGAAGCGTATTCACGCGTAATGGGGTTGCGCTGTGCCAGCGAGCAGAGAAGCGGTCTGTAAAATTGAGTTAGGAGCGAGGCCGGGGAAACGAGGAAACGAGACCTGCATCTGGCTTGCGGAGGGTACAAAAAGAAGCGAGCACCGCGTCGTTCTGTATCCGTCATCTGCCGTATGGACGGCTGGCTCGCCACCAGGCTTACTTAAATAGCATTTTCTTCAAACTAAAACTGTTTGAGACGTAGAATAGGTAAACAGAGAGAGATAGAAAGCGATCAAAGAGTGGTAAATACAAAGTGAACAGAGAAATGGCTCAAAGAGTAAGAAAAGAACGGATTGCTAAGCAATTTAGTATTATGTGTCCCGTGCAATAGCTTTAGGCGCAAGCTGGAATTTATTCACACGTTAAGCATAACATGATAAATTTGGCGCGAGTAAACGGAAGGTGCGCCCCACATATCGTGAAGTAGTCTCGTAACTGGCAATGTAAAAGCTATGGGTGAGCTCTGTGTGCTTGCAATCGCACTCTTGATGAAGCCGGACCCCAGCCTTCATCAGGCCTTCATCAGAATATATATATATATATATATATATATATATATATTCGTAGCATAACGCTGACAGAAAACAATTTGCCTGTAGTGTACATATAATTTAAGTCGCAGTACAAGATGAACGCAAATGATAAGCTAGTGCGGAAGCATGTGAGGAATATTCTAAATTTGTAGCTCGATAGTTTTATTCTTCCTGCCCGTCATGAAAAACAGACACCTAAATACTCATACATACTCACCAAATGCTAACTAAAATGAATACTCAACCTAACATTATTGCTAAGCAAGATTCGGATATTTGCGAAAAATTCGTTTGATTACATTATCATCACATCCTCCCAAACATAGTTTGTCCTGCATTACCTCCTGAGGTATGCTGTCTTGCGAAGTTATTCCTAACGCAATCACATCGAACACACTCACAACAGAGAAACCGTGGTGAATATCAGCAGTCGTAGAAATTAAACATAAAAGAAAATTACCTTTCGCTTAGCCGCACTAAATTTTTTCGACGTAGAGGCAAGGATAAATACAGAAAATGTAACATAGTGTTTCCTGCTGAGGAAAGTTTTTTTAAAGGCACGTAGAGAAATGACTAAACGCTGGAATAATTACTGTCCATTTGACGTCCTTTTGAGATTCTCTTTCAGTTCTAACGTTACTCGCAAGAAAGTTTCGGAAGGAACTTGAAGCAAATAAGCAGAAGAGCAATTCAAATCGTAACTCATGAAAGTGGCTGAAAGGAAGGACAAAGTTTGAAGATATATTTGTACGTTGAACGAACCTGTCTCAGTGTTCAAAGAAAGTTTGAGGCCTCCAGTCAGCGTAGCAACGCGAACTAATCAGAAGAGCGAGGAACGAAGCACACTTTTTAAAGCACATTCACTCAAATCAGAATTTTTTTATTCACTCCACCTAGCTCCAGTCAACTAAGCATGTGCCACAATAACCTTATGTATTTTGGCATTAAAATTTAATTGCCATCATTATGAGAAGCGAATTTTAAAAACATCGACGCAAGAAATTAAATACAGCCACGAAAGGTGAGTAGAAAAGGGTTAATTAATCCTTACGGAGTCTGTCAGCCCCACATAGTGGACACCATATTGTGCCCACTGCGCAAGGCAGTCTGTTAGTGACGTGGCTGAAAGTGGGCCGCTTTAATAAAGAAAAAATATATATAATAGTGGAAAGAGAGGATACAGAACCCCGAATAATTGCTTCTTCAATGCCGACATGGCTGTATAAAAGGTATACTGGAGTACAAAATCGTTTTGAATGATTTAAAACGCTGAGCGAACACAAAAGGAGAAAAAAGGAATAACAAAATCAAGCTAGCAAAATGAACGCGTCACATTGTAGCGGTTTTAATTACCCTGCTTCTGAGCCAAGACAAACCGTTAAAATAAGGATAAATGTGAGGCATTGTTTTACAGAAGGAGCTCCTATCGCGCACTTCCCTGGCGGGCAGTTCTCAGCCGTTGTTATATTATCGAATTTCTCATCAATCATCCAATTCTGTGTGCGTCTTTTGGGTAAAGAACGGGTCACACTGTTATTCTCCTTTTCATTGTGTTAATGCGAAAGAATAGTAGAAACGTGGTGCTCAAAATATATACGCACATAGACTGGCAGCCCCACTGCTGCTAATGCATATTCGAGAGAACTAAAAATTCAATATTTTGTGGCACATCTTTCAATCTGCGAATTATAGCCGCTGAGTTTGCAAGGCGTATCCGCTGGAAACGAATTCTCAGGACTGTACCAGTTTCGAGATATTAATTTTCAAATGTCCGACGAAATGCATCGGCCTTCCAGTTAACTATGTGCTTCAATGCATAAAACAGCGTTTTCCTCAAAACGTTAACTGGAATGACCTTGCATTTCGTCGGACACTTTGAAAATTAATATCTCGAAACTGGTTCAGTCCTGAGAATTCGTTCCAAGTGGATACGCCTTGCGATCTCAGTGGCTATAATTCGCAGATTGAAAGAAGTGCCATAAAGTATTGAATTAGAAGGTAATTAGCTTAAATATGCTAATTATTCAATTAGGCGTTTTGAGCGTTTCGATTTCTCGTCGCAGTGTTTGGTACAACCAATGGAACAATAGGGGAAGCTAGTGCGTGTCCTATTGGTGTGTAATTGCTCTGATTGAGCTTGAATGCTCTCCAGTGTGTGCACACAGCTCAGTTCCATGCTTGAGAGCACCGGCATGCTGTACCTTATGTAGCCTACGAGAAATTTCTTGTACAAATCAATAGACCAATAGCAGAATCTTGTGGGTGTCCTCTTGGTGTATACTTCCTCTGCGGGTCTCTTCGAGTGTACCCTCGCTTGTTGGCCCCACAGACACCATCCTTTGTCAACACTCCCTGCCACCCACCCAGGCTGCAGCTTTTCAAGGACTAAATCACGACATCCTAACATTGTACCATCAAGATTATTTCCCACCAGCATTCCAAGAAGACATCCATGGGCTCTGCCAAAATGTCTGGTTACACCGTAGATCCGCGATATTACAAAGAAGTCGCACGTTTCATCCACTGGCCTCATACAACTTACCCTCAACTTACCCTGTTTAACGTTTATGCAGTGCACGGAGGTACTGAGCAAGTGTATATTGTCTGTTACGTCATACGCCTCCACGGCAGCTTTCATCATCCCACAAATGACCATCGCTCGGCGGTTTAAACTAAACCATTGTTCAACGACTACTGGCGCAGAACTTATTGCATTCCGGGAGCAACTTTGATTACTCTCCGAAGAGCCTCCTCACGCATGGACGATATTCTGCTATGCTAAGCCAGCTCTTGAAACCATTGACTGCTTCCTGATATGAGGCCCGTATTGCAAATGGGAATGGTTAGATTATCACCTTTCAGGGAATACCTGCACGCTGTGGCGTGTTCAGGAATGAATAGGCAGACGCTGAAGCAAAAACGTCTGTATAATATACTTCCTAAGTACGCATTGCGTTCTCGTGAACGGATACAAACACATTGCTTCATTGCGTGGTATGCAATTCTACTTAGTAGCACTGGGCACAACCTGCGTGACGACACAAGCGATGACATTAGTGGGACCCCCCCAAAAAATGAAATTTCTTATGCCCTCACAAGCCCTAAAGGAGCCAAGCTAGTATGGTGCAACGGATTCATCATGGTGTGTCCTTCACCGGGAGTTATAGACACATCATAGGTTGCAGTGACACTTGCCGAAATTGTAATCACTGTCATGCATCAGAAACATTTGCTCACATATTTTGCATACCTCCCGCGTACGCGCAAGAGGGACAGAAACTGGTCTTTACCATCGCCCATATCGACAAGAGACCGCGATCAGACGCGTTCTTTCGGGGGTCCTTGGCCTGATGCAAGTAGTGCGCCGCCATGCATTATTAAATAAACTCTGGTGTTTTACGCGCTAAAGCCAGTGTAGAATTATGAGCAATGCCATAGTGGGGGACTCCGGAATAATTTTGACCCCAAGAGTTCTTTAACGTGCACCCAATGTCCTGTACACCGGTGTTATTGCATTTCATTCCCATCGAGATGGCGCCGCCGTCGCCAAGCTTCGATTCCCTACCCTGGGGCTTAGCAGTGGCAAACCCGATACACTTCTGTGCCTCCGATCATCCGTGGAATTCGTTTGAGCTCAAGCTTTTTCCAGCACACACTATAACTGGAATAGTAATAGTATCTGCTAGAACGTTTCATTCTTTGTACTGCTGTATTATTTAGACATTACCGAATGGAAGAAGTGTGTAGTATTTTTTTTAATTCTATATTATTAACCAAGTAAAAAGCGGGCAGCTCTCACTAGAAAATGAATCCAACTGCTCTGCGTATTTTTATCTCATTAAAAACTGAAGGAGGTCGAATAACACAACGCTGTAAAACGACGTCCAGTCAAAGTTTGCTAGCGTTCGCCGAGTGAAGAGATACATTAATGTGTATGAAGATCCATCTACCCAAAACCTAAAAATATGAAAAATCTCGAAGAAATAACAACCTGTAGTTTTTGATGGCGGAAATAATGTCGGCCTTAGTGTTGTCTTACTACATGCCCGTTTTTTATCCCGGAACCTTATTAGCCTCTGATTTCCGCAAGAGTATGGTCTAACCAAGAACTTTATTGATCTACATAACAATACAGACAAACAGGAGCTGTAAGTTATACGCTTTGGTTTACTCCTTAGGCAAGAGGTAAGTGCAAATATTTCAATGTTCTGCGCACTCATTCATGATTTAAAAAACATCTTAGTTTGTGTTCAGGAAGACCACATTTCGCGCGGAACAAGGCCACGTCGAGATTATTGCGCCATTACCTAAACTTTCTCACGGCGAGTTCGAAATTCATGGCGAAGTTGTGAGAGCTAGAATTTCAGAATTTTTTGTTTCTTTACAAAAGGGAGCTAGTAATTTAGGGTGCTTCTTTTGCGCAAACATGCTTTAATCATGGATGAAAGAAGTGCAGCAGCTTAACAAAAGAAAAAGAAAGAAAGAATGAAAATTGTGACTCTAACTTGCATTTTTGTCGCATTATCTTCAACTTCGTAACAAAAAATACAACTCGAGTATCACCAACCATTTAAGAAAGACTTCGGTAACTTGGTAGACAAATTTCCACCCATGCGAACAACGGTCTTTTCTCTGTTATTTTCCGGTTGAAAAAAGCAGCAAGGGACAAATACTACTTTTAAGTCCAATTTATCTTTCCGGCCTTCTGAAGGGAACATTAGAAAGAGCGTGTTGGCTTCAATTTATTGAGGAGCGCTACGCTCAGCTTGACTTTGAGAAAAAAAGATTTCTCAATTGTGGTTACTTGTCTAGTTATTAACGCACCTATACTTATCACATACTAGCAATGTTTCCTCGTGGCATCTATGGATTAACGAAGGTGAAAGCCGAAGAGAAAGAAACTCATTCGTTATGACTTCAAGTTAAGCAGTACTTAAGTGGGTTGCACTATGCATCAAAACATTAAATGAGCAGTCGATAGAGGCTTGATTAGAAATTCTAGTATTCATTCCCCGTGATAGTTTCGGACAAGTAACAAAACCACTAATAGTGAAAGAAAACAGCGCCTAGAGGGATATAATAGTTCACGTTTAAAAAAGAATAGTCAAAACGCATTTATAGGATTTTGCGCTGAAATTAAACTAATGTAATAGGAGCGACACAAGGCGCAAGCTTCCGAAACAGTTTCGTTCCGTCAGGACATTCTAACATGTACCGCTATAAAAATGGTCCCTTGAAACTCTACCTTGTTGAACAGCCAAGCTATTCAACGAAAAAAGAAGATTTAAAAGACGTAGTACAAGCTCCCTTTATAAAATCTAAGGTCGGTCTTATAATCAAACCGTGTACCATGTCAGTTAATTTTTTTTCATTGAGTAGCTTGGCTAAAGTTAGCTGGGACACCTTGTAGATAAACTTCCAAAATGTAGGACTACATGCTTTCAGAACAAAAGTAGGTTATCGTGCCGTAGTAACATTGAAAGTGGTCACAAAGTGGTTTTCAAGTATATGACTTTTCATGCGGTACCACAATCGTAAAGTGACGCGCACAAAGACACGCAGAATCATAAAGTCACATGAAAAACCGCCTGTGCTCACGTGCTGCCTTCACCTCTGTCCGTGTTCTCAGTGCTGTTCGAATCTGAATATGAATAACCAACTAGCCGATGCTTTCACATTATTTGCATATGGCAGTGAAATGGGCATTACCCATGGAAGCAGAGTACATTTCGAGACCGTGGATCATGGGTCAAGAAAGTATTTAGTGGAGGAGAAGCGAGACACAGCACCGCAACCGACCACAAGCATCTAAACCTTCAGATGCCACAAAGCTATCACGCCACCGCACGGGCATCTCAAAGATCAAGTAGCCGTTATAGGCGACGAGCGTGCTTGTGCGAGTACGAAAACTGGTGAAAGAACAAACGAAACCTATTCGCTTTCAAAGAGCAGGAAGAGCCACAGAGTTGAATTTGGCCAAAAAAACTGGCTTCAAATAATTCGTTTAATTTACCTTACTGCGCACGCAGCACTGCGAAGTGCTGCTCTCAGTACAAACCGTCTGTGGCGTAGACGTGAAGGGTAAAATGACGCTGCCGTCGCATTTTCCGCGCTTCCCGCGAGCTCAAATACAGGTTTAATAAACAGCGACATCAAATATGAAATACATGAGAAAAAAATTCCTCGTTTTGTAGTGACGCAAAAGAAAGGAACGAAAGAAGACAAGTAAATCCTGCGTAGTACTAGGTGTGTTTCTTTCTTCTTTTTTTCTTTTTTTAATGCCTTTCCGTTTACTACAGCTTTTAAGTACGCTCACCATCCTTTTCGTTTTCCTTTTTTTTCAGATGTCATGTTTTCACATGAACATAAACCAAGTAGGAGATTTTTCTCGCACGGCATAAAACTGTACTTCTTGCGGGTGACAATGACAAACGAAGGAACTCTTCACTGCACCTCGACCTTGCTTCTTCCTGTGCTTTCTAAGTGAACAGGCAGCAAAACCTGCCATTTCTTCCCTAAGCCATACATATCTTCCACCGGAAACACGCCCACAGAAGCCTGTCTTCGCTACGAGTTTTCCGCCGCGTCCTCGAACGTTTTCGGCCATGTCATCTCTTTTGCAAGCCCATTTGTCTTTCCGCTACTCTCTTCCTCCCGTTCTCTATTGAGAGTATACAGTATTGACTTACCCTCCATCAGTTTTTCTTTGGTATTACCCCCTCCCGTTCCCCTCTCACTGTTTTGAAGGAATCTGCCTTTTCATTCCCTTCTATCTTGCTGTGTGACTCCATCATTCATCAAGTCTTCATGGACGTTTGACAAAAGGGGTCCTCGTCCCGCTGCCACTCATGTGTTTTATACTGTTGCGTCACTTCGTGCGTTACTTCGTCCGTTAGTTCGTGCGTTACTACGTCCGTTACTTTCGGTAATAAAGTTTAGCTTAAGTTGCTTCCGCACGTTTTCGGTAGCTTCACGATGCACGGTCACTATGGCCAAGCAACGAGCCAACGCCCCTTCTCTTTCTTGCCCAGTGACATTTCGGTGAACATTGCGTAATTGCAACGCAGCAGCCGTTTACTCGTTGTTCGCAATAAGGAATGCCAATCTGAATGAGGCGGGACACCTATGTCATTTCAGTGAATAAATTTTGCTCATTAGTTGCATTTAAATATAAAATTACATATTAGCACGTCAATGATATACTCTGAAGTAGAGCATTGCGTCGTTACATTGCTTTGCATCGCATAGATGGAAGTTTGTGCCGTAAAAAAAAAGGAATCACTTATGGTCAACTCAACCACTTTATCATGAGTCTCCTTGCTTCATTAACTGCTGCATTTATGAATTTTGTGCAAAAACGATGATTTTATGCAACGCACCAACAGTTAGTGCTGATACTTCTGAATATACAGCTGTGAAGAGAAATAAAGTGTGTGAGAAGGTTGTAGCGCTTCAGAAAATTTGTGAGAGAAGTGCTTATAAATTTAGTTGAATAATGACATATTCGTAGATAATTTACTAAAATTATTCATGCGCGACACCTCTAAACAACCACACCACTTTAAATGGAGCATTGGTGGCCAGTCAGGGTGTTTGGGGGAGGAGGGTGGGGTAGATTGCTTATGATTATTTTTGACCTTTTGTGCCTCTTAAGTGTGCAGTTATATCCAAGTAGAAATTGGTTTCCGTACTTAACGGTTAACCCCATCAAAAAGAAGCATTTTCCCACCGATCAGGGTCCCAACCCACAACCTCCGCGTGAAGCACGTGGTTCTCTACCAGTTGAGTTTCCGTTACACCTATCACACCATCCATTTTGGTTTTTCATGTATGTGTATCTACAATTTAACCCTAGTGTTACAACCTTGCGCCATTCGAGGCCATAGTGGATACCGTTTTCATAAAGCTGCCTTTTCTTCCACTTTCATTGTTCTGTTCCTTTCTTAGGAATATTAAGTTCATCGTAAACTAATCATCATATTTATTCACTTCTACGTCTCGATAAAGACAAACTTACTTCCCCCTATGCTTTCCACGCCTGCGCTTTCACTCGGTTTAATGCGCCTATAATAGGTGTGTTATTCATTCCCGTGGCTCTCATTTTCGCATCGACTCCATATGGTGAAATGCGCTTGCAGGTTCCCTGTGGAACTGTTAGCCGAAACGAAATAGAGCTGCAAATATGCACCATGCGCCGTTCCCCCGACAACAACGATTCTAAACTGTAACTACGCAGACAAGCGGGATGCTGTCCTACTGCAGCCCGAATTAATCTTGTAGAGCGAAACTTTAAGTGCATCGTAGGAACAAGAAAATGACCTATCCCTAAAAAAAACTTAACTCAATCTGAAATCCCAATTTAAGAACTAACAATTCTGTCAAGGTATCCCTTTAGGGAGTGCATTGGAAACTTTTGCGGCAAACGTTCATGTGTCTCCTCTTGGGAGTCTAGCGGAAAAATCCAGGTGGTAGTGTGCACTGAACCAACTTTGCAGAGTGCAGATATGTGGGCCCGCACAATCAGCCATGCGGAAGCTTGCGCTGTGTGGTCTTAAGGTTCACTGCATAATGAATGGATATACATTCGACGTACAACTTCTAATTATCAACCTAACCACGTGTGAACGAAAGCACGCACGTCAAAGACGTTACGAATTGTTTCGATTCTAGTCGAACAAACAAACATTTGTGCTAACAGTGTGCCCTTTGTGCCCTTTCCGTCTAGCCTCGTACCAAATAGGCACCCAACTCGTACACCTCACTCTCCATTCCCTTTCCGCATAGAAGGACTGTTCCTGGCAAATATATCAATAAAAAAGCACACTACAGTTTAGTTCGTTAACACATCTTCAAACAAATGAACTCGCCCTATCTGCTGTCCACCTGCCGCGAAATTACAAAAAAGCGCCCCGTTTTCTTTCACTCGAGCATGACTCTTGTTGTAAACCCCCATGAGGCAAAAGCTCGTAGTCCTTGAAGCCCTTCGTTGATGATTTCACAAGCGATGGCGTGGCTTGCCCTCTACCTGTCACTATTACGGAGGCAGGCCTCTGCACGGGACCCGCCAAAATGAATCAGATGCGGCGCGCGAGCCAAAGCGTGACAGTTTAGACAGATAAGAACAAACTCAAAATGATGTTATAATGTCGGTGTGGAGCAGCAAAGTGAGTGCTCCGCGATACCGGGAAAGTCGGCGGTGACAGGCTCCAAATAGCTGTCCACGGTCATGCCATGAACTACGCTACTATCTTTGGTTAAGCCTTGTGCCAACAAAGACAACAACAGGCAGGTCGTGTAAATGCCATTAGGGACGTCGTAATTACCTGTTAAGCAATTAAGAAGAACGATTACTGAGCAGCGGCGCTGTCTTTCATTGCCTGACTCAAGCGCGCCCTCCTTCTCTATTTAACTTTGTACGTGATGTTTTCTTTCTTTTGTATTGCGTTGTTTCAAGCTACGAGGCCCTGTTCGGTACTTGCGTATAATTGTATTCGGCGCTCTGCTTTTCCTGTGTCAGCATTAGGGGCAACGACAATAGACCTCTGTCTGTAGTCTGTGTGGTTCTTTGTTGCCTGTCGAGGCTGCTGGCAACTAGGTGTACGAATTTTACAAAATTTCTGTCTTTTTGTTTCTTCTACTTCTTTTTGATACTGTAACGTCAGCTGCTTTTATGTTCTTTGCAAGAAAAGGAATACTTGATAGACCAATAGTTCAGTTTTTATACCTAGAAGGCAGAATAAACATCGTCGTCATGAGCCTATCTCTATGTCTACTGAAGGTGCAAATCGCCGTGCGACTGTCCGCTCGAGGCACTTTGCGGGCTACTTTCGCACTCGGAAAAAAAAACATTTAAGTAGCACGTATTGAGCAAGAGAAAGCTGTATCGGGAGTTTTTTTTATG
Organism: Dermacentor silvarum; assembly: GCF_013339745.2. Lineage (NCBI taxonomy): Eukaryota > Metazoa > Arthropoda > Arachnida > Ixodida > Ixodidae > Dermacentor > Dermacentor silvarum. Next base: position 103,422,822 of record NC_051157.2, read on the forward strand.
TTGCTCTAGAATTTTCTTATTGAAACTGTTCATCTAATTATAATATTTGAGAAGTTGAATAACTAATTAAGACTAATTGTGCAATTAAGCGGAATGCCAAAAATAATCTGTCTATCTCCAAGCGATGGCAAACAACATAACCTTCGTTTTGACCAGCTACGTGACATTTGTACATTTAAAAAAATCTTGGTGCATGATAGTTGGGACGCCCTGTATATAGCCACGGCGTAGTTCTCCCTACTCGTCACAGATGCTTTACCCTGTCACAAGAGCTTAAAGTAGACCTTCCTTTGCCACCTGGCAGTGAGACAATTTAATTTCACAATAATAGTGTGAGTTTAACAATTCAACAAGATATAACTGTATACCAGTTTGGGAAATCGAGTCAGAAACAATTATATACTGTAGAAAGCATTAAAAGACCTTCTCACCCGTCCTTGAAGCAGCGCAAATTCTTTAATTAGAATGTCTAAAAATGACTATAGCTAATGAAGACGAAGACATTTAGGGGTACACCCATCAAATAAACTCTCTCAAAATACTGTAATCACATAATATTGTAACGAATGATTGAAGGACTTCTAAGATAACTATTTATTGGGGGCTAAGTTGTGCCCGGCAAGTCAATAAATTAAATAACTGCAGCCTTCCGAACAGGAGATCAAGAAGCCTTCTTTTCTTTTTCCTCGAGCGCCGCTTCACTTCCTCGTCTTTTAACAAAGGTCACATATATCAGAGTGCGTGCGGCGAATTTACGTGCCATTACGTCTTCGTCTTTGTTGTTCTCACTAATACGCCGCTGTCCTCTTGGAGGGCGCACGAACCTGCGCGCGTTATTTAAAGACGGTTTTTGTCGCATCGTCCCGATGCGTAAAGTGGTGAAAGTGTTGACAAGCTGTTGTCCATACTAAAGTGGTATATGGCACTGAGTAGAGGTGTTTGGTAGAACATTCACTGCCTGTCATAATATGGCTTCATTCTGACCACATGCACAGTTTCTGTAGGACGTCGGCATCGTGATGAGGTCACTTGTCCTTCCGGCGTAACTTCATAGTTTAAGGGACTAATGCGGCGAAGTACTCGGTAAGGGCCGAAATAACGGCGCAGAAGCTTTTCGGACAGGAGTCCGTACAGGAATCCACACCCATACTCTGTCACCTGGTGCATACTCGACTTCTTTTCGCCGCAAGTTGTACCAGTCGGCGTCAATGCGCTGTCTTTGTTGAATGCGGTGTCGCGCCAGTTGATGGGCTTCTTCGGCCCTCTGTATAAAATTCGCTGATTTCAGGGTTTTCTTCTGCACTGTCGTTTACCGGCAACATTGCATCTAAGGGTGTGGTAACTGTTCGGCCAAAAACAAGCTGAAATGGCGTCACTTGAGTGGTCTCTTGCAATGCGGTATTGTAAGCGAATGTTGCATATGGTAGTATCTTGTCCCATGTACGGTGCTCTAAGTCTACGTAAATTGACAACATATCGGTCAGCGTCCTGTTCAGTCGCTCGGTCAACCCATTTGTTTGAGGGTGATCGGCAGTTGTTTTCCTGTGGCTCGTATGAGTTAGTTGCATAATGGACTGCGTCAAATCCGCTGTGAATGCAGTTTCTCGGTCCGTGATAACTGCAGGGGCACCATGTCGTAGTACCACGTTGGTGGCAAAGAATTCAGCCACTTCAATGGCTGTAGCACTGATTAGAGAGGCTGTCTCGGCATATCGGGTTAGGTAATCAGTCGCTACTACAATCCATCGTTTCCCTGATGACGATGTCGGAAATGGACCAAGCAAGTCCATTCCTACTTGTTCGAACGGGGCTTCTGGGGGTTCTATTGGTTGAAGGAGGCCTGCGGGTTTTAATGAAGGCGTTTTGCGTCTTTGGCAATCCCGACATGTTCTCACATAATGCTGCACCAAACTCAATAGCTTTGGCCAGTAGTACTTAGCATGAATTCGAGTGAATGTTCTACTCACTCCGAGGTGTCCTGCGGATGGGTCATCGTGACCGATTCCAAGATTTCGGATTGCAAGGATGAAGGAACTACGAGTAAGGATTTCTCTGTGCTGTGCCCAAATTTCTTTTGTAGAGGACATTATTTCTCATCACATACGATGATAATCCCCCTTTGAAAACTCGCGGAACATGGACGGGGTGTCCTTCCAGCTGCCTGATGAGTAGAAGCATCTCGGCGTCAGACTTGATGTTTGCCCGTCTCAGACGTGGTCACGGCTCCAAGAAACGGAAAGTTGTGTCCATCTTCCACAGGAGCAGACTCGACGGAGCACGTGACAAGCAATCAGCATCACTGTGCTTGCGATCAGATCTATACACGACCTTTATGTCGTATTCTTGCAGCCTCAGTCGCCATCTAGCAAGTCGCCCGGAAGGATCCTCCAGGTTTGCAAGCCAACACAACGAGTGATGGTCGCTCATTGCTCGAAACGACCTACCGTATAAGTATGGTAGAAATTTTCCTATGGCCAATCATATTACTGCGAGACATTCCCTTTCCGTTATAGAGTAGTTAGTTTCAGCCCTCGAAAGAGTGCGGCTAGCGTATGCAATCACTCTTTCCTCTCCCTTTTGCCACTGAACGAGGACAGCACCAAGACTGAAATTGCTTCCGTCCATGTGGATGTCTGTTTCCGCTTCGTCATCAAAGTGCGCAAGAACCGCGTGGTCTTGAAGTCGGCGTTGTTGCTCATTGAATGGATCTTCTTGTTCACTTAGCCAAATGAAAGGTAAATGAGAGGTAATGAAACGTCTATAATAGGCACAAAGTCCTAAAAATTGCCTGATGGCCTTTTTATCCGTTGGTCTAGGAAACTTTTTACTGCTGCGGTCTTCTCAGAGTCAGGACGGATGCCTTCAGAACTAATCACATGGCCGAGGAAAAGGAGCTCATGGAAGCCGAAGTGACATTTTTGTGGCTTTATTGTCAGACCTGCTGAACTAGTAGCGTTGAGCACAGTCCGTAGTCGTTCCACATGCTGATCAAATGTGGTAGAAAAAATCACGACATCGTCAAGATAAACAAGACAGGACTGACACTTTAACCCGGATAGTACAGTGTCCATCATCCGCTGAAATGTGGCAGGTGCGGAACAGAGGCCGAACGAAAGTACCTTGAATTCGTATAAACCGTCTGGTGTGACGAACGCTGTCTTCTCGCGATCTCTTTCGTGCACTTCTATCTGCCAGTATCCACTTTTGAGGTCGAGAGAGGAAAAGAATTTCGCATCTCGTAGTCTATCAAGGGTGTCATCGATCCTCGGAAGTGGATAAACATCCCGCTTTTTGACGACGTTCAACTTTCTGTAATCCACGCAGAAACGCAAGGTCTGATCCTTTTTCTTTACCAGCACCACGGGCGAAGCCCACGGGCTGGTCGACGGTTGAAATACGTCGTCTCTCAGCATTTCTTCAACTTGGTTTCTGATGACCTCTCTCTCCTTCGGTGCCACTCGGTAGGGATGCTGGCAAATAGGCCTGACAGCTTCGGCGACAATGATACGGTGTTTGGCGATGGATGTTCTCTGGACTTTGGATGACGTTGAGAAACACGTGGCGAATTCTCGTATAAGGCTTTCTATTTGCTGCTTCTGGGTCGGTGATAGCGCTGCTTCCATCTTGATGGATGCGAGTATGGAGTCTACGTTGTCAGACTTGAGTGGTGCAGCCTCGGAAGGGTTCAAATCCATAATCTGGACATAATCATTAAGGCGGGCAATGACAGTTTCCTTCGCAATATGCTGGACTTCATTTCCAAAATTAGTGACAAAGACACTCGAACACCCATCACGCAACCGAATAAGACCTCTGGACATAAAGATCCCTTTTTCGAGTAAGAGGCCAATGTTAGTGTCTGCTATTCCTTCATAGTCGCTGAATACGTTGCTTCTTACGGCTACAGCTATGCTGGATCTTGGGAGTATCGTGACGTCGTCGTCTATAATCTGGAGCGCATCAAATTGTTCTTCCCACTCGAACGTAGCGATGGCGTGCTTCGTTGAAAACGACACACAAGATTCCTGCAAGTTGATTACTGCACCGTTCGCCTGCAAAAAGTCCACTCCAATAATTAAACACCTCGAGCATTCTGACAGGACAATGAAAGTAGCGACGTATTTGAAGCCACGTATTCCAATTCTAGATGTGCACCTGCCCACCGGGTCGATAAGGTGTCCTCCGGCTGTTAGAATTTGCGGTCCTCTCCAAGGAGTCAGCACTTTCTTCAGTCTTCTGGCAAGTTCTTTACTCATAACTGAATCGACTGCGCCTGTGTCTATTAAAGCAGTAATTTCGTAGCCGTCTACAACCACGCACAAATCGGAAGTAACGTCACTGTTTCCACAACTGCTCTCGCGTCTGTCGTTACATTTCGGAGTCAGCGATGGAGGCTCTGTTCTTGCGTCGACAGCGGCCTTACCTCCACAGGTCGCCGGTATTAGTTTTCCCGACGCGGGCTTTGGGAACTTCGCCTCGGGGAGCTTGAGGATGGACGCGGGCTGGGTGATCGATACCACTGTGGTACTGTTGACCGAGGTTGGTGTTGCTGTGAAGTATGAGGGCTTTGGCGCGTTGGCAAATACTCCCGGATTTCAAAAGGGCTTTCACCGTTTCTTGGGCAAGGAGCGTTTACGGAAAAACGCTGAAGTCCCGCTCTGCGGTACTCGCACTTCCGGTAAAGATGACCAGCTTCACCGCAGTGGTAGCACAGTGGGATTCTATCAGGAGTGTGCCATATGTCAGCCTTTCGCAATCCCGTCTCAGGATGAGGCGGCGTGAACTGAGGTTCGGGTACATCGGTAGGTGCCGTGACGAAAATACGTCCAGGCGTTCCTCTGAGTACATAGGCGTACGATACTGTCGGCCGTACCATGGGTGACGCTTGTGGCTGTGCTTGTGGGTGCTGTTCGCGGACTGCTTGTCTCACTTCTTCATGAACCACTTCTGCCAATGAAGAGACCGCTGTAGGGCCATTGTTCAGCTGTTGCCTCTGGAGCTCTTCTCGAACCACAGACCTTACGAGTGCTCGTAAGACATCGACGCCGTTCCCGAACACCGTTGATATGGCGTCCACAGATGCGACATTCATATCACGGTTGTAGAGCATCACTCGCTGTGGAGTGTCCTTTCCATAGTTGTCGCCTCGGCGCGGAATTCGGCAACGGTGCGTGGAGGGCTTTGAACCAAACCGGCAAAAAGCTCCTGCTTCACACCGCGCATCAGATGCCGAAGCTTCTTGTCCTCGCTCATGCTCGGATCGGCCCGGCGAAATAAGCGGGACATATCTTCGACATACATTGCCACGCTTTCGTTGTTCCGTTGGCTTCTTGCTTGCAAAGCGGCTTCAGCTCTTTCTCTGCGGTCTGTGCTCGAATACGTAGCCAGCAGCTCCCGTCGGAAGTCATCCCACGACGGTAGGGCAGCTTCATGGTTTTCAAACCACGTTCGTGCAGAGTCTTGCAACGCGAAATAAACGTTGCGGCGCTTCCGGTCTTCGTTCCATCCATTGTAGCCCGCCACACGCTCAAAGCCTTCTAACCAGTCCTCGGCGTCTTCAAAAGTGTCGCCGTGAAAAGGCTTAGGCGTCATCGGCTGATCAATGACGACGCGGGTTAAGGCGGTCTGGGATGTCATTTCGGTATTGGCTGCTGCTGCAATTCTAGTTGGCTCCGGCAAAAGATAAAACTCGGGTCGCTCAACACGTAGGCGACGGCTCGTGCGCTGGTGGACAGGCATGAGCTCGTTGGGTCCGAGTTGGCGTGACTCCGGGCTGCTTTCTTCAACTCGAATGGGGCTCGAAATCATACCCAGCACCTCCACCAGAATTGTAACGAATGATTCAAGGAATTTAAGATAACTATTTATTGGGGGCTAACTTGTGCCCGGCAAGTCAATAAATTAAATAACTGCAGCGTTCCAAGCAGGAGATCAAGAAGCCTTCTTTTCCTCGAGCGGCGCTTCACTTCCTCTTCTTTTGACAACGGTCACATATATCCGAGTGCATGCGGCGAATGCACGTGTCATTACGTCTTCGTCTTTGTTGTTCTCACTAATACGCCGTTGTCCTCTTGGAGGGCGCACAAACCTGCGCGCGTTATTTAAAGACGGTTTTTGTTTTGCGTCAATATTAAAGCATTACTAAAGAAACACGTGGCGCACATGATACCAACTTATGTGATTTGCCTTTTGTATCTTTTTCGCCACTCAAATATTGTATTTTTGGCTGTGTAGAGGTTATGCAACTAAATCAGATTTAGTTTTTCTTGCACCGTAATGCATGTCTTGGTGTTTTTCTTGTAAAATTTGATTGATGTTGCCAGCCTTAGTATTCTCGGAGTGAATTGTACTTGTTTGTATATACGATCACTTTTTATTTGCCCTTGTTTCCCTTTATCTATCGATTGGGAAAGGGCGAGGGCCACGTTTTTCAATAATACTGTGTGCATCTCGTGAATTTTTTTATTTTTTTTGCATGTACGGCATTTGATAGATTCTGGTGCTAGCTGCTGGCTATGGATCCTGCAAACTGCATGAAAATAGATGCACTGTGATTGAACATTTGAATATGTTAATTGAACTGGGAAAGAAAACTGCGTGAGAATCGGTGGCATATTCGTTTGGTCCACATGGGCCGTTCATTCTTTAAACCCTGCAACAAGGTCGTTATAAGCTTTCAGGAATAAACCGAAACCAGGAACCAGGAACTACCGGCGATCCGGGGAAGTTTCGTCGCGAGGGCACGTTTGCATACCTGACAAGAGAGGAAGCACACGATGTGGTTCGGAAGATACGCTGCGTCTGTTTAGCACGTGATCCGGATCCGCATTCACTGAGCATGTTTGTTTTCCTCAATGAGCAGAAAGTTCGAGGCAAGCAGTGCCGCGGGCGGGGAGCGGTGTTCAGAGAACACTGCGGGTCGCATCTGTGCTTCTTTTAAGACGACCACGAATGCTCTCGTTGCCTTCGCTTACATGTATAAACCAATTATGTCCTCTGTGAGAGCCCATTGCGACCAACGGTGGGAGTGCACTGACTCCTCGTTAGGGAGCTTTCACAATAGTTCCCCTGACAAATTCGTACTTATTTCGAGTGCACTCGCTTCTGAGGCAACCAGGAACTCGACAGCAGTCAAGCTGTATACAAAACGACCGGTGCATTTTTCGTTGAAGCGGTATGGCGAGCAAAAACAACAAAAAAAAACAGTTCCCAACAGTAGTAGAAGTTGCATAAACGCGTGAAAGTTCTCGAGTACTAAAAAGAATAATTTCGAGAAGGGAGTCGAGCAACGGAGATAACTTAACATGGCGTATCAAAGTTCTCGCGTCACTCACGCTCTCGCGCCAGGAGCTACGCCGTGTAGTGTATTACAGGGTGCTTTCAAGGAAACGCTCTTTGTCTAAAACAATTCGCTCTGGTCGCAGCAAGTCTACGAGTTACGGCTTGTGCGCGATTCGTTTAGGATAACCGCAAGCCTAGTGCGCGGGGATTGCAAGGCGCATAAGTTTGCAGTTCTTTCTTCTCTCACAGCAACGTGCGGGGCTGCTGCTGTGGTAATGGAATAGGTACAATGTATTCCTTAAAGAAGAACCGTTCGTGCACATGCACTCAAGTGTTCCAGCAAACATAAGTAATAACTGAGCTATAGTACAGACGAACTTTTAAATCTTAGTTTTCTGTCATCTGGGGGAAGGGGAAAAAGGGTAACGAATGTCCGGCGAAATTTTGCCATCATCTTGAATGAACTGATTCGTGAACTGCTATTTCCTAATTACCCCTTGGAAACCTATTCAGATAACGTTTTGAGATTACGAGAAAAGGAAGCCAGTACACATGACATATTCTTTTAATAGGTATGCCAAGACTAGGACATCATTCTTTGAGGTTAAGACCAAAAAATTGCAGCGACATTTGCAGATTTTCTGGTTTAACCAGGAGCTAAGGGAAGTGTTTGCGAAGAACAACGAAGTGCATCAGGCTGATATCGGTTTGGTTTCCTGCAATGTAAAAGGTGAGAACGTCAGAAAAAATAAACCTAGGAGAAGGAGAGTTGAAAAGTTGGTACAAGTAAAGTTAATGAAGAAAAGCTTATGAATGCAAACAAAGCATTGCTTAAGACGTGCAGAACACAACAGTTGTCTATATAAAGTGGTCTTCCGACAGTTTTACCTCATCGCGACAAGCGAGTAAGTTCAAAATATTGTCAGTTAAACTAATATAGATTTATTATTTGCAGCGAAATAAACACATATTTGCTCAAATTACATTGTAAGCATGGTGATCACTTCGTGTCGAAAGCAGGCCCGTACAGGCGACTTTGAAGATAGATTGGTCGAGAACATTTTACTTGTATCAGTGACATTAGGGCATTTACAGCGCCGACTATGGAGTGTTGTCACCAGAAATTTAGAACATAATAAAGTAAGACAGATACGTATTAAAACACTTTTGTCATGTGGCCAGACAACGTGTGAGCTCGCAAGGAACATCCCATCTACTTAGTGCGATTGCCCAACGTAGTTAGTAGAGCAAATGCGTTTTACGCGCACGAATGTTACATGTCCTAACAGTAGACTGCGCACGTGAGACAATGTGAAATGTCATGATCAGCCTACAAACAATGACACCAAAGACAAGATAGGGAAAATTACTTGCACTTACCAGTTGAATTAGAGAAATGATAAATAAATGGAAATGAAAATGGATGAAAAAGCAACTGTCCGCAGGTGGGGAACGATCCCACGTCTTCGCATTACGCGTGCGAAGCTCTTACCATTGAGCTACCGCGCAGCCTTTTTCCCCAATGTAATTTGCCGCAGTAATTTCCCCTATGTTGTCCTTGGTGTCATGTTGGCTTCTTATGATATGATTAATAATAATTGGGCCCCTCGGTTACCTTTTTACTCGTTCATTACATAACGAGGGCTCGAACCCGGCAACATTGATGCCTTCAGGTAGCATATGTGGGTTTCTTGACCAGTTGCCATAACCCAAAAAGATCACGTGCTCATGACGCCTGTGGCAGAAAGGATGTTCCACATCCGCCACCATGGTTTGTGAGTGGTGGCGCTGGCTAACACTCTCAGGGTTCTCGTTGTAAAATATAAATACCCCAGAAAGTGAATGGGAAAACGGCTCCGCAGTAGCTCAATGGTAAGAGCATCGCACGCGTTATGCGAAGACGTGGGATCGTTCCCCACCTGCTGACAGTTGTTTTTCATCTGTTTTAATTTCCATTCATTTATCATTCCTTTATTTCAATTAGTAAGTACGAGTAATTTCCCCTATGTTGTCCTTGGTGTCATTGTTGGTTGGCTTCTTATGATATAATTAATAATAATCGGACCCCTCGGTTGCCTTTCTTCTCGTTCAATACAATGTGAAATGGCGTGATAACGGCAAAATTGGCGTTACATTATCGCGACGGTGGTTGAAAACTTTTTCAAGCATTTGAAAACCGTCCGGAGTAGCGTCAACGGCTCGCAGTTCCATGGTACTCGGGCGCTTTGATTATAGCGCTTTAAACTCCACAGAAATGCTTAGGACTGCTCTTCTGCTCTCAAACATTTTTGGGCAGCTTAAGGAGAAGGCGAAGCTGCTCCCGCATGCCATGATTTTTTTAATAAAGCCTGCAAAAAGTGTACCACAGAATTATTGTGCAAATACGCAAGACGAAAACAGCAAGAAGCATTTTCAAATTACTTCTTTGACCCATGCTATCAAGCAGCCACAGCGTGGTTCTGATGTTCATCAATATTTACCCCCCCTCCCCCCCCCCCGATCTTCCCCACACACCCACATAAACAGTACCAAGCTACAAAAATTTAACTTAAGGTCACCTCGAAAACAAACAATACTGATCCCTATTTAAATTGTAACAATGAATTGAGAAACTATGTAGTTTCTGTTCATTAGTGGTGACTTACGCCAGAATGTTGCTGTCTACTTTTGAGTGTTCAAAAAGCGCAACTAAATGTGCCCAATTAAGATATCCGTGCAAGCGGCTCTTACGCCCAGACGTCCAGATAGTGAAAATTCATCAAATGCAAATGCCGTGCCTGACATATTCATCTCCTTTAGCCATCCCTAATGGAAAGCGAATCCGACGAGTTTCGTAAGTATGTCGCATTATAGCAGGGATCGGATCCGTGGTACTCGTTTTCGCTGCCTCATTTCGAGAATGGAAGCGTGCGTTCCTAAGCCGTAACCTCTGGTCGTTCCCATGACTTCAATTTACAAATGAGGGTATCACCGGCCATCTGAGCGGCTTAAATCCATTGGCCTAATGCTGCGCACTATAAAACTAACGTCATTGGCCTGTTTTCCTTTCGATGCAGATGAGGCTGAGGCAGGAGCGAAGCCGGTTGATCTGCTTCGGATAAGGTCACAGGGTGTTTAGCAAAGATGGGACATCATGGTACAAGAAGAAATATGCGAAGGAACACTCATTACCTGACTCAAACGGCCGTCCTCTTGCGGCAGATTCATTATTGGTGAACCTGCTTTCTTTTTCTTTATTTTACTGTTTTGGTTGTCTCGTAACTTCTTTCGTACACAACCGGATCTTCCTTGTGCTGAGACTTTACTTTTTTTAGGCGCGGCCATTTCCATTTAAACAAATGTTATCGGCCCGGGGCGAGAATGTCAATTAGTGAAGCGTAACGAATTGCGCAAGAGCAAAACCACCTTGACGGAAAAGTCGCAGTAAAGCTTTGCTTTAGGTATTAAAATTTTTTCCTCAAAATTATTTATGCTTCGCTTCAGGCTAATAAGCAGGGGGCGAATCCACACAGCTCTTTCTCGGCATGTGCATTTCGCTTTTGGCCGGCCGCCTTCGATAATAGTAAGTCCAGATTGGTAGGTGTCATTCCTTTACGAATAGCCTTGGCATAACAAATTTATTGCGATTAGACGAAGTATCTTTAAGTAATCGTCATAAATATTATTTCTCAGAAAAGGACATTAAATCAAAAACTAAAAAGTGTACTTCTGCTCCAGAACCGTAATGACACAATGCCTTTCCTTATTTAATCAGTAACAGTGCATAATACTTACAGCGTTTATAAAAAAACTTAGATGTGCATGCATTCCAATGGTGATGTTGATGCTTCTAGTGCGGGGTCATGCAACTTAGCCCAGAGCCAGGCATGGTCGAAATATTTTGCCTTCTGAAGGATGTGTGCTGCAGGTGCGATTTCGTTCAGTGCTTTTTACTGCCCAGTTCTTCATAAAAGTTGCAATAATTCGAATGCACTCACAAATACTGCGCACAAATACGCTGGTCACTACTATGTGACTGCTGTCCTTAAGACAAAAGCACGCTGGTGAAAGGTCCGCCATTGGTTTCCGTTGTTGTAATGATGTATGTTCAATTAATTATCCTGCAAGCGTTAGGAGGAAAATTCACAAGAGCTAGGGGGTTAACGGGAGGAAGGTATAAATGAAAGAGGCAAATGGAGCATGTGGAAATTAATTTGAATATTTTCCCCACATTATCCGCGGAGGGAGCGTGATATGGAGAAAAAAGTTGAAGCTTCATGGCCTTGGTAGCCCTAGGCAGGCATCCAAAGCAGGGGACGTGGAAATGTGACCTAAGCAATAATTCTACTAATCTCATATCAACTGTAAAAGGTCGCTCTAGACAAGTGCATGAAAAAACTTGTGTCCGCATTAGCTCGCCTATCTTTTAGTAGTAAAGAGTAAAAGGCCGCCTTGAATTCGTAAAAGAAGAACCAATGAGGGTTCTCTGTTACCAATATTTTTTTATACCAACGAATTGAATCAGTGCCGAAGCCTGCAACTTCGCGGCCGCTGTATGATGTCCGCGTGGTGATTTGAATTGTAGTACGATAAATGCCGCTTGACACCTATTGAGGCTGTTGAAATACAGGCGGCAATGTATCCATTGCGGTACAAAAGTCAGGCGGCCGTCTTTGATATAGTAATAATGCCGCTTGTTTTTGAGCTCTTGATGACGTTTGTCGACAGTCGGGCATGCCTTTAGTTTTCACCGTAGCTTTCCGGGAGCAATATTTCCCCTTTTCATTCTGAGCATTTTAAAAGATGTATTTATGGCGATAGCTGTGAAAGGTAGTCCATTCATATTTTTTGGCGTATGCAACACGTATCATCAAGCTTATCTTCATCAGGTTTTCTAACAGAAGGGTTGTCTGTATGTGTCCACACCCTGGGTTTGAAGTGAATCCCGCTACGCTTGAGCTGTCGTGGTGTCATCATTTCGGAACCATGATAATTGTCGTTTCGTAATCATGATATCATCGTACTTTCCCAATCATCATCATATACGGCCAGCATTATTCTTGCATAGTTGTGGACGCGGTCATCCGCTGCCGTGGTCAGTCATCGGGCCACGTATCGTTGTGCTGGGGGTCATTGAACAATTTTGTTTGAGTAGTCCCTGCAAAACATATTTTTACGTCCAGTTCATCAGCGCCCTGTTGTCATCGTCTCCTCCTCGCACCTGTCGTTCCCCTCTGCTTTTATATTTCGGGCACCATGAGCTGTGTTGTGCCCAGTGTTGCCAACTCTAGAACAAAAATTCCTAGATAGAGAATTTATATGCCTTCTTTTGCGATATTGGTAAATTTGTTCCAATCTATGGGAAGATTTGCGTTATGACTTGGAGGAAAGAAATACTCAGAGCCGTGAGAAAAAAAAATACTGACTCGATGCCGCAGTGGCTGATACGTGAAACTGCTGAGGTGAATGCGTGTTTTGATTTCTGTAAACCAAAACGTGAAATTCAAATATCATAAATGAAGGCGCAAAACATGTTATGCCACCAGCTAACCTCTATTCTTAACCTCACATATTACTCCGTTTCCAGTTTTTCTCTGCCTCTCCCCTGACACTCAATTTAATATATCCTTCCATGCTTTTAAGCATACGTCAACCATACGAGCCTTTTCCAATGTAGACCTTCCCCCTCCCGCTTTCTCTGCTTCACCCTCCTATTTGTTCATCCATTATAGTTATTTTTTTTTACTTTCTGGAAGACCCTCACCGACATATTCCAAAACTTCCAGACGCAAGAATACCTTTTTAGGCGCCTCGACCACACTATTTCTCCCCTCTCTGGCGCAGGGCAAACAACGGCGCTTAGCCTGGCCAACCACCGAGCTGTTCCCCTATCACTTTTCTCCCTTCAGTGGCAAAATCCTTACGTCGCAGAGAAAGCTAGATTCACGCAGCGACAAAAGTCACTATAAACGGGAAGCTTGCAAGATAATCGCACGACTTGTTCATTGTATTTACAGAGCACTGTCCTCTGCGCCCGGTTAAACACCCACCAGCGCGTGCATCGGAAGAATTTTTGCTCCTAAGTGTTAGTTTTACAGCGTAAGCTGTTATGCGCTCATTCCAATAGGCGTTTCGGTTCGCGATGGTCTCTGCCGCCGCTGCCTCCGCCATTGGGGACCGTAACCACTATCGCCAGAAATTCGAAAAAAGTACCCGGTTTCCGCCGGGATCAAACCCGCGCCCGCTACGTGGGAGCCGGATACTCTACCACTGAGCCATGCAAACGCTTGCTATCGGGTAGTGGAAAACTGTGCTATAAAAATATATAAAATGCGCCTCAGGCACGCGCACAGCCGCAAATGACCCGAGCCTCCGCCAGTATGGTGGCGCCATCTAGGTAAGGCGCCTGCAAACTCAGCGTGCGCAGGCGCAGACGAAGAGATGCAATTCAGAGGAGATGCGCAATAAAAAAAAGAAAAACGCGATCCCCACCCTTCGCCAGTATGGTGGCGCCATCTAGTTAAGGTGCCTGCAAACGCAACGTGCGCAGGCGCAGACGACGAGATGCGATTCAGACGAGGCGCGCAATGAATTCGATTCTGATGTGAGATGTGCGCCACGTATTCTGGATACCTCTTCGGTACACGTTATGGCGTCTCCTCGCAAGGTACGAACTGCTGCTGCATAAGCGAATCGTAGAGCTGTATACGTGCGCGGCTACAACCAGACATCATCGGGCACAGCAGACTGCTGTGCAGAAAGCATTACAAGCCGCAGCTTGTTCGGACAGTTCAGAACGTTCTCGTCAAAACGAGGCAAAAAGACTTTGTCGCGAAGACCCTGGTGTGCATGGTGCCGAAATTGGAGCTACTCTTGAGCCGCTCCACCAGCTTACGCTGTGACTGTGCTGCGCGTGCCGCGCAGGCCTGTGACTTTTTTGCACGAGCTGTGTGCTACTCAGAACCGACATCATAATGTACCGGCCTGATTTAGTGCAAAGTTTCCACCGGATGCATATATTCCTTCGTCTGAATTGATCTTTAAAACGCACGACAGATACCAAGTGAAAAGCTCATGAAATGTTGTGGCAGTAAGATGGACCTCTATTTACCGCTCGACTGGATACAAAACATACAGTAACTCAGGTTATATGGGAGCCAGTTATACGGGTTCCACTCGCGTGCTGCTCACCTGTTGAGCCCTCAGTGATGATGTTAAGAGCCAGAGGAGGAATCCATAATGCAAAGCCTTCAGTCGAGTCCCGATGTGACGGCAACGCCCTACCACAACCCATCCAAATCCTTCTGTTCTCTGCAGGGAATATCAACCGCTTGATTGACTGAATAACTCAGATGTTAAGGTCTGCTGCCACTTAGTTGCGGACAGTTCACAACGTGATACCACGTGTAAACCTAAAGAATTTATTAACGAGAGAAAAAGGAAAGCAATATGTGAAACAGTGAAACAGTGAAACAGTGAAAGCAAAACAGTGAAAACAACTACAATTCCCTCTTCAGAGAACGCGAAAAATATCTCGTCTTGGTTTCTCGATTTCATCGTGTACATGATTCGTTACAAGCCTCTAACACAATTTCATGAAACGTGAGGTGAAATTGCTTTCGTCACATTCTCCTGGCCCGGTAGTTTCGAACACGGGGAGGCTATGCAATGTCCCAACATTGTCGTCCCAAAAATGTCCACGGCTTAACGAGAAGAACGGTGGATGTAGTGTGCTTTGTTACTTTCTGTTTCCGCGGGACTTGTCAATTTTAACGACACGCCCCGAGAGGTGTCATTTGGACTGACGCAGTCAGCACTTTTGGCCGGACCGCTTATTAAATCTGCGTGTCACTACGCGTCAAGACGCTCCTGTGCGAAAGTGGATGGCGTTGTGCGCTTCCCCAGAGGCATCGTTACTTTGGCGGCTACATTGCCTCTCCTTTTACATCTTCGAGCTCCGCTTATATTAATCTTAGACACATATAAGATAGCTTTACGAAAGGCTGAGTATGTGAACGGGCGCTGCCTTCTACAAGATGTGAATCGAATATTTGAAGCATTTCCCCCGTTTTTCTATGCAAGCCTCATTTTTAAGTGCGCACGTCTGTTTTTAAAATTGACGTGGCTACCGATCTGCGACCTGCGACAGCCTCTCCTTCCAGAAGATGTCGTTTTTATTATTGGGTGGTTCCCTTTCTTTATTTTTTACTCGCTTCAGTTTAGCTGTAACTCACACATATTACGTGCAGTAAGAATTGCTTTAACACTGCGTCCTCTGCGCCGCAGCAAGAGCACAACTAATCAATAAACACGGAATCGAGAAAAAAAGGTATTTTTAAACAATCGTGCCTCGGCTCGTTGCGAACCATTGACGAACAAGCAATAAATTATGCACGGGAAAATCAAGCAGGTATTTGTGAATAAGTGTTTAAAAAAGGTAATGTATTAAGCGTATAAGGACGTCATTACTTGTGGCAGTTATAGCAACCGTAAATTTATCTGTGATTCTTGATAAAGGCCAGAACGTAGAAAATAAATGTGTTGTGTTCTTAAACGCGGTTTTCTTAAAACATTTTAACAGTGGCCAGCAACTGTTATTTTTTACCTATATATATATATATATATATATATATATATATATATATAAAGATCACTAGCAAATATTCTAAAAACAATTTTTTTTTACATTTCACTGACGCGAACTTCTACGGCGTTTCTTATGTGACCTCTTTCATTCCTTCCCGGCATTTACTACGGCCCCTTTATTCTCGAGAAACAACACAATTGAATAGCATTCGGCGTGTTTCATTGTGTTCGTGGCTCAGAAGCGGGAGCGTGCGATTGAAAGATGGAACAAAAGGCACGGGCACCGCGTTACAACAACGTTTTTAACACGATAGCTTAGAGCGTGCTTTTGATCTGAGGAGCATTTGCACGGTAGGTCGAGGATCAAAGGAAAGAATACATGGGTGTGTAGAAATGCATGGCTGAAAAAAAGAAGAGTAACAAAACAGTGGTTCGCGCTGCACTCCGAAATGTCCCTTCACGCTGCACAACCGGGAATGTGTTTCTATGGAGGGTCACTGGAAATATTTTGAAGGCGCTAGTTTGAAAAGGAAGCACAATTAAGTTTGATAGAGCTTTTTGCATTCTTACTGAATGCCTGCGTAATATTTGCAGTCTTCTCCGTCACCATTACCGAAGTGCTCACGCTCAAGAAAGAAAAGGCTTGGATGATCACTCTATCCGGAGTTTGAAGTATGATACCTCATATCTTCACTCTTAACTCACGTGCACTATGATGACCAAACGTTATCACAAGAGCCTGCTTAGCTAATTGCAATGAACTTCCTTTCAGGGGTGCCTTCAAGCAGAAAGCTTGCGTCGAACGAATTCTACTACAACTTCAATTGGTGCATAGAAGGCACTGGTCGATGAATAGTGTTGGAGCAATGGTGTGATGGTCGATGTTTTAATGTGACACCATTGCATCAACAAAAAGCTGACAATTGGTTGTATGCATGGGTGAGCATTGTTATTTGTTTTCGGAATTGTAGTCAAGGATGTGGGTACAATATTCCCTATCACAATGGATGGATATGTTCCCTCACAACGATTTTAACATGATAGCCCCAGACAGATAAAAACATGGCATCCGGACGTTTTGTAAGGTATTTCTTTGACGGAGCCACTAATGGGGTGAGATCAATGGAGCGGGAGAGAGGAGGAGTGGCGCGGTGCAACGTAAGAGACACGTGACAAGAGGAGCGGTGGAGGGCTGCGCTGTTGTGCTGCTGGCGCGCAGGTTTTCGCAGTGCTCTCCGGCAAAATGCGTTCCAAGGAGATGGTTGTGACAAAGCGGTGGCTGTGGTTCGCATAGGTGTACACGTATGCGTGGTTTGCCCACGGTGTATATGTATCAATAGATATGGTCAGTGTGGAAGTCAGTTCGGTGTAGCTCCAAGCTATGTTATAAAGTGATGGTTAAGGTGTGTGTGGCGTCGTGATCCAGAGGCAGCAGAAAAAAGCAGTCATTGCGCTACTTGATCATAGGTGACGCTGAAAGCTCGTAGAAAGAAGAAGGTAGATAGCTAGCAGAACTAACGCAGCTGTTCACACCATGTGGGCAATGTTAAGACGTGGATCGGTATATAATTTCACGGTTTGTCACCGCCTCTATTCATCAGAATTATGAAGGTTATGGCGAAAAGTGTAGAAACTCCTAGACTCTATATCTGCGCGTTTAAGGCAGAATGGGCACACATAGACGTTTCGTGAGCGAACACATTAGTCCGTCATGTATGAACGCTGCTTGCTTTATCAATTTCTTTCTTGGAAGCTCCCGTATGTGTTTTGGTATGTACGTATTTTGACATTGACTCTGACTGGAACGGGAACGTCTAGACAGTAGTTACGGGCCATCATCGCCTGCGGTAATATTCCTAGTGCAATTACTATTCCGGACCTCCATGATGCTCACATCAAAAGTTGTTTGCCGCAGGTTTAGAGCATTTAGCATTAAGTTCCTTACGCCTCCCATACTTTTCGTAGCGCTAATGATGCTATATTTGCTCGCTTTCAGTTATAAATCATTAGGTTTTAACAAATCAAGTGTGATTCAAATATAAATCTCGCAAGAAGTTGTTCCATCAGAGCACCCACACTCTGTGGAAAAACGTTATTGCTGACCGAGGGGATATAGCTATTTGTATTGTAGAATAGCGTGCTGATACAGTGACTCGCATACATAGAAAGGCGTTGCTCTAAGAGAGTGATCATGCTGCAACATTGAAACATACTCTGTTTTGTAGCTGCTATATCGATTAGCTCAGATGACCATGTAGCGTTGCTTCACATATTATTGAGACGTGCACTTTCGTCGAGGATTCTTTTTAACTGATAACTTCCCCCAGCATATCACCCTCCCGATTATGAGATCTGATACTATATCAAATTACTTGGCGAGAATACCCCAGCATTTCTTGCCTAAATTCACACGCTTTCTTTTTTTTTTTTTTTTGTATTGTGCGTTCCACGTTCAGTACCCCCAACATTTGTATTCTTATATGTAGTCGACTTTCTCTCATCACGCCTTTGCGGCTCTTGTAGCAGTAAGGACTGGAATGCCCGAAGCTTGATTCGGGTCTTTTTCTGAGGAAAGTCACGTTCGGCAATGCCACATTCTGCAGTTAACGCAAGGAGTGGGACAGGTTATCTGCGAAATATCCTAGGTGTAATAAAAATGCAACGTGCAACCACAAGTGGGGCTGAGAAGGAAAAACACAAAGAACTGAGTTTCGAAGAAGGCAGCAAGTCGTTGAGCCGGGGTGATGAGCCGAGTACGTGTGGTCTAGCGTCAGCCAACCGCGATTCCTTTCGCCTACGTGTTCCTGGGGAAACCATTAACAAGCGCATGGAGCGTTGGGACCCTGGCCGCTACCGTCGATGATGAACGTATGGAATGGAAAAGAAGAGATCAGAGCACGTATGGCAATGTGGGAAATAAGAGAGCTGCTGAGATGAGAAGCATTCATCTTTTCTTTGGTGTCTTGTGGCCATGACAGCGCGTCGGGAACGGCGCAAAGCCCGTTTGGCAGCTAGGAAAGAAAGTTGTAGAAGCAAGAACATCGCAAAGTGAAGCAAGCACGTTAGCTAGGACTACGCTAGGTCGTATCTTGGTCGACAGAAAAGAGGGATGCCGACGGAACCCCAGCTGGCCGAAGGTAGAGCACAAAACTTGGCGTCTGTGTGCTGCAGCTCTGCTCGAATACGGCATGACCCTCAATTTTGTTTTCTGGTCAATCATATTTGCTGATTTTGTTTCTCTCTTTGTGTGCTTGCATTCCTTTCGTCAGACAGCCTTGTCGATTCTTATCTGACTATAAATCTGCCTGACGCTTCGCTTCAATAATAGTCGCTGCGACCTCTAAACTTCCAGTGGTTTTCTTTACTCAACTTTTCAGATCTAGCGAAGTCATGCATTTTAACGTCGCTAACGCTCTTTCTTCTTTCGTGTCCGTGGTTTGCACAGGAGTGCAAGCTTCCGTTCCAGAAAATGAAAAACCAAAATTCTACTCCACTGCACCGCACCATAGAGGTAAAGCATGGACCAAATCTTTACCTTCTGTACACGTAGAGCTAAATGTTTAGCCGAGAAGTAGCATTCCATTTACAAGGCTGAAATGCCTACCAAATAAGTGATAACTATTGCTCACGTGCGAGAAAAAAGAGGTATTATTTCCCAAGATGTGGGACGAAATACATGTGCGTTCCAGTTACTTCTGTGCTTCAATGCACAAAAAGGCATTTTGTTAAACAAGTAAGGGGAAAAACCGTGTATCTTTACGCCAAGTTTGATGGCGCATATGTGCAAACGGATATCACTCTGAAAATTCAATTTCAAGTGGGTACGCCTTGCAATCTCTCCGGCTACAATTCGTGAATTGTAATATGTGCCGTAAACAAAAAATAATTCAGTTAGTGAAATTTTTTTATTTAGTTGAATATGTGTTTTGATTTATCTTGCATGTCCGCCTGTCTGAATAATCCAGCTCCACAACTAGAAATATTATCTGCAACAGGCGATTTTTAAAAATTCCGGAAAGCTTATAAATGATCACCGCCTATAATATACCATACGGTTTTCTCTGGAAAACTAGTTGCATTCTGGCCATGGCTATCACTATAGGACCATGCACACATACACAAACGTATAGGCGAATAAAAGCGGTCGCTTTATTACAACTGCTCCCTGTATGAGGGAGATCAGTATGTATTCTAGCGTGTCCGCTGCACACTCACAAAACCACTGCCAGTACCTTGACAACTGTCTCTCTACGTCAGACCTGTCCACGCCTCTTCAAATCACTGGTGCGTAGCTCTCCCCCCCCTATGTGCTCCACCGAGAGAATTCATAGAGGGAAAAAAGTCTAACGAGAAGGAGTAGAGAGCTCCGCCTCATGTACATACCGGTAGCCAGCTACTCTGTGTTGGTGTAAGAAGAGAGAAACAAAGAGGAACAAGGTGAGTGACAATGACGACTACAGGAAGAGAACAAAGACAGGCGAAAATTGTACTCATAGACAAAAATTCAGACCCATATCTGAAAAAAAAAAATCACGCAAGTTTGCACTCGGTCGCGCAAAGCTTAAGCACAGCGAAGCTTACTGGCTGCAACTGCCAGGTATGAACTTTTTTTTTATTGCGATAAAGACTTGCCGTCAAGGCATAATTCTTGATGTGTATATGTGTATTACATGTGTAGTGTGAGGCCTGTGTTGTGTATGAATTGAAGCAGCGTGTTGTGAAATCTGTTATCATGTATCCAGCGGTCATAGTTGGTTGTCACACTGTAGCGGAGGCCGGCTTGCAGTAGGAGACGTGAGCGATTCCGATTGTAAACCAGTACATGTCATATTAGGTGGTATGCATCTGCTTCCATCACAGGGACGGAGCAGTATGGACACGTAGCACCCAGTGGTAAATGCGACCAGTTCCACCTTGAGATCACAGCCGGTGTAAGTGCCACCCCGGCCGCGAAGCCTCCTAAGCACAACTTCCTCCGCCTTAGTAAGGTGAATGGGAGAGGGAGCAGACACACGGTGGGATAAGAGCGCGTTGGTCCTGCCGGAGAAACTTTTTACGGGCTCGGAGCGAGTTAAGGGGCTGAGGTGGGAGGGGAATAGACGGAAGGTCTTGATTAGGAGGGCAATGTGCCTGCTGGTCAGCAGCAATGTTGTGAGGGTTCGCTGCATGGCCTTGAATCCAGTGTACCTTGACGCAAGTAGCTGTTTTTCTATTCATAGTCTGTATTGTCTCGCAGATTTCCATCGCCTTATCAACCTTCTTCAGTTCCTGAATAGCCGCTAAAGAATCAGTGAAGATATCTAGTTGTTTGATGGTAGGCAGCTTAGACGTCGCATCTTGCACAGCGTCGTGGATGGCTTGAAGTTTCATTACTAGAGCGCTGGCTTCCGTAGATAAATAGCAGCTGGTGGCCGCTTATCAAATTATGTGTAGTACTGAGGAATGATGTCCTCCCGCCGTCTGGGAGAATACTTGGTTGCCCTGCTAGGTCTTAACTTGGTTTACCTCCTCCTTAACTCCTCATCCTCTTCCGCGTTGCCATGGCTACCACGGCTACGCACCACAAATTACGGCTGGCTTCAACAGCTTCGCTGTTAAAGCGCAGTCTTGGGCAGCGCACATAAAAACGAAACACGAGAAAGAAAACAGGAAAAGTGCTGGTCTCACAACTGAAAGCTTTTATTGGAACAAAAAGGTTAAATAGACAGCGATTATGAAAGCCATGTGGATGACGTGTAAAAGATTATCACATATTGACGAGCAATACATCAACGCGATATCTTCGTTTGATAGAGAAACTGAAGGCTGACTTATACAAATGTTCGTGTTTCTATGTGCCTCAATCACCATGAGACACAATCATAATTCAATCACCATGAGCCGCCGCAATTAGCGAACTCATTAATGGTTCGCTGATCGTTGTGTCTCATGGTGGTTGAATTATCCTTAAAAGAAGGCGCGCAGCCGCATTCACAATGGCCGGCAAGATGCGATACACCACTCCCTTTAAGGAAGTGGCATGTTCGCACAGTCTAATATTTACACACCGGTCAGTATGTCCGATGTGGACGCTACCACACCTGCAAGGAATCCTATACAACAATCCACAGTAACAGTTAGCGTACTTATTAACATGCTTAACATAGCACGCGTTATCCCCTTGCTCCTGTGACAAATCCTTGCACCCTCTATAAAAAGCATCCCTATATCATTCACAGTGAAGTGTTTTTCCGAGCGTGAACGAATCCCGCGAATACAGGCAAAATTGCATCGCGACTGGCCGCTCGAATGTATTCGTGGTCTTCTTTCACGCTCGGAAAAAACATTTTTGTGTACCACATATTGAGCAACAGAAAGCTGCGTTGGTAGTTTCTCATGTTCCTCTATAATTTTCTGATTAACACTTTTCATGTAATTATAATAATTGAGAAGTCTATTAAGCAATTAAGACCAATTATGAAATTAGGCGTAATATCTCGTGAGTAATAATCTCGTGAGTAAATTAGGCGTGAGTTTCTCCAAGCGACGGCAAGCAACATTGCCTTGGTTCTGTTCAGTTACGTGGCACTTCCCTATTTTAAAGTCCTGGTGCATATTAGTTGGGACACCTTGTATACTAACAAAATTTATCCGCCCAGATATGGAGAGACCCACACCAATGATCACCAGCTCTTGTTGTGTTGCAAGTGTGGATAATGTGGCCTGTACTACCCCAGACTACATTTACAGTCACACCAAGAGCCAAATATAACATTCTTTGACAAATATTGCCAGTTGAAAGTGACAAAAGCATCGGCCAGCCTTTGTCGATGTTCAGTGTGCTTAGAGCAGTCACGTGGCACATGCTTTATAGATTCATTCACGTGACAGAACGATTAGCGAACGCGGTAATGGTTCGCTGCCTGGAGACGTGTCTGTTAGGTACGTGTAACGACGCGTAAATGGCACTCCAAACCTAAGCCTCTGTAGAAGACTGTTACTGATGCGCTGAATTTTCCGAAGATGTCCCAGGTTCCAGTCTCTGGAGGGGAGGTCTGTGGCAATTTTTATTTTGGGGACATACACCTCAACACTGCCGAAACCAATATTTTGATCAGAATATTCAAATACTTGTAAACACACATATGCTCATATTGGAAAGATTTCAACTGCGCTAGAAACAGGGACAAAGGTGGACGAAAAAGGCCAACACGTGTGCAGACTCACAACTAACTTTTAATGGGTGAAAGATGACATATATGCAGTGAGGATAACAAAGCAACATGATCTGATTGGCAAGACATGGTCACATTTACGCTTCAATCAGAATCTCACGCCTAGATATTGCACTTCATAATCTGCAAGCATCACCGACGGATCAGTGATGCATCCACGTGTTTTCTCCATTGCATAAGCCCCGAAGATGGCTTGTTTGCCATGTTGATCACAAAAAGCCAGAGTATGTCCCCTGCGATCGCGCTGTAGTACATCAATGCCCTTTCACTTGTGGGCGTGTGTATATTGGACAAACGAGCCGCTGCCTTAATATTCGTTTAAAGGAGCATTCCACGAACCGTTTGTCTGATGGCTATCCTCACGTGGCGAAGCACTGCAGGGACTGTGAAAAGGAGACAAACAAGGCGTGCCAACCACTACCGAAAAAAACAAAGATTTTATATCGCCATAACTACCGCATCACGCGGGAGATCTCCACGCATCTGATGAGAAAAAAATTGGTCCTTTTTAGCTTACAGCGCTCTAGAAAATCAATTTTAACAGGTCACCTCAAAGTGGCATTGCGTTCTTGAGCTCGAGCTCACGGATTCGACCGCGGCGCGGTGGCTGCATTCTGACCAGAGCGAAATTGCGAAAATGCTTGTGTACTGTAAAGAATGCCCGGTAGGCAGAATTATTCTAGAGTCGCCCGCTACGGCATGCCTCGTTGGTTGCCTCGATGTTCACCTCCAAGAACCCGCGTATCTGAAGCACACAAACTCTGTGCACTTCAGTCATTCTGTCATTCAGTACACACATAAAGCTTTGTACTGTATTTTTGCTGGGCCTGTTTGTTGCAGTAAGCCGTGTTGGATGAAATAATATCTATAACAAATTTCTACGCCATAGATGCGTGTGACACCAATTATTATTTGGTGCTCTCGTATTATATCCGCTGGGATGACGAGAATTCTCCGAAATCAAACAAACTGAATAAAAGCCAAGTTTCAGGTACTTGCACACGACTTAAGCTCTATCTTAAGCAAGTTTTTTTTTTCTCATCCAATGATAAAGAAAGCCAAGAAACTTCGACAAAACAAAAATTCATCTCTGCCACTCTGAGATTTACCACGTCTGACAGTTTCCAATGAAAACCATTGAGACAAACAACCCCTTCTAAAGAAAACAAAAGTCCACCTTAGGGAATGTGCGAGGGAGAGTTAGCGTAACTCAACATTGTCTGGAACCGAGCCAGCTGAAAGCGGCAATGCACCCCAGTCAAGCGGAAGGATAGATAAATCCCAACCGGATTTCTGACCATCAAAGCTGCCCCGAAGCGAGAGCTCCCAACTTGCCGCTGGGAAATGGTCTTCTAAATGTTGCTAGCTCTTTTATTGTCTATTTTCCTCCGCAGTTATAAAATTTGAAGTTGTGTGTCCTCCATTTTTTTACGCCGTTTACACAGGCAAAACAGGGTAGGGCTGTCTAAAATGCGCTTAAGCCGCCATTATCCGTCGTCCTCACATCTAACATCTTGCATTGCTTCCGCAAGCAAATGTGTCTCTTTGCCTTTGCGAAGAGGAAGCTGCTTTTACTGTAAAGGTAGCAGGGTTGATCGAGCGACTGCACATATAAAAATAAACGCTGCCACGTTGCCATAAGTTTACACACAATAAATAGCTTGAGCAAAAACATCATTTATTATAGAAGATGCAAACAAATAAATGTTGTAAGAAGCTTGCATATGAGTGAGAAACCTAAGCTTCATTGCATTGCACCACTTAAGAGCAACGGGGCTGCCTGAGAACACTTTGAATGTTTTGACAGGGTCACGTTGACCGTTTTTTTTTTTTTTTTTTTTTTTTTTTTTAGCGAGCACTTTGCTTCATGCCTCACTGTTGTTCTATTCCAGGATAGCCGGAGTGGTTCGATACTGTAGGTCTCTAACAGTAAGAACGCTCTCTCCTCGAAGATATCGCTTTAGCTTCCGTGACTTACCCATATAAACGTGACCGAAAACACAAGCACAAGACGGTCGCATAGCTTTGAAATAGGACAGCTCACATGCAGAAAAATGAAAAAAAAAGTCACAGTTTCGCCCGAAAGTTGCGATAGCAAATTAGTAGAGAGTTATACGGAGTAAGGACAGTAGTTTTATCGGCAGTATAAACTTGGAAGTATTCATTTAGTGGCTAAATTAACAAGTATGGTGTCAATGCGCGGCGGTAAACATTGAACACTTCACACCCGATGACCGCGGACACTTGGTCATCGCTAGCTGTCAAACAGAGAGCGAAGTGACCTTCGTGTTGTCTATCGCTTCAACGCAAACTGAAAAAAGTATGATTCAATTCCCACGACAGGTTTAGCATAATCAGTATACCTGTTGAGTAGATATGCCAATAATAATGAACCCAGAAAAGAGGACATCACCATTTTAAAGTGCGTTATGGCTGTTGCTTCTCCCTTCAGTCTGGAAAAACTTAAAGGAAAAAGAAGAAAGTAAGCACGAAAATGCCCGAAAGGATAACATCTGTGCGCGCACAATGTGCTTAAATTTGAGGCAATATGAACCATGTTACTTGCCCATAATTAAAAAACTTCAAGCAGAAGAACACGTACTTTTTTCTTTTCTGAATTTAGGCTGGGGCTGCGTCTGAATATGTAATACGGACAGGTGTATTTAGCACAACGCTGATAACACAGGTATCGTGGCGTCAGTAGTTCAGAGACAGCGAAAAAAATCGTACATGTTTTCAAGTAGACGTCGTAAAAATGTTGAAAGTTAGTTGTGACCTCTAACAAAAAGAAGAAAGAAGGGTGATTTTATACATCGGTCATTTGCGTTTTGTTTTCAGTTTACACAAGTGTTGATAAACAGTCATGCATAATGGCGCATGCATGTACTCTAAACAGACACGGATATTAATTCTTAAAAAGAGTCACAGGCCTGCGCAGCACGCGCAGCATAGTCACAGCGTAAGTCGGAGAAGGGGCTTCATAGGAGCTTAATTTTCTGCTCATTGACATTTACCTGTCCTTGCTGTGGCAACCACAGGATGCAACTTTATTCAGGAGTGTTTCGCGATCAAGCATCTATTGAGAGGGAATCGTGGATTGCTCTCTAGCTTACTTCATAAGCGAAACACTGTTAATATAATAAAACGTAGAGCGCACGTCTTCTAAAACTGTTTAGCTCATCCCACTAAGGTCATGTAAAGCTTCTGCCGTACAAGAAAGGTCGCAGTTCCACCCGAAAGGGGAAGCATCAATTATACCAAAATAGTAGAGAGCTATAGGGAGTAAAGATAGAAGTTTTATCGGCCGTATTATCGGCTGTTTTAACAGCACAAGATACGCTTTTGGTGCCGCAGCACAACGTCACCCCCCTCTCTCCCTCATTCCCCCCACCCGGGCTTTCGCGCGACGGAAGACGTCGCGTTCGCTCTCTGCCGTGCGGTCGCTTTCCGTGAAAGCGCGCGTCCCTCGCGCGCTTTCACTCGCACATACAGCATACGCCTGCACATTACGCCTGCACATTACGCCATTGCACATTACGCCTTGACTACAATGCGGCCGGCGCAACAGGTCTCAAGCAGAAAAATATATACTTATAGCTTATTTATTTGTGACCAGTCTTGGCCTTACATCAACACTAGGGCCACAATACACAGTTAGCTAAGATATTGGCCTCGAGGAGATACCTTGGCACCATCTGCTGGAATTTTTTCGTGACGTAGAAAGTGATATCACGGGATGCCGGCTGTGAAGTGTTCGGCACTTCTATTGGTTCAGCCCCGGTTGATTCCGAGTGTTTGGATGTTTTAGCGTTGTAGGTGCGGTGGGTAGGCTGCCAAACAATCTATATAGCGCGTACATCCCAGTCTGGTGAGTCGGGGAGCAAATTTGTTTAGCGAGCGGGTAACCTGTTGCTTTCATATTGGTTAATCAGGGCCGGTATTTTCTAGCGGTGCCTTTCCGGTGCTAATGCCTTTTCGC
The DNA here is from genome assembly GCF_013339745.2 of Dermacentor silvarum. Lineage (NCBI taxonomy): Eukaryota > Metazoa > Arthropoda > Arachnida > Ixodida > Ixodidae > Dermacentor > Dermacentor silvarum. The sequence continues at coordinate 103,449,861 of NC_051157.2, forward strand.
GCTTATCGTGCTTTGTCAGTGGTCAGAGCAATGGTCCGCTCGCGTTATCAACGGGATCAGCCAGCCGTGAGCGGTGGATGATAAGACTAGTATTGAATAAGTCATAAGGCATCGCTACAAAATACCGGCCCAGTTCGCATGATCTTCAATAAATGTTGCTATACAATCTGTTGCCGCAATAACAGTATTGTTCACCGAATTCGGGAGTGTGGCTTGCCACTTTCGCTTGAATTATCGTAGGACCATGATTATCACCCCTGTATTTTATTACGTAGAACTTCAGCCACCTAAGTTTCACCTCCTCAATCCGCGCTTCTGCCTTTGCGCGCATGCAAGTCGTATGCATTTCTGCGCAGGGTAATTTTGACTGATATCATATGAAGGAGCGCGCTACAAGCCCTGTGTGCATCACTTGCTTCACTCTGAGAGTCCCCCTAATATTTCGTTTTCAGTGACTTTATCAGTCAAGGATCTCGCTGCCGCTTGATCGAGGGGCACCCGTCAAAACTGACACTGAGTTTGGGAAAATACGTCCGGCACTGCGGCACCTAGAAGTAAACCATGCTGTAAGAGTGGGAAACTAAACTGCTGCCTTGGGAATGAAACACGGTATCTACAACTCTCCAATGGACTCTTCGATCGCCCAGCCAGTGAGCTGCGTTGGATGCGGCACACTGCACGAAGGAACGAATGCGCGTCACGTGCTGTCACTTTCTACACCACAATGATAGCAGCTCCGGTCTCTCCAGTGGTGTCCCCCGCGGCCAATGGACAACGACGATGGCAGCAGTCAGGTGACGTCACAGTTGATCGAGGCTCAAAGCCTACTGAAAAAAAAAGAGCGTGTAATTTCACTTGCGAGTGATAGAAATCGTCTGCAGTTTATGCACGTGCTGCGATTACGCGCGTGCCAAACATTTCTTGTTGCAGGAATCATCGAACGTTATTGAACTCCGTTGACCACTTCGCGGGACGTGTCTCACAGCCCTTCTTTTTCTGAAGTTCAAGTGAAGTGTCAAATCTAAAGCTTACCATTCCGTGATGCAAAGCCGTGCGATGTGAGCGGGAACAGACGATCATGACAATGATAAAAGAAATGTTTAAACTCAGATACGCTTTAGGCTACAGTAATTAGAATCCCAAAGAGACGGAGGCAGTTATAAGAAATAGCGCGGCTGTTGCAACGCGGTGCAATATGGTCAGTTTTGTAGTTCTTACCGGACGTCATCGACTAAAAAACAAAAATAAAACAAAATAACGCAGAAAAAGAAGAAACCTTGCGGCTAGCCTATCTACTTCTATGGCGAAGTTAGGATGTCCTAGCGACCTATTACCTGTATACGGTGCCTTCTGCACAGTGCTCTGAAACTCCCGCAACGCCTAGACTTTCGTTTAGCAGATAACCAGCTGCCCCGCCCCTGTTTTTAATCTTTTTGCCATGCTTACTCAGTCTTTCTTTCTGTTCATGTCCCTCTGCATGCCTATTATGAACGCGACCAGGCACGCGTCTGGAGATTTTGCACTTGCCTCACTGAAAAATGCTAATGAGGAACTCAACAGATTGGCGAAGGCACACAACACGCGGCTGCACTAAGTTCGCGCAGCCCAACTTATCACCGGTGCCATGGAAGAAGGACGCACAGGCAACGTGCTCAGCGTTGCGACAGAATGCGACACACTAATTGCATTTGGCCGAGTTTAACGGGGCGCTTACGGTTTGCGCAGACGGCAGCCATGTATTAGAATGTTCGTGGTGAAGCCCTTTCGCAAAAAACTTGCGTTGGTTATATCAGTACGATGGCTGCTCGCTGGCAGACAGCGGTCGTGACAACGTCGCCTTACGAGATGTTTTATGCATAGAAACACACACACACACACAGACACACACACATATATATATATATATATATATATATATATATATGTGTGTGTGTGTGTGTGTGTGTGTGTGTGTGTGTGTGTGTGTGTGTGTGTGTGTGTGTGTGTGTGTGTGTGTGTGTGTGTGTGTGTGTGTGTGTGTGTGTGTGTGTGTGTGTGTGTGTGTGTGTGTGTGTGTGTGTGTGTGTGTGTGTGTGTGTGTGTGTGTGTGTGTGTGTGTGTGTGTGTGTGTGTGTGTGTGTGTGTGTGTGTGTGTGTGTGTGTGTGTGTGTGTGTGTGTGTGTGTGTGTGTGTGTGTGTGTGTGTGTGTGTGTGTGTGTGTGTGTGTGCGTGTGTGTGTGTGTGTGTGTGTGTGTGTGTGTGTGTGACGTGAGGAGACAGCGGCGACCTCGGAAACTATGCTACTGAGAATAGCTGTCGCCGTACATGTGGTAGAGCTGGGGGTCTCGAATTTCGGTATTGATGATATCATTGCATTGGAATGAGTGGGGATGATATTATGGCAGCGCAGAACCATCTGGGAAGTAGACGTGATTACACGAGACCTTGTCCAGCGTTGAGGCAATATAAATAAACCCCTATGAGGTATCACTATGATATTGCGGCAATACGCTTTCTTCTGATCTTTGCACCGAACGAAGGAAACATGATAGCGTTTATTGCATGCCAAAGACAACATCGTACTTACATTTCACGCACATACATCTGCTAGAAAATAATCCGCAGCTCTTCTCATCAACAAGATTGCTAAGATTCACGTACTCCTTGACGGTGAGTCTTGTTTGTATAACATCAGTGTTAGTGTGAGGTTATTCTTTCAGTTTAACAATAGTGGGCAGCGACACTCAATAATGAATTCTTACGTCATTTCCGTCTTATACCAATACTGCCACCAGAGAGGAAACCAACAAGTACGTGAAGGTTTATAAATACCTGTTTTTTAAAGGAGGAAATATATCTAACCTACAATTAATATTTCGAAGTTAATTCAATAAAATGTCGAAGGAAACACTGGGTCCATATAAATATTATTTTAATTCATCTTCATTCATTTTTTTCAAGAATATTGTTGAACGATATCAGTATAATGAAGCCAATGCTGAAATAAGAAGTCATGTTCCTGCAAGAATTAATACGGTACAACTATTGATAAAAACAAGCAGCACAGCTGGTTGGGATGACAAACATAATAATGAACAACTGCGGTAGCCTGTGCCATATTGTTATATAAAAAAATTGGGATATCTTGCAATAAAATGATGGCCTTGTTTTGCATCATAAGAAGTCAACAAACATTGAAACCAAGAACAACATAGGGGAAATTACTATTTATCATTTGTTTAATTCAATTAGTCTGTGCAAGTAATTTCTCCTATGTTGTTCTTGGTTTCAATGTTTGGTGGCTTCTTATGATATGATTAATAAAAATCGGGCCCCTCAGTTCCCTTTCTTCTCGACCTTGTTTTGTAGTATTTTATTCATTTTTGTGGTACAGTGAATACAAATACTAATACTTTCCTACGAAGAGAACCTTTAAAAATCAACGCGCTGCATAAAATATGCTCCAAGATTGCTATTACCCTTTTTCCTAGGGGATCTACCGGATAAAGGAGACATACGGACATTGGTGAACGTGAACATTCATTTTCCCTAATTTATCCCCGCGAAGCAACGCGCCCTATTTAAAATGTTGATTTCCTAGGCAGAGTGAAGCCAGGGAGCATTGTGGGATGGGCCTGTGAACACAAACTGAACGTGTGAATTCAACAACTGATTTCGTAAGCATAGTAGATTTTCTTTCGCATTCAATTTTATTCTAGTCAAAGTTTAGTAACCAGATAAGCAATGACGTAAAGGTGAACCTAAACGAAAAGCCGGGGGAAGGAGCGGACAAAAGAAGCCGATCGCTGCTGCCACACCGAGAGTTGTTGACATCTCATTAGTGGGAAAGCCCGGTGACACGATACACGTGACAGCCCCGCACTCCTCATTTCTGGAAACGCGCGCCTAGCTCAGCCAAGCGGTACAGAGGAACTTTTCAGGTTTTGGTTTTTCTATAGTGCAAACCTGAAAAACAGGCGCGTTCCCAACCTCTTGCGAACTCATGAGGTTCCAACAACACAGAGAGTAGACGCAAAAGAACCAACGACTTGGGAAAACCGAAAAACGGTATAGAGAAGTTGGTCAGAATTCAGAGTGACTAGCACGCTGTCTTAGCCTGTGTTCATTCCTACCACTTCTAACTCACGCCTGGGCCCCCAGACATGGGCGTTCGCTTGTCGCAAGCTCCGTTGAAAGCCCGCTTCCCTTGAGTGAATGAGACGTACAGTGAAGTTGAGTCGAGCGGGAGAAGAGAAGGTGCGCGAGACCTTCCTCTTCTGTTGTTGGAAGGAAAGATTGGACGCGAGTGTACATAATCAGGTCGGCTTCCCGAAGAAGCTGCCATAACCTAAACTAGTTTAATTAGCGATGCCTTGAGACGAGGCAGAAGAAAGACAACGGCGAGAATAAGAGAAGCTAACAACGAAGAAGGTGCTGAAATGACTGCTTCACAATGAAAAGGAAATGAAGCAAAGGTAAAAGGCTATAAAATTATACGAGCAAGGGTGATGGTGACCATGTTAGGCACTTCGCAGTGTTTTCCCGCCAAGGACGCGCACTTTGTCACTTTCTCTCCAGCTTCCATCCCGGCCAATTCCTTACGCTTCTCACTTTATGAAAAAGTTTTGTATTTGCTCTTCCCTTATGTACCAATTACTACATGTGCTAACATGGAACATTCATATATGCACACACCCTGCTGTATACTGTTTTCTGTATTGTGCTCTTTATCTCCATCACTATATTTTCATCTTTTTGAGTGCATTGTCTTAAGTTTCTCACTTTATAAAACTGTTGCATTCGCTCCCCTCTTGTGTAGTGCCCCACTGGAGCTTTTGAAAGTAAAATAAATGATAATCTTGATGGTGATGAGAGCACGTGAAACTAAAGGATGGCCAGACAACTTGAAAGTTTGGGCTCACAGGGCGGATATGTCTAGAAACTTCCGCTCACTGCGCGCAACATCGCTCTTCACATTACTTGTTTGTTTTTTTTGCTTTATTATTTATAGCATTATATCGCTTTCTTTATTTGACTCACCTCTGGGATATGTGCATTCTCGATTTGGACACTCAAATCTAACTGCGCGAGCTTTGCGCACTAAACGCTATTAGCTTCTCGGGTAAGCATCGGACAACACCATTAACTTGTGAGCCAATATGATCTCCAATGAATTAAAACACATTAAAAGTACAAACTTGCACATGCTGTTTGCTTCTTGCTTTTTTTTTATTCATCGCCAACAATTTTTTCACGGTCACAAGTAATCAAGAGTCGATTAGGAAAGCGCTAACTAGCAACCTAATTGTTTATCACATAGTATTGCTTGTAGTTATAAATACAAGTTTTGGTAAATATGTCAAGTTTTGGTAAGGGGTAACAATAACAGGCACTGAGTCAGCGCGGCATCTGCCTTCCTTCACCTTCTCTCTAATCGCTGTATTCTTGTTTGCACATGTAGAAAAATCCTCTTGTGCGAAAAGCGGCGGCAACGGTAAAGGTGGATGAAATAGGACAGCATAAGCTGGGGTGATGGTTGTAGGGGATCTCAACCTGCACCGTAGAATTATAATGCCAAGAAGAAAGAAAGGAGTTTGGCAAGTGTAGAAGTTAAATGTTTGTAAGTGCCTTGATCTTGAGGTCTTCATCATCAATATTGTCTGGAAGTTTGAAAAACATGTTTCTTTGTAGAACTGTCTCTTTGAAATCCTCTTAGGTTGAAGAAAAGTAGGATGGAAAATTGTATAACGGGTGGTAGTGCATATTTTATTGTGTTCTTTCGCGGTGAAACAGGATTTGCTAACCATAAAACTGCTTAGCATTCGGAAATGTTGCGAGAATGGTTGCTTTGGTTAGCCAGATTAGTGCGGTGTGTGTGTGTGTGTGTGTGTGTGTGTGTGTGGGTGTGTGTGTGTGTGTGTGTGTGTGTGTGTGTGTGTGTGTGTGTGTGTGTGTGTGTGTGTGTGTGTGTGTGTGTGTGTGTGTGTGTGTGTGTGTGTGTGTGTGTGTGTGTGTGTGTGTGTGTGTTCTTTCCGTTGCTGTCGTTTATCAAAATTCCTGCATATCGGTAAGCCTTGTAAAAAAAAACTCTACCGAGAAGAGCATAGCTATAACATTATTGCTGCTAAAGCACATCGATTGCAGGAACACGTGAAGAAACTTCCTTGCCGAGCTACCTTACCACCAAGTCATTGGCATCCGACTACTTCTACCACGCACATTTGACAGGGCACATCACCCATTCCAAGAATTTTGGATTCATGTTGGTCTGTTGTTCGGGTGGTTCGTTTTCGTTAAAGTGTTTTTTTTTTCCTTATTATTTTTTCGTCGCACGCCTGCAGAAAACAGTGCGGCGCTATGCGCTGCGCCGAATAAGCACCGCTGCTGTGCATGGCGCTGAGCGCTCTTTATGTGCCATCGCCACGTTTTCGAGGCTAGTGTATGCAGGCCCTCAGTATCGTCTTTCGTCAGAGTTCAGCGACTTACGGCACACGCTTTCTTTTTGTGATGTTCTTTCACCAGGCTACCACTGTTCTTACACCACGCGGCACGTATAATGTAGTGCTGGGTGCAATCGTCGTCGTTTATGTTTTGAAACACCAATTCCTTGTAGTTCCCGGCTGCGTCTTCTCTCCCTTGTATGTTCTTCCGGCCGCTCCACTACGCACACACTGAATTATCTGCTCCACATTCGCGATAAATTTGCTTTCTTTATTTTTTATTGCGATAGCAATTATATGGACACTCAAAAGCAGATTTCTGCCGTCGGCGTCGCCGTCGCCGTCGGCGTCGCCGTCGCCGTCGCCGTCGCCGTCGCCGTGAGGTTCCGTATGACGTCATTTGGAGATGAAATCGTCGCCGATGATGATAAGTGGTTCTTGAGGGAAAGGGAAAGGTTGGCGCTATCTTCTGCAGCCCTTGAGGGAGCACGGCTCAGCGCCAAGGGCCGAACGCTGTATGTGCGAGTGAAAGAGCGCGAGGGGCGCGTCTTTCACGGGGAGTGAACGCACGGCGGAGAACAAACGCGCGTTCTGCGCCGTGCTCGCTTAAGGGCTGCAGAAGTAGGCGTCTCTTTTCTCCTTTACAATCACCATATATGTAGAGCAAACGCGCCTTCTTCGGACGCGCGAGAGGCCGTGGGGGAGGGGGAGGGAAGGGAGGCGACGTTTAGCTGCGGCACCAAGTGCCTATTTATATCAGAGGCTCCAGCAACAGTCACCAACGCCGCACGCATTTTGAGCTAACGCGGGCAAAACGCCGATGGCGTCGACAACAGTTCTGCGTGTTGTTGCTACCAAAGCCGCTCACCTTACTTCGTATGACATTGCTGTGTTGCTATCGCATTCATTGCTTCGCCCTTAGGGCGAAACTGTGACATTTTTAAAAGCACTTCTTGCTCGGCTTCTTTAAAACGTACATCTTCTTTTCTTGAATTTGTGGAGAACGTGCAGGAGGGAGGTTTTAAAGTAAAGGAGTGAAGGGAGAAGAGATTTGGAAAAATGGTCCCAAGGGATTTTCATAGAAGAAACGCTCAGATCTGTGTATACATTTATTGAACGTGATTATTGTGCGTGTTTCGTCTTTCGTGGACGAAAGCTTTATAGGAATCCTTCGTCTAGATTTGTTTTTGTAAACCAGTCGAGCTGAATGTTTTGACGTGATGCTTATGTAAATAGGGATGAATTAGAACGCCCATCGCAGTTCGCGCTGAGAAATGATTCAGTTGTGCAGCCTGATGAGGTAGTTCGCCTCTACCGAACCCTCTGAGGGAGATACGCGCAAGTGTGCCACAAGATAATCGGCAGAGCTGTGTAATATTGATCGGGTCAAAAGGATGCGTTTATTTTTAACAACCACGTGCCAGAAAGTGCGTAGGGAAGATGCAGGAGCTGGGATGTAGGATACCCCAAGCACTGAAAGACAAGGCTTTTTAATGTTCGGACACGCATGTTCATTCCCATATGCATTCAGAAGAAGCTGATGGGCATATGCCTTCAAATTTAAGACAGTGCGTCAAGCGTACAATTTCGTCGTTTACCTTCGTTTTTTAGAATGGTGATAGCCGATGGCTCATTTTCTCACCTAAGTTACCCACGCAATAAAATCATTAGATTCCAATCAGCGATGTGCCATAGGGCTGTCTCAACTCCATGTAAAAGAAAAGATTGCGCTCGTAAATTACTCAATTTCAAACTTAAGCAATATCCCCGAGACAGTACCAAAACATGTGATCACGCGGGTCGTCATCAATAAACTTTAGATGAAGAATATGAGAGTGTGAACATGGTGGACGACATAGCACAAGGACTGCTCTTTTGATCCATTGTTTTGCTAAAAAAAAGTTACATTGTGGTGCGCTGCAGCGGTCTTGATATACTTGATAAGGCTTACTTTACTACGGTCGTATGGTTTATGGTAACCAAAAGAAAGTGTTAGGGCGCCAGATCACAGGGTGCTTCAGCGGTGTAATGTATAAAAAGGCACCTTTACAGCTACGCTGCTATGGCATATACGCGGGATATATGCACAGAAGCTTACCACATAGGACACCGCAGTTTTGAGCGGGGATAAGTATATATATGGACAGAAACATGACTGCAATATCTAATATATTCAACCGACAGCACGCGACATTATTATCAAGTTTTATGTTTCAAAATGGTCACACTGGAAACACGCCACAATAGAAAACGTCGCAGATTCGCCCGAGAGGCAAAGCATCGATAGCGATAAATATTACTGGACAGCTATACGAAGTAAGGATAGTAGTTTTATCGACCGTATAAACTCGTAAACATAGACATACTAGCGCAATTGACGCACGCACAAGCAAGCATGAACGCATCTCGCTCGAGGATCGCGGAAACTCGATGTCAAAATGCTGGAATGAGATAACGCGGCCGCAGAGAGCGAATGATCATGCTGCCGCTCCTATCAACGCAAGCTAAGCCACGAAAACACAGGGGAGGGCGGACTCTGTCCCCGTCGCAGATGGCTTGCAAGATACAGGGGCCGCTCGGACCGCCTGGAATAGAACGCGCCTGCCCGCGCGCCCCTCTTCCTACCCTCCCCCCGGTGCCTTGCGCGCATCGGAAGACGGCGCGCTTCCTCCCTTCTCTTGAGTGCGCTAAATTCAGCCGCGATCGCCGGCTCACCCTTGCACGCTTTAACTCGCACATATAGCATACGGCGCGCGACGGCAATTTTATCGCCCTTGGACTTTATACGGAATCTCACGGCGACGGCTACGGCGATGGCGACCGCGACGCCACAGCAGAAATGTACCTGGAGTGTTCATATTATTGTTATCGCAATAAAAAGGAGCGCACTCACATATATGCTAATTCAAGAGAAAAGTAATGGTGTGAGCAAGACTATAAAGATTCAAAATATGAGGATTGATTCTTAACATAAGAGAGGGCATCGTTTAAGAGGGTCCAATAATAACCACTGCGTAACAGGGAATACGTCCTGCACACAAAAGACAACTTGTGCCGTGTGGCTATCTTTGAAGCAATAAGCAAGCAAGAAACATTTTATTGCGATAGCAATTATATGGACACTCAAAAGCAGATTTCTGCCGTCGGCGTCGCCGTCGCCGTCGCCGTTGCCGTCGCCGTCGCCGTCGCCGTGAGGTTCCGTATGACGTCAATCGAGATGAAATCGTCGCCGCACGCCGCCGAACGCTGTATGTGCGAGTGAAAGGGCGCGAGGGACGCGCTCTTTCACGGGGAGTGAACGCACGGCGGAGAACAAACGCGCGTTCTGCGCCGTGCTTCCTTAAGGGCTGCAGAAGTAGGCGTCTCTTTCCTCCTTTACAATCACCATATATGTAGAGCAAACGCGCCTTCTTCCGACGCGCGAGAGGCCGTGGGGAAGGGGGGGGAGGGGGAGGGAAGGGAGGCGACGTTTAGCTGCGGCACCAAGTGCCTATTCATATCAGAGTCCGGCAACAGTCACAAACGCCGCAGGCATTTTGAGCGAACGCGGGCAAAACGCCGACGGCGTCGACAACAGTTCTGCGCGTTGCCGGTGCTGCTGCATGTCCAAGTTTATACAGCTGATAAAGCTGTATAACATTACTCCGTGTAGCTCTCTACAAATTTGCTATCGTAATTGATGCTTCGCCTTTCAGGTGAAACTGCGACAACTTTTTTTTTTCAGCGTAAACAATAAAATCGACATTTTAACGTGACATAACAGCCTGATTTATAGAAGAACAAAGCAGTTCCCTGTATCTCTTTTTGAAAGAAAATGCTGTCACCTGTTTTCTCTACGCTAAACATGTATCCAATCTTCTGTTCCCTTGGCCAGCACGTGATATATAGCTTTCCTTTATTAGTCTTCCAGCTGTTCGCTGTTCGTGAGCATATACGTTTGCCTCCCGTGTCAGCACATTCGCTCTCATGTCTGTTCAATGGTGCTTGAAGACAGACCGCGACAGCCTAAGCTTCCAGTAGCATCTGCTTCCACGTACCACTAGCACACACACTTAACACCTGTCAAGCCATGCCAAATTTCTTGTGGGCACAATGCTTTCCCGAGCCAGATGGACACATTTTTTTGAGACAGAGTACCACAAAATAAAGTTAGATTTGGCATGGCGCACTGTATTCCATTGCCTAGAATAATAATTTCGAATTTTGCAGCGGGCCCATCTTTATTCCAGCCCTAGTCGCTTCTCGTTTTCTAGAACCCCGCAAATTCTGCTTTCAGTGAACTAGATGTAAAAAAGAACAACTCACAAATATCGTCGCGATATGCGTAAATATTTGCCATTTTTCATAGGCATCGTAAAGCTTCCAGTGTATTCGTTTAAAAATTTAATTGCCGAACCAAATTCTTTCTTATTATGGAGTGTACCCATGAGGTACAAAGCCATGGACAACCTGAATCAAAATTTATGCTGTTACAATGTCGGCTCGTACACACAAAAGAGATCAATTCAAGTAGAGTGCACGTCTTCGTACCATTAATATTGTGCATCTAGCAATAGCAGTGCGAAAGCCGAAACGGGAGGAAATTTCACCTTATTCAAACATTTCTCTTGACTCTTCAAGCAAAAAGAAAAAATCAGCCCTTGGAATAAAAAAATAACTTTAAGATTGTAGTAAAATAGTACTTCGATCTTGATGTCGTTTTTTAGAGAAAGTTTCTCAAGAGGACAATCTCTGCACCGGCTCTTCAGTGTGCTAGAAGGAACCCTTCTACCCAAGTGACAATGTTTGTTGAAATTGCTGGGGAAAGCTGTAGCCAAGCAAGCGGAAGTGAGATAATTAATGCAAGTAGGAGAAAACAGTCAAAACATTTTGTGTCCTTTTTCTCTGTTTTTGATGCGTGGAAGAAAAGGAAGCGACTTTTTTGAGGGAACCCATGCGGTGCAAAGTGCCATGCCGGCGACATCTGCTCGTAGGTTCCTTTCTGTTTGAGGTAAAATGGCAGTATACATTTACAGCGTTCTGAACACCGTTGCGAAAATGTTGAAAATAAATGAAATACAGAAGGGACTCCAATACCCAAAGCCTGAAAGGCTGTAATGTGGACCTAAGGGAATCCAACCGTCGTAATATAAACGATTTCATTTGCAGCCAAAGCGAGAGGTTAGAGGAAAGTGGAAACTTCGACGACGAAAAATAAAAACAGTGGCACACTCGGACGTGTAAATAAATAAATATTGGAGGGACTCAGTGCTATCAGCATTCACGACCGCTATAAGTGGGATATTGGGAATAATAGTTTTCCTTTGTTGTTCCTAAACACCTCTGTGTCACAAGTATCATTTTTGATAGATTTCTCTCTCCAAAAGTTAGAGCTCTATGATATATCAGATATTTATATATACTAACAATGAGTGAAGCTGATCATGTGTAGGAGACAAAAACCTTCTTTCAATGATTTGAACAGTGAGTTCGCTATTGGGACATACTTAGGGGATTTAAGTACATTGGACATTTCAGGTATGCTCATCCTATGTCACAAAATGTTTATTTCATGCCACCTGCACTGTGCAGAGCTCCTAGAAACATATTTTGAGGTAGTGACATACTTTCAGGTCTCAACGGTTGCTAATTGGTTGCTGAAAGCCACTTTGCAGCTTTATTTTCTTTTAAAAGTACAGTGCATAAACGAAGCAGTTGAAGGTATTCTCTTTTCTTTCTCCGTTCGAGCAAGAAGAATTGCCTTCCTCACCAAAATCGAGAAATATTTCTCAACTCCTCACACTGTTGTACGATGTCTATTTATCTGGGTGGTAGAAATTTTTTTCTCATTTGCGCAGTTTCCTCAAAACTTAGTTGGCATAATTGTGAAACTGCCTAAAAAATTGTCCTACTTTATTTAAAGAGAACCGAAAACTAATTCTACATTAAGGTTTTCATTTGTAATATGAAAAGAAATTCGCTGTAAATGTGTGCTGTGTTCACTCTGAAGCATTGTAGAGAAGACATCAAGCATTTATTTTAGAAAACCTCTGAGGAATGCGGAGAGGCGAGATGCTCACACAGACACGTAGCGGACGCAGGTTGCCAAAAACCGAGACACCATGGCTGGATCGAAGTCGCGATTGCAGTCCAGCAAATTCGATGGAAAGGAGCCCACGTTTCTCTTGTTGAGCGCCCTCCAATTAGCCCTTCATTTTCCTTCCTCAACATTTCCTCACCTCTCTTCTTCGTTGAATAGATATGTTCGCTTTCATTTATTTTCTAAAATGCATGTATGCACTTTCACTAGCAGCACGGACTGCTTTGCTGCATTTTAAATGTTGACTATGTGAAACATGTATGTGGGCCATCGCATATAATAATGCGATTAGCATTTTTTGACAACCTCAGGCACCTTTAGCGTATATATCTATGTAGCTTCTCACGCAATACCAGTGACACAAGTTCACTTCTAGCTTGGGTCATTGGGTATGGACTCGGGGTGGTGATGCCGTCGTGGCGGTTGCATAGTCGTCATTTTATCTTCATCGTCCAATTCGCGTCATGAAGCCATCGTAGTGCTCCTTATGCCGACCCCATGACAAAGTTTGTCTAACAATATTATTGGAAGTAGTGCAAAAGAACCAGGACAGGAACAAGAAAATAACCATGGCAGGATGAGCGATTACTGACAACTGAAGTTTATTCAAGGAGCACCAGCCTTTTATAATCTGTCGAAAAAACAACAAGAATCATCAGGACAGACAGGAAGGCGCACAGAACTAAAAGTACAGGTTCTGATCTAGAAAAAAATCTGCATCTTTTATAGGGCAAAGTTACCCCCGGTGCGCTCAGGAACTTACCGTCTGCTTTCGCTGTGCAGTATGTCTTCACAATTTCTCTTTATTTAATGGTTATTGCATAATTGAAGAAACCTGGTACTACTGTACAGTGGAATGCATGAGCTTTTAATAAAGCAAGCGGTTTGACGGATCACATACTTGTCTTTATGTTGTTTTTGCGCTGTCTTGCTCTATCATTAAAACATAGACAAGTTTGTCCAACGTATACCCTTCCACAGGTTAAAGGTATTTCGCAAATTACCTCTCAAGTGAAGGTGGTGAATTTGGTTTCGTGATTAGTAGAGCATATAGGGCGTTTTCAATTTTTGATAGCATTGCGCAATTTTGTAAGCGTGAAGGGTGCCGAGAACACTAAGTTGACTTGATGTCTGCTGGCCAATTTCTTAAGATTATTGAAAGGCAGGCCTATTTTTATTTTTTGCGGAAGTGTCTCACACACATGTGTAATGACAAATGACGAATACTCAACAGCTTCTAGGCGCACTGTCTGATTAAAGAGGCTATCTTTATTAGGTGCTCACAGAACTAGTTAATTGCAGCTTGAACACAAGTGGTGGAAATGCGCCTTTTCACAAACTGTCGTGAAGAAGGATGCCCTTCCTTTAGCTAGGTTACTAAGCCCAGCAGACGTGTTCATTGGGTGAAAATAAAATATTGATATTTGGAGACTGAATGCCGAATAGCTTGGCCCACTGGGTATGTGCTCGTGGTCTTGATACCATCGTGGTCTTTGCATCGTCATCACTTCAGCTTTCTCATCCGACTCTTGTCATGTCATCACGTCATCATCGTCAAGCTTTAGTTGTCCTGTCGTCGTAATGATGCCATCGCCCTCGTTTAATTGCTGTCCCTCGAGATTTGCATCCAGGTCTCGTCTCACCGTTGTCACGCCATCGGCCCCATACAGTCCACGTGACGCCGTCGTCGTCATTCGTTTGAACAGTAAAACGAGTTTTGTCGAAAGTAGTTCACATATATTCACTTTAATCTTACCTTCTAATGCTAAAGTAGCCAAAACTGGCAAAACAAATACTCACGCTAGAAAAACTTGTCATTTGCTAAGTCATACCTTGAACAAAGTCATACCTTGGTTTAGGAATGCGAAAAACGCACAATGCCTTGTCTGGCAGTTGTGCTTTCGTTGAAATTATTGCTTTTCCGAAAAATATGTTAGAGCGGACATTTTTCAACAGCATAAACAAAGAAGGATTCGGGTAAGCGAGCAGCGCTCTAATGATTCATTTTGTATAAGTCGTAGAAGAGCACGTGTTGCAAAAAGAAAAGAATAACAGTCAATGTTAGAGGAGCGGTTGAATGCAAGGCTGTAGCGTTCGCAACTGTCTAAGATACCATCTGTCCATTCCCGTATCTACATTTTATTTTTCATTATTTCTGGCGCACGAGCAGCGAGCTGCTGCTTTGCGACTGGTGGTGATGTGCAGTTTAAACGTCTCCGGAATGAGCAGTCACGTGGCATTGTAAGCTCTAGCATTCAAGAACCTTCGCATAATTTTTGTCTGATTTCTGTCGCCGCAGTAGGAATATGCAGTTGTTCTCGCATTGATGTACAATAAGCCTACCGCTGCAGTTCTCACATTGCCTGTCTGCATGAACCTGTAAAGCGTGCTTTGCCTGTTGAACAAGCATGCATGTGGGCAAAGTTGACTTTAAAACTACTATCTTGGATTTGACGTTGCAAGGCGTTTGAATGGACCATTGGAAGGCTGCATTCAGGTAGATGTGTTTGCGAAAAAGAAAATGTTGGATTTACTTCGTCTTCGTCACCTCCATGTATTGCAGAGCTCCTTGTACGCTCAGGCTCCATGTTCTTCATAAAAATTCTTTCTATATATAGCTGCTTCTGTTGCCGACTCCATCTTGACTTCTGTGTAGCCGTTTTCTTCAATTTCCTGTTACCGACTTCCTAATTTCTCGCCCTTTGTACTGCTTTTGGTTTTCGGGCACCTAGTCAGTACACATATCCATTCTGAATAATTGGCCAAGTATGTTCGCATGCTCAGCGCTACATACCCGTGGCCCGAGTTGTTGTACATCCAACCAAACAGCAGCCAAGAGGCAGCACACGTAAAGTGGGAGAAAGAGGGAAAAAAATTATGCGGATGCCATGCACTGTGAGAATCGATGTAAGCGAAGCTTTCTGTGCTGTATGCTTTGATTGACGATAATTAGGGGTGATGTTGACGGCGGGTGTTTCATTTCCTCAGCTTTTAGTGCAATGCGAGAGTGGTGAGCTCAATGTAAATGTTACCTTGCGTGCACCACTGCTGTTTGTCAGCGTAGTACAGAGAACACACCCGCGTACATCTTCTCGGGTGGCGGCGATAGCGGATTGGTTTCCCACCAAGGATTAGTGTTCCGGGCTCAAGACAATATACGTTTCAGGGATGTCTTGGTTTTTGATTATGTTTAGTGCGGTCTTCCTGCCGGAAAATGGCGACATGCTGTCTCTGAGTTTGTGACGACGATGACCAGCACGTCCCATTGGCAGATCCGTATGGCTATTGCTATGACGTTGAGAAAAAATTAGGTACAGACCATACGTGCCGATGTACTCCCTGCACACACCAACCTGTGTCTATCTTTTTACTTAAGCATCAACGTCAATTCTGGGCAAAAAAAATGATTATCCTCAATATTACCAAGATCTATATGCATTTGTTGAGGTATGTTATTTCCAAAGATTTTTGTTTGTGTTTCACCTTAACAGCTCATCGATAGCGCGAATTACAATATTAGCATGAACAAAGGAAGCTTGTACGCTGACAATTATCACATGCTTGTAACACAAGATTCTGTTACGAAATTGCAAAACATACTGTATATTTGATATACCTACGGACCTTCAACAAGGAATATATGGCGACGGTGAAATGTTGAATGCAATAAAGAAGAGAGTGGCTTCCCATATATCAACAATAAGCTACACTAATTAAGTGGCATATTACGAAAGTGAAAACTATATCTGACAATCTAAGACAAAAATCTTAGCTGCAATCTAACGTCAAAGCATTTTTGTATTCACAAAGTAGTATACCGGCATTTCCTGGCATCTTTTTTTCTATTGAATTTGTGACTATGAATTATTTTTACAACACGCGCACCTTTCATTTGCTCCTTAATGTCATACGAGAAACTGTACATGTGGAAAGCAGTAGTGTACGCATCGTGATGCCGTTGCCGCCTGCGACTAAAGAGTGAGTACAAATGTGCCAAAGGCAAGAAAGCATTGCGAAAGCCCAATCACGGCGTTGTAATCGCGTCATTCATAGCTCAGCGCCCACATCATTTACGTTCTTCTGCTATGTCCTTTAACTTTCATTCCGACCTTTTTCGTCCTACTTTAGTGCAGCCTTCCTTATCTCGCCATTTCTCACAGCTTCCCTGCGAAGGTCGGCCCACAAAATAGGGAACACGCTTTCACTGAGACAACACAACAAGCCATAAACCACACGCGTGCCATCACACCGGCTATTTCTGCCACGCTGGCGGTGGCATTAGCCCGGGTGTAGGGTCCAAATACAAGAGGGAAAAAAAGGAAGAATAAGTGATAGTCAAAAACTACTTTAACACACCGTGATCGGCCAAAACGATGGATGTCGACAATCCTGGCCGTAGAATTGATGAGTGTTCGCAGGTCACTGTCAGTTATTTCAGGATCTACATCTGTAATAACTCCAGCGGAGATCAGCCGCCTGGTTGCTCTCTTGAAGCCAGGAAAGACTCCTTATGAGCTTACCTCATACCGGCCAGTTGCATTAGCCAGCTGTGTTGGAAAAGTTATGGAACGAATGGTCCTGGCGAGACTCAAATGGTTTCTGGAGAGAAATGATCTTTATCCGAACATGATGACTGGCCTTCGGCGAGGTCGTTCTTCGATTGACAGCGTCATTGACCTCGTTACGACAGTGGAACATGACAAACATCGACGCCGACTTGTCGCCGCTGTTTTCTTAGACATCAAAGGGGCCTACGACAACATCCTTCATGAAGCCATTCTCGATGCCCTAGATGACTTGGGAATTGGCGGCCGGCTCTATCTGTGGATTGTGAGCTATCTCAGCGGCCGTTTCGTTTACATGTCCACGCCTGACGGAGAGACTAATCGTCATCAGGTATGCCATGGAGTTCCTCAGGGAGGAGTCCTCAGCCCAACATTATTTAATGTGGCCCTGATTGGCCTGGTGAGCGAACTTCCAGCTCACATCCACATCAGTGCATATGCTGATGACATCTGCATCTGGGCTTCTGGTACAACACGCCCACAACTACGTGCGAGATTACAGCGTGCTGTGTCATCTACTTCGCAATACATACGGCGTCAGGGTTTGCTCTTAGCTGCTGAGAAATGTGCTGTGGTTCCATTCACGCGAAAATCCGTCTGCCGCTATCCGATCTCCATTAACGGTGTTATAATACCTTATGTCTCCCACCACAGATACTTGGGCATTATCATTGACCGTGATTTGTCGTGGTCGAGGCATGTGAATATGTTGAAGCAAAAACTTAATCTGTTTTGCCATGTTCTTCGCTTCGTAGCAGGCATGAAATGGGGCCCCACGGAAGGCTCCCTACTACGACTTTATCAGTCTCTATTTATAGGCTACATTCGATACAGCCTCCCGATACTCTCAAATTTGAGTATTTCCTGCTTGCGGACATTAGAGAGCGTTCAAGCGCAGGCACTCAAAATATGCCTCGGCTTGCCACGGCGTGCCTCCAACAAAGGCACAATTGAGGAAGCCCGTGTATGCCCATTATCGGTATACCTGTCCCACGAACCACTTCGAGTATATCTACGCTTACTTACACGACACCATTGCCATCCATTGACGTCGGTTCTACATGAGCGGTCGGACAGCAGTTTCACAAGTGCACTCCGCAGCCATCTACCCCACATAACATCAGGCTATGCCCTTCCATATGACCCCGTCAAACCACCGTGGGTGATGACTCAACCTTCGGTATGCGTGAACGTCCCCGGCATACTAAAGAAATCAATGGTTCCCGTTAGCGGACTACAACAACTTACTTTGGCATACATCTGGTCAGAATACCAGACCTATGTTCATGTTTACACAGATGGGTTCGCGTCATCAACGGCATCGACAGCAGCTGTGGTGATACCAGCCCAGCAGATGACTCGAGGTTTCATTCTAGATCATAATTCAACTTCAACCGCTGCAGAGCTTGTGGCTATACGGGAAGCGATTCGCCACATCTGCGGGGAAAGACCTCAAGAGTGGTGCATTTTCACGGACTCAAAACCCGCGCTGCAAATTTTGAGATGCTTCCTGCGCCACACCGCATATCAGGTTCTGGCACTGCAGATAGCCGAGCTACTTTCATGCGCTCAAGAAAAACACCACCGCATAGTGTTCCAATGGATCCCATGACACTGTGGCCTCAATGGTAATGAGATGGCCGATGCTGAAGCAAAGCGCGCCCTCAGCAATGGCCTGCGAACTGTAGTGCCGTTCTCTAGACCAGACATCACATGCCTCCTGTCGAAATTAATGAGGAGTGCGACGAAAACATACTGGGCCCAGCCTGACGCTCGTCACGTTCGCCTTAAAAGGCTGGATCCCGATATGCAATTTCCTGTTCTGCGTGGAATTCCACGCCCTCATACATGCTTGATACACAGACTGCGACTAGGCGTCGCTTTCACGCGCAAATATTTGCACATCATTGGACGGACAGACTCCCCGGAATGTTCAGTGTGTGGTGTTATAGAGACTATAGACCATGTGCTCGTGGTGTGCCCTGAGTATGCACGCGAAAGACTCACACTGGCAGCCACCTTGAGGCATTTATATAATAGACCACTGTCGGAGGACCTCTTGCTAGGCGCAGGGCCACAGAGTTGTCAGACAACATAGGCAATGCGTGCTTTTTCACCCTTCTTAGGCGACACGGGCCTGGACTCACGCTTGTGATAATCATCTGTGCAATGTGTCCTTTCACCTAGTTCCTCCCATTATCATCCCCCATTGTGACCCTCTTTCTTCCCCTCCTCCCCTTCCCTTACTGGAGCAATTGTTTGCATTAGGGAGATAACAAGATAACGTCATCCTGTTTGTCCGTCTAGTCAATTTGTCCCGCTGATGGAGCGCGGGAGTGGGAGCCAAGGCCATCTAAATTGTTGGGCTCTTCGCCACTGAGAAGAGGTCTGGTTCTCCAGCGGCCGCTTCGTCAGGATAGCTCGGTTGCCCAAGCAAAACCTATCTGCCTTTCCGATTGCTGCAGGTCAGCGCTGGCTTCCATTGTTTGTATTGCTTGGTAAACCACACATCCACAACGAATCATTGGCTGCTCTTGGCGCATTCGTTTCTGCTGAGGGGTAAGTGATGACGAAGAATCAGTGGCAAGAAATAACAAGACACTATATTGAAACCCAGAACAACTATTTTTTCGTTTATTTTCAAGAACCCACTGCATAAGAGAACCAAAGAAAGGGGGGCAGAATGAGTGTAGTACGTTGTTTTATATTTCAAAAGGTAGCGATTGCATTTGCTTCTAGTGTTCAACGTATATGTGTATCTCTATAGCATTTTTTCGGGAGCCTGGCTTCAGGCATTAAAATATGTGGCTACAGATAAGCAAGCAGATGTAGTTGAATACCTATCCCTGGTTCGCATACAATACTTTTGAGTTTCTGAGTGTTACTTGGCAATTGAGCCATTACTGTACACAAGCTGTCATAACCTGCAGTTAGGTCCGATGTTTGGCTGCCCGCGAAAGTGTAAGAAATGACACAAGTAAAGCAGCTGTCAAAGTAACCGCAGAAAACTTAAAGCTTTAAGTATTCTATCCATTCTAGTACGAAAACTGCCTCTCGGAGAAAGAAACGCGAACCATCTTTGTGTAATAAAGAACACTGAGCGCTTACAAGCATTGAGATTGGCCCCCATTCAAGCCGTTCAAATGACATACCTATTAAGTCGTAACAGATGTTGAGATAGCCAGAAATTTTATTTGCCGTAGAGCAATGGAAGTGAAAAAAATTGCTGTGCGGTTATGATAAGGAAACAAGGCAGAGATTCGTAATGTAATGTGCACGACATTCGAAGTCTTCTAAAGCCAAATACTCACGCCCATGCCAAGCAGGATTCCAACACGGATGTTGTTGCATGCCTCGAAATTGTGATGCCCCCTCCTGGAACCATATTGGCACGCATGCCGTTGGCGATGTTTTTACATCAAGCGCTGTGGTGCCCCAATAAAATGGGCTTACAAAAAATGAGCCCGGTAACAAGCGATATTAGGGGGGCTTCCATGCCGGTCTCCCTTCATTACACATTCAATAACACCACACTCATTGCGCAGTATCATCCACCTGTAGGAGCTGTAATTTCTCTCAGTAGCTCCTATACTGTAATTGAAAGTTCCGAACATACATTCGCACAAAATATACATCACACTGAGCATCAATTCGTCACCATCGAATTACGTTCAGTGCGATGAATGATCAGTGCCAATGTATGTTCGGAACTTTCGTTTAGAGTGTAGGAGCTGCTGAATAAATTACAGCTTCTCGAATGTATATGTTCAGGGCTTCGTAAAAGCGGCCATATCAAATATATTTACCAATAAATTTAGATCGCAATTTTGATGCCCTCTTTTTTTCGTACTCAGCCGGCTCTTTGCACCATGGCCACGTTCGCAGAAGCAGTGAAAATCAATTTGTGACTATTTGCCGCCACCCCTATCAAAGGAAATTCCAGTAAACATCATCATCGTCAACGCACGAGAGAGGAGTCCCGCTGTAGTACACGCCTCATCAATTTTTTTTATTTCACATGACACACGCGCCAACCACCTCAAAGTGATAGCTTGTACAAGCGCAGTATGGTAGTAGGGTTGTCATTCTTTCGTACCTTGCATGCGTCTGTCACCAATAGACAGAGTATCTGGCTGTTACGTGCGAGACCCTGGTTCGTATCTCACCATCAGGCACGGCTTGTATTGAATAGGCCCCAAACAAGGCGAGACAGGAACCTACGTATCCAACAAGCGCAAAGTGCCAGGCGAGAGGGCAGAAGGGTTGACGCTAATACAAAAGAAGGCATGTGCCACCAAGCTGCATACGTGGGCTCAAATTAATGAAATTGAATCCGAAATGGAGCCCTCATTCACTTAAATGCCCCAGTGAATCAGGCAGCGTCTCGATATCATGCCGATCACTATCATGAGCAGAGAGAGCGCCCATACCACGCCGGGTTATGAGAAAGTGTGCTCACGTGATGAAAGTCCCTAAGTGTGGGTCCTGCGGTTCTTATATACCTGGATCTCTTCCTTCATATCTCTGTTGTCTTTCCATTCCTTCTCCTTCTCTCCACTGCTTACCGATTTTCAGGTTTCAGCCACGCGTAAAACAGTTAGGGTGCGATCAGCTAGTAGGCTTTCCTATTCTCTGTCAATCAATCAATCAACAAATCAATCAATATATTTGGGGATTATTTAATCTCAAGAAGTTGACTCAATGGTACATATGCAAAAGATGTTCCGGAAACTGAGCACTCACGTCGACCAAATTGAGCACGGCAGCCAACGCTGGGCTGTTACCTCTAGAAAAAAGTGCTTGCCTGTGAAGGAAGCACGTTTTCCCCATCGAATGCGAAAATTGAAAAGACAGGAGACGGGGCAAGCTCCTTCCCCTAGTCCTCTTTCTCTTTTTTTTAGTTCTCGTTTGGTTTCTTCCATAGATGGAAAATGAACCTCCTGATATATCGCCAGGAAATCGGACTCGGGAGGAGCAACGACTTCACAAAGAAGATACCGACTCCAGGCGCTGTGTCGACTTTTAGGTGACCTCCCCGTACAGTGCATTCACGCCGAGGAAGGGAATGAAAACAGAAGGGCTTTGCAAAAGAAAAACGAAGGAAGACATTCTAAAAAAAGCACAGTTTCTTCTGAGCACTGAAATACAAGTAAAAAGAAGTTTCCCGTTTCAATTGTCGCCTTGTCTCGAACCATGGTGAACTGCATCAGCGGATAGCAAAAGCAAAGGATTCATCCAAGAAAACACAAAGCATAAAAAGACCCCACACACGCATTTTGTTTTGTTTACGGCTTCCTGCTGCATCATGGAGTGGGGGCAAACTAAAGTCCGGATCCTACGTTTCTTTTTTTTAGTACAGTGGAAAAAAAAAGATGTCATAAAGAAACGATTTGTTTCAAGCTTTTTCGGCAGTGAAGGTGGAATACTAAGAAGTGAAAATGGCGATTTCCTCCGCTCGGCTTATTCTGAACACGATACGGGGATACATTGAGGCGTGATTGGTTGTGTTTTATTGTACTCTCCTACAGTACGCGTTACCACCGTGGCTGTTGAAAAAAGAAGTAAAAATGGCCGGGAGGTGTCTATGAGGTGGAGAGGGGGGGGGGGGGTTTCGTTGAAGTATAGGTAGCACCTCAAATCAATCAGTCTGCGAGAACAAAATAGAAAATGTCGTGAGAAGGGACAATGGTTGATGAGCCAATGGAGGCAAAGTTTCTGCCGTTGTTTTCGCGAACGGTATAGTGGCAGCCACAAAAATGAGGAAAAGCGAGAAGCACTGTTCGCTATAATCAAATTTAGGTACAGTGCAGCTCTCTAAAGAGGGCGGAATACGGTTTTTACAATACAAAAAACTTATTTCGGCTTTTTTTTTAGTTCTCGCAGTGTAGTTGAAGTCCTAGGGGTGCGTAGTATTCAGCTGATCATAACAAAGTCATCATCATCATCCCCATCATCAAAATCATCGTCATCATAAACAACAATCTAATTTTGTGTCCATTGCAGGATTAAGGCAACTCCCGGTGATCTCGAATGTCCGCGGTCTCTATGAAAAAGGTGCGAGTTCACAATGTGTACATAGCGTGTATAATGTGTACAGTTGTATACATATTGTCCGAACGGGCCTTACCTATTTGGCTTATGTTAGAACACATTTCACGGATGATATGGATCGGACGAGTACCGGCGTATTCAGAATCATATGGCCAATGGCAATTATATGGAGACATGTAGTTCAGAGATTGAATATTGCTGTGGAAACTTCATTTCGAGCTCATAATTCTGGTTTCGGCTGGTAAGTTCTTTTCGGTACCTTCGCATAACTAACAATTAATTACGTCACTGGAGTCTCCAGCAAGACTGGCTCGCAAGAACGTGGAAAATAGGACACGTACTCTTAAGTTTGCAAGTAACTAAAGATATGATGTACTTTCGCCATGGTGCCACAATGCCCGCTTTTAAACTGACACGTGCATCTACTCTTCGGAAAAATTCACGCTTGTACCATGGTATTCCACAAACAGTTCCCTAATATCGACAATACGCTAGGTACTGTTCGAATCAATGTAGATGAACTATTAGTGTACCAGAGTCAGTAGTTCCCATCGAGAGATATGTTCTGCCCATGTTTGCTACTTACAGCAATCTTGCAGAACCTTTAAATAGGCATGACAGACGAATTGAAGCTTTGCAGGAAATAGTGGAGGATGTCAAAGCAGGTCGCAACAACCAAGAAATTTGAGAGCTTGCAAATGAGTCCAGTGGTTGAAATTCAAAGAACTGACAAATAAACATGGTAATCCATGAACCGCCGGTGACGCAGAGGGTAGATTTCATGGTCTTAATTGCATGACGAGGCTCCGACGCTCGACCTGGTAGATAATTTTTGAACAATCTGGCTTTCTTTTTGACCTTAACACGTAGGCACTATACTAAAGCCGATCATTCTTCTTCCGAAGAAGTTTTAGCTCGTGTGCAACTCCTGTGCCACCAATTCAAATACACGTAAAAAGCATAACTGTTTCCATGAGACAACCCCTGAACCGTTTTCACTGCAATTTGTTGCATTTCAGACAAAAGACGATCTAATGATTTTAGGAAGCAGAATTTTAATTTAGGACACGAAATTTTTCTGCAAACTTTCCAAATTCGGGTAAGTTTGGTAAGTTAAACAAAAAGAAGCACGAAGATCACAAATCCGTAACACTGCACCATAAACAATTATCGAAGCTCTGTAAGCTCAATCCGTTAGATCATCTAGCGTGGGCACCCTTGCTATATGAATTTAAGGCTTACGTGATTCTCAGTAGGTCAACTTTGCCCTCTTGAGGTGCTCTATTATGTGTAGTTCACAGAACTGTGATATCTTTACTTCGTTGTTGAGTTGCGGGGTTGTAAACTTTATAATTTTCTGTTTTCATTACTGTATTGCTAACTATCTTTATAAAAGCATTCATGGTCTAAGCCGTTCGCTTTCAAAGCTCACTAGATTTTCATCATTTCTTTTTGACATACAATAGGTTTCATCGAATTAGGTGCAGTTATTGCCAAGGAAACTTATTTATCCATTTTCAAGTATTTAGATAGGAGTCCTCAAGCTTAAGCTTCCCCCTAACGGCATATAGACATGTTATGGTTCAGATTCCCCATAAAAAAAAACCTTGCTTGGAAATTTCGTTCTGTTTATAACATTATCAAACATTCTCTCTTTCGAGTGCTCTTTTGTCTTGGTGTATACACTACTTTGGCTTATTACAGCATGAAGCAATAAAAAAAGGTGAAGGAGAACGTATGTGCAAACTTGCAACCATTTCAGGCCGTCTTATTAAAGACTTTCTTGTTTACTATTTGGCCGTCATGACTCATACTTGTAGTGACACATATTATACTACCGAGTAGTTTAATGTTATCTTTCCCTTTCTTTTAGGTGCTATAAATACCATTTTATACTACTACTGCGAAAATTTTACGGTGGATCAGGAGCTCTCAGCTAATACACCAGATGTGGTCCGCTCAGTCCACTTCGTTACTCGCCGCTTACATCCTACGTTCCGATCAGAGCAACTCAAAAACGCTTTCCACTGCGACATCAACAATGTCCGTTTTTTAAGATTACTCCAAAGCTACGCTTAAGAAGTTACTTGAATTGTTTTTATATGGACTTAAACTCTCTCCATAAACACATTCCTTATTCCTAAGCTTCAACATACTTTTTCGTTTCTTTTTCGGAAAACTGGATTACGCCAGCTCAATCAACGGAGCGGAGACACCGTCCAAAACTCTGAGAGTGGTAAGGATCTCGTCGGCGTCCTCGCCCAGCAGAAAACCCAGGCAGCATTGTATTATAATTGGCTTGCCGACTAAGAAGAGTGTTCCGGCTTTAGCTGCAATATATTAGGTTGTCGCTGCTACAGTTTTAAGCCTAAGCGCACGAATACACCAGCATAAATGCGGAAGAGGGCCCTTCCAAGATTGAAGAAGTCCGAGCCTTATTTATACAAAGTAATCTTTTTCGGCGATATAACGTACCCCTTACTACGCACTTCATACGAAAAAAGATCGCCTCCAACCAAGATCACATTCGCTGACTTGACATTTAGTCCTCGTCTTCCATGCCTCTAATTTAAAATGACCGTCGCAGGCGTGCACCCTTGGGCGCTTGCCATGCTCCAGGCTCGCTCGGTTTCCTTCTCTACATTAATTACATCCTCCACTAGGCAAGAGTTTTCAAAATGATACGCTTTCGCTCTAAAGCGACTGCTTAACCGAAATACTTCATGCCGTAGTGTTCCTCTTCAAAAGTTCATGCACGTTTTTGTGCATCTCTCTCCGCGTGTGCCCCGGTATACGAGGACGGGGAATACGTGTTCCGGAGTCGAGAGAAAGCAAGCTTGTCATAGCACATGTGTGCGTGGCCGTTAACATTCACGTTTGTGCACATGCGTTTAGTGCAGGGGTCGCCAAACCCCGAACTGCAGGCTGGATCCGGCCCGCGGAGGCCTAACGATCAGCCCGCGGCTGATGGCAGTCCCTCCTATGACGGCCGCACCTCCAGTGTGCCATGTTACTCGGCAAGAAGTTGAACCTGAAAGCCGGACTTCACCTGAGAACAAGGAACAGGGCTAAGGCTTAAAAGAACGGGATCTTTCAAATGTAGGTGGTGAAGGCGAAGCCGGGTAACATGAGCTTTTTTATGTGTCTTGCTCAGGCCAGAGGCCAATCTGCACCGTCTCAAAAACAGGCCCCACGTATCAAGGATGGAAAGGCAGAAATAAGTGATTGCCAGAACGACGATACTCCAATTACTTTCGCTTTTTCGAGGCACCCATGGATCTGGAAAGAAGCTGTCTAAAAAAAATATGCCAGTAAACACTACGTAACCGATCAGCAAAAAATAAAACGCGTTTCGACAGCTCATAATGCGGCACACCTCAGCTTTCGCTCCTTTGCTGATAGGTTCATGCCAGAGGGTCAATTTAAGAGAGGACCCAGGTGACTGGATTGACTTTCCACAACTTTCCGCTTAACTAATCGCCACAGCTCTCTCACTTCGTCTTTTCTTGAAAACTTCTCGTGGTTTCTCTAGAAACAAAAATGAGTTTCAGAGAAACATTGGACAGTGTAGCGCTTTCGTGGTACCCTTTCCAGTCACTCGCACTCTTCCAGCTTGGTGTTCCGGGATAATGAAGGCCGTGTTATTAGACAGTTTTAGTTTAGCGTTAGCGTAATAGCGGGGTTACGAGAAATAGCGTTACCATTCCGCAAACGAACTGTGCAGAAAGAGAGTTTTAGTATAGCGTGATAGCGTAGTTTACGTGCGGGACACTATTCCATTACGCTTTGAATTTCGCATACATAGGGCACCTAATTCTATGTGTGTGTGCGTCCGGAAAGTGCGATAAGCAGCGCAATGGAAGCCAGGAGCGCGTTGTATTTTTACTTCACATGTCCGTCGATCTGCAACGAAACAGACAAGCAGTACAAGCTGTCTACCATAGCCTCCGAAATCCTTTCCATCTCAGAGGCCATATGCCGTCGTCGCGCCTATCTCCCGACTTTATCGACAGGTGGCGCTCACATCTCGGAAAAAATTTCTTTCGTTAGGCTTAGGTGCGTTCGAAACCAGAAGCGATCTCGAAAACTCCGCTAAATTATCCATAAAAACATATTGTCGATCCTGCCTGAAGGTAAGCGAAAGCCATTTCGCAGTCATTTCCTACCAACGAAGTGAAATATTCAACAGCAACTCCAAATTCAGTTCGAAGCGGGTGGCCAGGACCGCCGCCATGTTTTACGTACACTACGTAAACACGCTAACACGGTAACGTTAAAGGCCCAACCGCATGCACGCGATATTCAAGCGACAGCGACAAGCGACGCGACAGGCACACCTTGTCGCGCTGTCGTGTCGCGGCGTGGAGCAACCACATGAACGCGACTTCGCGAAAAAGAGTAGCGACGGATTTACATTGTTGTGCGAATAAATGTTATCTTGCGCGCGTAAAGAAATCTCAATTTTATCAAAGGTCAATGTTTTATCTAGACCTAGCTAAAATATGCTATCATGCCCAGTGGAACTCCGTCCCATGCGGCCAGCGTAAGGTGCCGTGGCGCCATCTGTTGAGTAAAACTTAAAACACTTTCTCGGCTCTCGGTGGCGTCTCAGGCCTAACAGCGTCAAAACAAAACAACCGATCTCGATAATAACGACAAGAGAGCGCCGATACCCAGTCTTCAGCTAGCGATGAGGTGAAGCGATGACTGATTGTACTATTTATTTTTTTGCTGTCACAGCAGAGAGCAAGTTGCAAGAGCGAATTCAGATCGAAGCGGGCGGACTGATTGCTGCCATGTTGTTGTGCAATCGCTGTCCCCAGCGGATGTCGTCGCGCTGACTTCCGGGCGACAAGCGATATTTTCTGGCTGACCAGAAACCGGCGACACGACCAGCGACAGCGGCGGATAGCCCTCCGCGACGGCAAAACCTGTCGCTCGTCGCCGTCGCTTGTCGCTGTCGCTCGAAAATCGCGTGCATGCGGTTGGGCCTTTACTCTGAGAAATAGCGCGCGCACGGTAAACGGCACGGCTCGTTTAGCGTTCTGCGCATGCGCATTTCGATCCCACTATTCCGGTACGTCCGCTATTCCGGTAACCACGCTAAACTAAAACTGTCTATTGACCTTTGTGCAAAGCACCACGCACACAAGCGATAATTTATCGCGACGTGGAATATAATGAAAGTGTAGAAGCATGCGTCTAGCCATGGCCATCTTGAAATAGACAACGATGGTGTTTGTCGCAACAATAGCTGAAATGCTTTTAGCGCCCGTTGTCGGCGACCTTTAATTGACCTTAAACCAAAAGCCAGAACCGTTATCCGGGCGCTCAAAGTAGAACATCTAGGCAACGTAGCGAGAACATTACGAGATCATCCGGGCAAACAGTGAAAAGTTATGAAAATGCCGTCTCTGGCCCCCAACCCTTTTTGCAGCATCGCATTATATACGCTAGTTACTGGCCAAACAAGTTACAAAAAATATTGCTTCCGATTTCTTCCTAATGTTTCTTCACAATATCACTCAAGCCGTAACTTCTAGTACGCTGAAGTTTTATTTGTAATTTCCAATATCGACGTTCAAAAATCAGATTGAAGACACCATACACTTGATTGTCATCTTTTGGTGCTGAGACAGGATTGCCTGTGCTCTTTTCAACACCAGCGGTCCGCGAGTTCCGTGGCGCGGGTTTTGCAGCGCCTCGAGAGATGGCGCCACGCTGCGTGACCAAGCCGGCAGCGTCCTGCGCGCCGCGTACACGCTGCGTGACCAAGCCGGCAGCGTCCGGCGCGCCGCGTACACCTACCTAAGGCCGCACATATGCAGCCGACCATTTCCACGCGACAAGAAGAAAAAGTAGCAACAGACGCTAACTGCGCTGAATAGTTGAAAGAAGGAAAGCGGTTGAAGGCGGCGGCACCACAGGTAGCAAAGGACGCCATATGGTAGCCATTTCATGCTTGCATCCACACTCTATTTTTATTTTGCTTTTTTTTTCCCTTTTTATGATTAGTCAGGCATAGAAATACCTGCGCTAACAGGCACGTTGGTTTCTTCGCCTCATTTACTTGATGCTCACTGAAGTAGGGTTCGGATTTTTTTTTTCGATGATGAATTGCAACCTGCCAATTTATAAATGCCCTTATGCGTTCATAAATACAGGGTTGCTTCCGTATTTCGTTTTCGTCAAGTGCTCCAATAAGGCATAAAGAGGCGTAGTCTGTCTTTCGTATATCAGGCATAGAGAGCTTGTTCGAGATGGCAAATGGTTAATTCGTTCCTCTGTCAGTAAAAATGTTACTGTGGCAATTAATAAACATTTATTTGCAAGCGGTTGTTGCCGGTGCTCCGTTAAAAATGACAGAAGTCTAAAAAACAGGGTACGTCCTAAAGGGCAACCAAAGTAAACAAAACAAACTCGCATAAAAAACGCGGTTATCTATTGGAAGCACAAGCGTTTATTGTTAGTTTCTTGACAGCAACGGTGCATTTGCAACTACATTTTCCCTCCGTTTATTAAGCTTTAGGACTCAGCGACACGAAGTTTTTGATCCTCTGGGACTTAGGTTCGTCATTTTCTTTTTCCGCTTGTACACGTTCGTGGGTATTCTCTTTAACTTACGGCCTCCCATGTTTCCATGCCTAAGCTTTCACGTTCTCGACGTTTATTGATGTACCGTCATATGCAACCGCCAAGTGGGAATCAAACCACCAAGTGGGAACCAAACCGCCAAGTGGGAACCAAGTGGTCTTCCCAACTTCATCGTAGTCCGGACTATACCGTTGAAGTTCACCGGTATGTGATGGGGAGGGAGGCAAAATGCGACTCGGTTTTCATTCTTTTTTTGCAATAAGCAACGTTAATTCTTTTGAAACAATGCACCTCACCAAGTCATTCAGCCATCGTTATGCAATGGCGCTGCGGTAATGAAATGCTTGGCACATAAGGGGGGGGGGGGGGGGCGGGGGTAGGCGAGGAGGGAATGCGTGCACACTAAAAGGTTGGATAAAGCTTTGTGTAAGTTTAACCAAAAGCCGTCCGGTAGCAGCCTCACGAAATAATTTACACTCTGCCACTGTATCCTGTACAATACACCTTGTTTGTTAAAGAACTCTCTCTCTCTCTCTCTCTATATATATATATATACATATATATATATATATATATATATATATGTGTGTGTGTGTGTGTGTGTGTGTGTGTGTGTGTGTAAGTGTGTGTGTGTACTTTGAGTAACAACATGGCCAAACCATGGCAGAGATGCCATATACACACCCAGGCTATGTCGCAGCGCTTAGGCTACGAGAACTAGTGCGTGCGACCACTTACCGAGATTACACATTTCTTCTCACTAATTCGGGCTCCATACGTATAACACCCCCAACGTATGAGGATGTGTAACGCACGCACGCGAGATTTGAACAATTCAGAGGCGACCAAGGGTGAGCGTATGCTTCTGTATGCCCGATGAGTGTAATTCAGACGGCAATACAAAATTTCGGTACCGTGAAAAGGTGTATGCTGTTAATTACCTGGCGCGCAAACACAAACTGCAGTTTGTGAAAAAGAAACACGTGTAAAAGTAATATTATATATAAATGATGTGGGCTAGCATAAACGCGTTTGAAGGAAAATGGCATTTGCTAATTGAGAGTAATATTCAGGGTCATATATTAGTAAAAATGAAGAATAAAACTAAACCATGCAAAATAAACGAAAACAATTAGCTCCGGACATTTTTTGTCTCTTGAACGAAACATAAGTAGTCGAAAGAATTGTAATTCTTTCTAGTTTCCACCTAGTTTGTGTACTTGTAGATCACACGCTTCTGTACGTAGTTTATCTGTCTCATTAGTTGGCTGTTTATTCGATTGTTCAGTGTACTGCATGTGACGCTGCCAAGGAAATCAACGATCACGTGACACATTAGCTGTATCTAGTACGGCCTGTTTACGTTTCACTACATATTGCTCGAGGCTGTGTAGGTACCCTGTTATGTGGACGCTTGCTACTGTAGCTGGTATGGCTGGAATGCTATAGACAGTACACTTGCGAAGTGCAAGAAATAGCATCTTTAAACGCGTTGCGTCTCAAGTCCAGATATGCACCTGCCCTTATAGATACATTGCCTTTGACCGCAAGAAATGGTGAACGACACCTCAAGGTGTCGTTCAAGCAGTAGACGATCCCGCGTGATCTCAGCGTGAAGATGACCGTTATGTAAGAGCTTTCTGGTACAAAAATAACAAAAAGTGGTTTCTGATGTTTAATTTTGTTTTTCATTTTCTTTAACCACCCTTTTTGTGCCGGCACGCATGAAGAAATCCTGACAGTGTTAGCCAGCGTGACTGCGGGCATTGAAAGCAGTAGTGTAAAATGCTGTGTAGACGCTGATGCCTCATGGAACGTGCGATGCGAGGTATGGAACGTGGACTTTCATGCCCGAAATGTCAAGTCACGCCACCCGCCTCAACAGGACCCAGCAAGTTGTCAAAAACAATCTATTGGATTAACACTTCTTTATAAATTCGTTTTGCACAATTTTACAGAGAGCATCAGCGTGACACCAGGAGGGCATATTCTAACAGTAGCGCTTAACTTGCAGAAAAAAAAATCATTGCTTCGCTCGTAAAGCACACTCTGCCAGACGCTCCTTGCATGAAGCATTCATACGAATGCCCATGTTACTTCTCTGTGCACTGAATAATCAGGGACCTAAAGTTTTGTGCGCACAGAGTTAGAGGACAAACCTGCGGGCGTATATACGTAATAACGCGAAAAAGTACACTAACAATGCAAGCTGGGCATGGTGCTTTGGGTAGGCAAGAACGCTTTGGTGTGCTATTTCTAAAACTCTATTGACTCGCCACAGCCCCCTCAGATCGCATCTATGAGGCAGTATGAACCAATATTTTTCCCACATGAAATATAACCTCTCTGCGTACCGATCCTTTCGTCAAAGTTATTCCGCCCAGATCTACTCCCACAAACCCATCAGACTATTCACCAGTCGGCTGCCGGAAGCTGAATGCTGAGTTCTCCTCAATGCATATCCTAAATGAAAACTGTCGAGACAGGAAGGGCCCGACCACCACTCCTTCCTGCCTGACGTGATGTACATCCTTGAAGCTCAGGCAAGAATAGGAAACACAATGAGCACGCGAGGCGGCGAAACGAAACTGAAGGCAGGAGAAAACGGCGCAGCCAAGTAGACTGGGGAGGATTTCGTCGGCAGGACAACCCCCGTCGCCGGAGCACTTTTCATCATTGCTGGGAACGGAACGGCTACACCAGACCACCACGGTGGAATAGAGAAAAATGCATTGCACGTTTCTTGTCGGTTGATTTATCCCAACGTGGCTTAGAGCCTGCGCAAGTAATAAGAACTTGGGGAAACCATGAGAAACTAGCCTGCGTTTCTCTTGCGTCCCGCATCACTTTAGTCATGACTTGTGAGTTATTGGGATAATATTTCCTTGTCAGACTCTATAGAAGAAACGGTGCATCAGAACTACGCCTGCAGCTTCGCCTACGCTCAAGTTAACCTACGTTCAGCGCTGCTTTCGAAGCCGACTTTTGCCCGGCACACTTGTGCCAAGGGCAACATTTCATCGGTCTTCGCACAAAGGACAGTGCTTCATCAATCTTCGAACAGCACTGCAAGCCGCAGCGCAGCAGTGAGTAAACAAGGGCCAGCCTTGAAGTTGGCTACACCTCGAAACAAGCAGGATCGATTGAAAAGAGGAGACCACGAACGCTGCCGGTGTCTAACAGTTCTTTAGTCATTGCAGTTTGCGAGCATTACTCATTATCGCGATTGTGCTTCAACTCAGCCGAATTTGGATCCAGACTAAACTCACAGTTTAAAGGATGCGGGGCTACATTTGTACAGAGAAGGAGGAGTTGACTCAACTCGTTGACGCTGAATGAGAAAGAAAAGCGAAGCGCTTATAAGACAGTTGCAAGGACACGCTCACATTTGAATATTTCGTAGTATTCAGGAATCTCACTGCAAACGACCGGACATCTGAGGCGGTTTCTGCACGTACTATGACTAATCGGCACAATTGTATTTAGGAAACCCTGTGAGCAACAATCGAAGTCTTGCTCTAAAATGCGGGGTTTCTGCCCTTCTGCCATTAATTTTCAGTTATGTAGACGTAAAGCTTTCCCTTCATGAATGTACCCGTGTGCTAAACTTCTAACTGACAATATTTAGAAAGTTGTCCTTTTGTACACGTCTTGTTGGAAGAGTAATGTTTGCGCATGTGTATGAAATTAAGCGCACGATATATATATATATATATATATATATATATATATATATATATATGTGTGTGTGTGTGTGTGTGTGTGTGTGTGTGTGTGTGTGTGTGTGTGTGTGTGTGTGTCAAAAGTCTGTCCCTGATTACAAACATGGAGAAGGCAGAAAATAACATACACCGACACATATCTTTTATCTTGAATTGCATCTGACACATTCCAGTTTTTGTGCGTACATACATACTCACTGTTACTCTGTTTGGTACAGGGCCCAGTGACGTAACAACAGCCGCATCGGACACCGTTTGCAAACAACATGTACTCAAATCAGGAGAAAGCCCAATGCGTCCTCTCGTTTACCAGGTTTACCAAACACCAGTGAACGACATCGCAGCATTACGGCGCAGAATTACGTACTGACGTCATAACATCCATCTCTCATGAAATATTTACCAACCCATGGGTAGAATTAGAATACCGCCTGGATATCCTTCGGGCAATGAAAAGAGCAACGTCGACATTTATTAATTGTGTGTGTGTGCACAAAACTTGAACATGTTACCTGGACTTCAAGATATCAGATGTGTCTATGTGTCATATTGTGTTCTGCACCCCATATGTATATATATATATATATATATAGAGAGAGAGAGAGAGAATTATATATATATATATATATATATATATATATATATATATATAATTTACTGTTTTGCACTGATGCGCACATTGTTTGCACAGAAATTAGTCGCTATCATGCCAACCCTGCCGGCTGCTGTCAAGCATGCACACAATGGGCTTAAACTGCATATTCACCCCATGTATTGAGAAAAGGAAAAGGATTAGCGGCTGTGTGCAGGCCTTACAGGAGACAAGTATTCTAGTGCCAGAGAAACCAACCTTTAAAAAGCGCACCCAAAGGATTGTGCGGACCGTGGTTTAACCGCGGTACCGACCACACAAACACCGTGCGCTGGGTCACCAGCCGTCGGTACCGCCCGCCGCCCGTTATGATGAGAGTGTCGGTCGCGAAGGCCCCTTCGCGATGCTTGTTCAGAACTGAGGGCAGGCTCGTTGCGCTGGGAGCTCGAGCCATTCGGCAGGCATCTAGTAAAGGAGGCAATGCACTGACTTATACTGCTAGTCAGGTACGCTTTCTCGCGCACAGCGCGCAAAATCGTGCGCTGCGCGAAACGAGAGAAACCCAACAGCTCGCGCGCGGGACCGTCAGCGGAAGTGCGCTGCGTAGCAAACAAGCTAGAGAAAAAAGAGGAGGAAGGCGGTGCCCATGACGCATGCGTCATGCGGTCCTCCAGCTCCGGTATGGGAGAACGCCGAGAAGGAATTTTGCTTGCGGAGAGAGTGTCCTTGTTGGCGGTAACGCTCGCCTCGTGAAATCGTGGGTTCGCGGCACTGAAATATTTCTATCTCGGCTATTAATGAACCAATCTTCAAATATTATTGCGGTAGGAGGCTCCCAAGAGGGCACGTAGTAACTTCCAGCGTATAACCAAAATTTCATCTGTGGCCTGGTGAGGGGCCCTTTAAATTTCCTCGATGATGAGTTAAATTCAACTGACGTCACAAGGTTTCCTCAAGGGCCGCAACACGACGCTTTAGCAGGCTGTGTCAAAGATGCACTGAGTATGCGCTACTTTACAATGAACATCTTTCAAGCTAACGCTTTAGCGACCTGCGCCATGAATGCGCTGGGTATGTGGAATTCTTCAATGAATCTCTCGCCAGTTTGGGTAACTGAGTATGTGTTACTTCGTTAGCTGCAAGCGAGGAAACAATTCTCAGCGTTTGCACGCTGTGGCGCGTCATGCATTTCGGAGGCCACGCGCAAGCTTCGCGGCGGCGGCGTTAGATGGCGCCGTGTGTTTTTAGGGAA
The DNA here is from genome assembly GCF_013339745.2 of Dermacentor silvarum. Lineage (NCBI taxonomy): Eukaryota > Metazoa > Arthropoda > Arachnida > Ixodida > Ixodidae > Dermacentor > Dermacentor silvarum. The sequence goes on from NC_051157.2 coordinate 103,485,135, forward strand.
GCGTAAAGGAGGAGTGCTGCTGCCGTACAGGCTTCATACGTAACTCGTTTTAACCTTGATAATACGTTGCGTCGATATATTGATTTAATGCTAAACGCATTACCATCGACATTCACCGTGAGATCATTTCTGCCGAACTTTTATCTGAAGGACTCAAGCAAGGATCGAAATTGTACAACCACGGGAAGCTTGACCAGTATTCACGCTTCAGCAACGTCGATCCCGTCGTTACAAACGCGAAGTGAACAATTTGCTGGCAGAGAACAAAACAAAACATCCAGAAGATCTGGCAGCTAATTTATCGCCGCTGTGTTTGCTACGTTCTCTATCTTCCTTTTTTTCGTGAGCGTGACAAATGACCGCGAATACGAACAAGCGAATTCAGCAGCCTCGTCTTTTCTTTGCGTGGGGGCCGTATGGTACATTTATTCCGGCTCGCCATGCAGGAGACATTTATTACCCAAAGGTTAGCTTCTTCTGTCTGTATGCGTATTCATGACATCAATTTTTGTGTGGAGAAAGAACGTTACGGCGTTTCTAATTCTGTGCAGTGCGCTACCAACAAAAGCCGAGTGCCTTTGTTTTTCTTCTTTTTATTAGAACCCGTCCTAATGTATGGCTGGCGTTTTCGCAATAAGCGCTTGAATTTCCCTGTAGACAGCGGTAAACACTATTGCGATTGCCACCTGAATTCCCGCGACGAATGCGTCCAAAACGTTCATCAGCCGTGGTTGTGTGCCGTGCTTAAGAAAAGTAAGTTTCATTCAGGGGCAATATTCCTCAGCTATCATTTTCAGTGGTACTGTCACCTTCGCGAGGTTTCGCATGACTCCTATCCGGACGCGTTGAAGTAGAGGCTTGGCGGCCGTAAGCGTTCCTGGCAATGTGCGAAGCTAGCGAGTTTGAGACTGAAGATATGGTCAAAACTCGCTCAATTCACCATACGTTCCGCACTTCGCCTTGGTGCTCCACTCCGCCTTGCGGATGGCTGTACGGTCCGTCTTCACGAACGTTCGCGACTGTGCTATCCGCATGCCTGCTCGTCTCTCATTGGCTAGTCCGAACCCAATGGCATGGGACGCCTTTACGGCAAACATAGCGCTGGTTCGAAGCGAAGCGCGGCGCGGACGCAAGGCCTAAACTACAGTCATCAGAAACAGTCTATTTTTATCGTTCTTGTGATCTTTACTAGAGTTATCCAGTACCCAGGGAGACAATCATTAATGGCAGCTAGCCGGTGTACCCTTCCAGACTTCATTAGTGCATGCGATTGCCGACAGAAATGGACGGAGCAAGTGAAGTTTGTTGTTCTCACGCGAGCGTCGGATGAAATATTTGAAGCCGTCAACATTGTGATTTTTTGGTCTGTGCTACGCGAGTGCATTGCACACGAGAAATCCATCACGTATACGTGCATTCTAAGCACAATACTTGTGCAGGGCGTGGCCAAGTGAAAAGTTTAGATCGGCGTATCCAGCGTACGCGATTTGTATGAGTGCTTTGTCTGTAGTTCGTTGCCGCGAAGTGGTGAACGCCAGTCCTTTACTACTTTCAGAAATGATGAAACAATCAGTAGTGATATGTTTTATTGCCTCGTTATCGCCGTCATTCCTCGTGCGCTACTGCATGCGCCGTGTTAGTCGCTTCGTCCGAGCTCTCATGTTCTTGCTCTTACGAGGTGTGTTCGCAGGGTACAAATTGTGGTACATATGTGCGAGGTGTTGTAGCGGTGCTAGACGTAAAAGTCCTCGTTTTGTGCGATGTGCGTGTGCTAAGAAGTGATGTTGTCGCTGACTGACAATTCTTTAATTTGTTCCTAACAAGTGAATATATATACACAGAATGGGATCATGTGACGCGTACAAGTGGTCAAAGGGTCTCAGCCAATCGTGCCTTTCAAAAACTGTACATGTATCGTTGGCTTCAAAGGTTGTTAATGCACTTTTTTGAGATACTTCCATAGTTTAGGGAATCCTAGGGAACAGCTGAAAAGTTATATGCGTCAATACATACAGCGCTATGGCGTTAAATGTGCACACGCCTGAGCGCAGTAATGCGTTGAACGAAAATTTCGGGCGGTCTTCATTTCTATCACGTGGACGTAGATGTGAAGAGCAGGAACTTCGAGGTTGAACGAAGTAAATAGATTTATATTTTGGGATGCAAGCGGCTTTCATACCCAAGAACCGAAAGTGCTTGGTTCTTGCTGGTGACCAAGTACAGAGGCTCTTTGTGTAGACACCAGTGGCATGGTAAATAAATATAATACAGATGAAAACTGAATACTTCTTTCTGATTCTGTACAAATTTGCGTTTTCTGATAAAAAGCAATATGCGTGAAAAAAAAATCACAGCATATCCACGGGGTGAATGATGATGAGTGGGCGAAGCTCCGGAGGGAATCATCGGATCTCCCGCTTAAGGGGACGCTAGTACAAACGCGTTAGAAACGTGCAGTACTCTCTAGTAAAGGGGAGCGGCCACAGCGTCTTACGCAGCCATTTACACATACCGGAACGTGCACCGCGTTTGCCGACGCCATCACATGACTGCTGAGAGAGTATACCCCCCGTATTCATAAACGTTCCTCGACTTGAACTTGACTTGCCACCGCCTTGGGCAGCGCATTCGAAACGCGTTGAAGGTAAGGCGGAGAGGCCACAGCGTCTTACACCAGCTTCTTACACGGGCCGTAACGCGCTAGCACAAACGCGTTAGAAACGCGTTAGAAACGCGTTAGAAACGCGTTAGAAACGCGCTAGAAACGCGACCTTTCGTTAATGTTGGGTATTTATTGCCATCGTGGTGCGTGTGTCTATGTGCGCTTCGTGGCGTAGTGGGCTAACGCCGCGCGCTCGGAAGCAAGGGGTCCCTGGTTCGATTCCGCGCTACGGACACAACTTCAGAATTTTTTTATTGCGATAGCAATTATATGGACACTCAAAAGCAGATTTCTGCCGTCGGCGTTGCCGTCGCCGTCGCCGTGAGGTTCCGTATGACGTCAATGGAGATGAAATCGGCGCCGCGCGCCGAACGCTGTATGTGCGAGTGAAAGAGCGCGAGGGGCGCGCGCTTTTACGGGGAATGAACGCACGGCGGAGAACAAACGCGCGTTCTGCGCCGTGCTCCCTTAAGGGCTGCAGAAGTAGGCGTCTCTTTCCTCCTTTAGAACCACCATATATGTAGAGCAAACGCGCCTTCTTCCGACGCGCGAGAGGCCGCGGGTAAGGGGGGGGGGAGGAAAGGGAGGCGACGTTTAGCTGTGGCACAAAATGCCTATTTATATAAAACGTTGTGAGGCGAGAAGGTGGTAAAGACTTCCGACGCTGCTCGACAAGTGTCCCGTTCTGATCTCGTCGAAAACCTCCGAGCCGCCCCCAGAGGCTCCGGCAACAGTCACCAACGCCGCGCGCGTTTTGTGCGAACGCAGGCAAAACGCCGACGGCGTCGACAACAGTTCTGTGTGTTGCCGGTGCTGCTGCATGTCCAAGTTTGTACAGCTGATAAAATTACTATCCTTACTCCGTATAGCTCTCTACAAATTTGATATCGCAATTGATGCTTCGCCTTTCGGGTGAAACTGCGACAACTTTTTTCACATTTTTCTCAGACAGGTTACACACTACTACTACGACGACGGGGACGGAACGGGTGCCGCTATAAGGAGCTTCGCTCCTAAAAATTGGGAGGACGCTTAAACATCGCTTTTAAAAGTGGGACATGATAGCATTCAAAGATCCCTGACTGCTTCTCACGCTACCCGACAACTGCAGCTTAAGCAATCGTAATGGTTACCATAGAGAAAGAAAAAAATCTCTATGTGGTTACCGGGAAACACTGGCGACAAACGCTATGCATGAAGGCGAGCTTTCTTAGGGAGCTACATGCAAGCGCTGTTTTAGGTTGGTGACAACTCCAAAATTTTGAGCGCTTTTTACCGCCAAATTTGGTGAGTAGCCATTTTGATTCTCAATTTCGGTAGAAGTCGCGGCGCATCCCTGCATTATTTTTGTCACGCTTTGATGTACCAATTTTAGCACGCGATCTAATGAATTTCTTTAAGTTAGTTTTCCAACAATGCGCACACGAAACCTCCATACTTCTTTAATAAACTAGTTGCCTGTTCCTTTTATTTTAACACATCAAACATTTTTTTTTCTCACGCCAAGAATGTTAACTGCATTAAAAATTGTCGTTGCGTTCCACTTGTACACACTATTTAAAGGGTGTTTAAAGGGTGCGGGAAACGTGGTATGTCGGCTGGTCTTTTCGCCATTTTGATTCCCACATGCTATATTTGGCGGAAAATATTACCCGCCAATTTAGCTGGCGGCGGCAAGTACCCTTACAATGGTTGTCACCACCCTAAAACAGCGCTTGCATGTAGGCTACGGTGGCTAGATGGGTAGGTATGCCGACCGGCGCCTCTGGAGCGTAGTTCACCGCTTCTCCGCGTCATGACGCAAAATTGGCGCTACGGTCAGTAGAACGGTTCCGCAGGGCGCGTCGTCTGCTACAGGGGGCTGGCGGACTGGCGGCGAGCAAAAAATAATAATAATAATAAAGCCCGTATTGGAATAGTTGTATGTTGTCTGTTCGTGTCAGTTTCAAAGGTGAAGAGCTCCGCGTCTCTCGTACTGTTTGTAAGTTCCTAAGCGATGTGGAATGTTCCAGGTCGGAAAAATGACCGGCGAGATTAGCGACGGCGTTGCTCCACCAATACCACCAAGGAGACCTACTGCTTCGCTCCGAACTGCAAGTCGGGCTCTAAATTTGTGACAAAGACAGCTGAATTGTTCCACTGTCTGACAGCGGAAATGTTCACCCCGAGCTGCTCAGTAGCTTGCTCAGTATCGGTACGGTGGCTAGATTGTATCGGCGACGTTAATGAGCAAGCGGCACACCGAAAAGCGTACGTCCATGAGCTCCTCGACGTTGGAAATTTTCAAGCCGCACATGAGGTGCTCAGCGCCTGCGACATCGAGCACCGCTGCGCTGCTACAGGGAAAAGAAAAGTGATTCTAGGCTGATATTCTATATAGCAGGCTATGTAGCAAGAAAGTTCCTGCAAAGAACCAAGTGCTCCGATTGCTCAGGGACATTACTAAATTCAAGAGAATGAGTAGGTCAGGGCTGTTGCTCCCTTCTGAAGCACTAAAAAAACTGGTAGCATCGCTCGAACACGCCTTCAAGCTGTGCTTCAGTTTAAATGAGTTACGAAGGAACAGTGTATCGCCGACTTTGCATCCTTTCTGCAGCTGAATCCCCCGAATTTGATCGGCTGTAAGCGGCACAAGAAAGAGCTCACAAACGATGTTGTGAAGTTCTATTCAATTATACGTGTTTACTTTCTTGTCAAGGGCAATAACATGGCGCGCGAAAGCAACAGGCAGAAGAGGAATCACCTGAAGTGGAGGCGTGTGCTGTGAATAATGTTATGATGTGGTGGACCAACGTTGCGGCCTTGCTGGCGCTATTCTATTTATGTTGGTGCGTTTGCTGACTCAAGTTACGAGAGCGTTTCTTGTATTTTAAATATATTCACGAATTTAGCCCAAGACGTATTACTCTATTTTATTACAATGAAACAGTGAACCATATGCACTTCCCAACACAATTCTTCTCGCACCAATTTAGATACCGTAACTGACGCAGCAATAAAACAATAGCTGGATTTCTCGAAATTGAAACATTAGAACTCGCTAAATATCATGTGAACACGGTTCCACATACCGTATAAAACCATTGCAGTATTGCTTTATGCATGGAAAAATGCATTTACGTCTTTAATGCAATGGGCTGGAGCGCCGCGTTTATATCAATAAATGTGACCGATTGCCAAGCTAGAAAATTTACTTCAGCATTTTGTTTTTACTGACTAGACGACAACAACAAGTTCCTCATTCTGGCTTGGCCTACACTGCTCAGAAAGGTATTACAACGCGCACTTCAAAGATACAATCAGAGGCAAGCGATGCTATCAGACACGCAGCTCGTCTACAAAGCGCAGCCGCCGTTGCGCGCCGCTGAACCGTTCTACTGTCCGCAGCGCCAATTTTGCGTCATGATGTGGAGAAATGGTGAACTACGCTCGGTCGGCACACCTACCCATCTAGCCACCGTATGTAGGCTCCCTAAGCTTTCTGGTAGAAACGCGGCCTCTTGCGTGGGGCGATCCCGGAGATATTGCACAGCCGCGCCAAAAAAATTGCATAATTATCAGGTTTTCGTTTTTTTTCGTACTTTTATTATTTCAGTCTGAGAAGATTTAACATAAAAGGAATGCGTTCTGGGTGTTTTGTTTCATGGCATTTGTTTGTTGATTGTCATTCTCAAAATTCCGAGGAATAGCTTTGCCAAGAATGCAAGACAAGGTATGAGTAACATTAATGATAGAATGGTGAGGCTTACCTAAATATATTTGGAGGGCCTGCTTGGTTGGGGATGATCTTCTCGGCCGTGGGCGCCCATGCCGACGCCGAATTTTCTGTGACGCGGAGCCCTCAACGCTATCACGTCAAAACATTAAACATGTAAGACAGAAGAAAGCCACGGTCATGTATGATATTCTGCTAGCAGCCAGCAGAATCGCATGAAAGAAAGTTTTCCGACAGTTCTTCTTCATTGGCTAGACATGGTCCCGTTACTAAAGCAGGCAGAGTAAATTAAAGGAATACTTGCCATTATATCCTTGTTGCAAAAATATACGTTTTCAAGGCCACTATCCTTTTAATTATACAAACCTTTTTACGCCTGATTTCATAAACATTGGGTGGGCACAAAATGGCAAAGTATCGCCTTCTCGCGGATTTGCGGGATCGTGAATGCGTGTCGTACGTACATTGCCCAGATTTTCGCTGCAGGCTGGCAGAGAACAATTCCTTATTAAAATAGATTAAACACAAACGTATGTCCCGGTAACGTATCTGACAGCCGTATGTTTATGTTGGGGTAGTTTCTCGGTGCGATATAAATGAGCCTTGAACAATGGCTGAACTCAATTTTGAGAATGAAGAATGTTACCGAAAGTAAACTAATATATTTATATATGAACAAGTCATCTATTTTGCTAACGAAGTAAACACACAGCGGTTAGGAATCAGTTTTGCATGACTGCCGGAAATAAGCATGTGTCATCATCAAAGAAAAAGTTATTCACTACTTCACCGTTCTTGAGAATTACTTTGTAGTTAATACAGAACGAGATTCCGCATTTCTAGATATACATAAAATGAAGCGTTAGCTGTGCACGTGCTTCATTTTAAGCTACAAAATTTAGCCGCAGAGCAGTTATTACGAATAAGATGGTTCCAGAACATAAATGTAAACACAGACTTGTCATCGTAAACGGGAGACACATAGTGAGGAGCACATGCGGATGTCTATATTGAAAATCGATGTCTCACCGCATTGCCAGCGCCATCTAGAAGGTGTTAGAAGCACTGCGAGATAACTATCACGGTTGTAGGGTGAAAATTTTGCTTAAGTATATACGTTTCAGTACGTGCTGGGGAAACTTCAGCGTTCTCGGGCTGGATGATAGAGGCCACAATAAACTGCCGTCTATTGTGCGCTATTTATGCCGCGCCTCAGAGCTTGCCAGGATATTAAAACGATTGCCGTATGGAGTATATGAAGTGTATGGAGTTGGCAATTTGTAGCAATAGGGTGTGTGTAGTGATATACCTGTTAGTAAGACCTGAAAGTTTTGGGTCAATTGGAAGTCCGTAAATTGACTAAGTGTCACGTATGTTCCGAATGCGTTATTTCGACTAGCAAAATTATTTAAGATTGTCAGTGTAGAAGAGAATGTCCCGAGATTTTGACGTGACATTTTGCACGTGCGTTGTGCCGAGAAACATTGAAGCTTGCGTGAAAAATGCTCTTTCAGATTTCGTAAACGTTAGTATAAGAGTGCGTAGAGCAAAGGGGTATGCTTCTAAAGGTCGCCACCGACGGCAGGTACAATCGAAGCTACCACATTCTAACGGACCACATTTTACCGGCGAGCGCCGGTGGTATAGAAGAAGTTATCCTTTCATGTATGGCTGGCAGAGCGATAGCGACCTGCACGGACAGAGTGACTTCACTGTGGGAAAAAGTAACTGTATGGAAGAGTCCGCGATGATAGAGTAGTGTGTCCTGGATATCACGCCCCTGTATGGTGCTTTACAAGGTAGGAACAATTTAAGTGAAAATTCCTCTCAAATAAGTATACATGCGCCACTGCTCTCAACAATACCGTGCCTACACCCTTGCCGGACGGGGAGCTATGGAAAACAATGGGAAAATCTGGAATTCCAGAAGATTGACGCGTGTGCAATGGGGTTCGGGGAAGGCGCTAGTTGTAGTCATAGTCGTAGTAGGAAGGCGCTAGTCGTAGTAACTGCTGGGTCGGTTGGTTTTGATTCTGTAATGTAGCATAAATCGGCATTTATTTTATTTTTTCGAGTTAATGGTAAAGGGAAACTTAATTGTTTTGCTCGGTATAAACTGCGTCAAATCTGATGATACCTTTGCAGTTACGAGGTAAATTTAGAATTCAGTAACTTTAAGAAACGTTATTTTTTAACGGCGCACAAATTTTTTAACACATTGTTTAAAATTGCACAATGAAAAGAACGTACTAGAGTACCAAGCTTATATAAAAATGTAACCTGCCTCTGTGTCCTTTATATCAGCATAGAATGGAGTCACTACCAGTGCCTCAATGAAAATAGCAAATGTTAAATCAGGGGAACTCAGGAAAAAAATATCCAAGATGAAACTTCCCCTTGAACCTTCCACCATTATTCTTATTTATTTTTCATTTCTGCTCTATCGTTCTCCGCACTCCAGTTGTGCCTTTGATCGCATCAGACCAGGGCAGCGACAAGTTTGCAACGTTGTTGCCAACACTGGTATGCGTGCGCAAGCAGACCGGAAATCTTTCGGGTCTACGCGAACCGCCTAAGCCGTGTTCCCGGACGATCTTTTCAATATGCAGCGGACCGTGGTAAGCGAGGAGAGGAAGCCATGACTGCGACGAGCGAACATGTCGGGCAAGACCGGGCCCGGCCTGTTCCCGTACCGGTGGAAGCAGATGGCAGAATTTCTAGGAGGAACGAGCAGTCACTGCCTACATTAACGGTGGCTGCAACGTGGTTGGACAGGGAAAAAAGAAACCGCAAAAAATGAAGGAAGAGACATCCGGTGTGCACCCGATCGGATCGACTGCGCTGGCGTTCACAGGGGAGATGTTAAAGAAGGAAACGTGCTTCGCGAAGACACCAATGGAAAAACCGATGTCGGTGGTAAAAAGAACTCAAAAGTGAATGCCGTGGGTGTGTGCGGTGCATGCGCGTGTACGTGTGTACCTGCGTCCTTCTGAATGTATGCGTGTGTGCATGGTCACTATGTGGACACGAATACCTGCCGATAAACTGAAGCAGGTGCGCAAACCCCTTATAACAATGCCAGCTCAAGTGTGCCATCGATGCACGTGTGGCCCCGTACACAATATTCAGCATAGCAATATATGGAGCTAGTCGTTCATGGTAATTTTGAGAGCACGCTGACTTGAAAGCACAACAAAACGTTCATTTCATGTACCCTGTGCGCAGTCATTGGCGTTATAACGCCGAACGCGCTGCACTCTTCAGAAATGTTTCTACTACCTCGGCTTCTCTTGTAAATCTGTCAGCTGAGCTCCATACAAATGTTCCTGTAAGCGCTTCAGGTCACTTTACCCTGTCGAGTTCCTGGGTGAAATTATACTTGTAATCGCGTCTTTAAATTTCAAGTAATAGCCTTCACCTGTTCAGCCACTGAGCTTTCAATTTGTGCACATAAACACACTACCTTTTTTCTTTGGCTACTGCGCTGCATTTTCTTACAATTTCACATGTACGTGACAATTGTTTCTGCCTTCCCTAAGTGGGTAATGCTGTTTTGAGCCACCAGTCGATTAGACTAAAACCCCCTAGTGCTGGTAATCTTAAAGCTACCAGAAGTTGTTCCGAGAGAGCGAAACAAGCGCTCTTGTGTCACGTGACTAGGTGTGGCCGTAACGAGGTCATATATTTTCTACAGATAGCTGGTGGCAAAATTACCAATATTGTCAGCTATAAATAATCGGTGTCAAGTCGACGATATATTTATGGAGTTTGCCAATGCGTTTGTATGTCATGCCCAAAACTTCTTCTGAAACTATCCTGCATTTTAAAAAACACTATGACTCGCGCGCGGTTGAAACAGAATACATCGAAAATTTTCATAAATTCATTACCAGCTGATAGGGCCTTTGTACGCGTTCTTTCTCTTCTTATTATATATGTATACATATTTGTATATATGTAATCATGATGTTCTGTCTTTTTCTTCCTTTACTGCTCTCTGTTTAAGACACTTGTCATGTAATCATTCGGTTGCTACCCCTATCTGCAACGACTCCCACTGGAGTCAGCAGTATTGCAAATATACAAATAAATAAACAATGACAAAAAAGTCTAATTACACAAACTCAACATTATTTTCAATCAAAGCAAATTTGAAAGCATCATTTGTACACACGACACTCGTATCACTGAGGTTCTTTAGGCGATTTGACAATGTAAGTATTTCATACTCTGCACTCTGTTTTTCAAAGTTAGTCCTTAGTTCTGGCTTTCTTTTTTCGGACGTGTTGAGTAATGTGTACGATCTGACGAGGTTTGGAGACACTCCGATGAATTTCCTCCAATTCATTGCATACGTTTGAAGTAGTACACCTGGTCAGGCTTCAACATAAAATATTTTTAAAGGGAGGTCCTGTATTTAAGTCTCTCATAAGTCCATGGTATTTTCGAGTGTCCTTAACATCTTTTGCAATACTAATGACTTCCTGTAATTATATTGCGTAGCTGTGCCCCACAACGTAAATGATTGTTGATTTAAACTGTCACATTGGCTAAGGTGTAATAAGTTGCCAATGAATGTTTAATAAAACTAAATATATGATAGGTACTCTCTAATATGAACACAGGACAAGAGGGCAACAAGCAGCGTTGGCAGCGTGTCTCAACCAGAACAGCTCAGGCAATCTCGAGCTCGCGCCTCCCGGACGACTGGCGATGTCGCTGCAGCGCCGGGCATTGCTTTTTACTACAATCGCCCCCCATCAGAAAAGGAGCCATCCTGGTGATTCATGGTGAGCATAGGATCATTGAGTCGTACACGACAACGACAGCGTTGGTCCGTAGGTGGCAGGACAGGCTCGACAATATAGTTCACAGGCGATGTCTGTGCAACAACACGGTAGGGTCCTTGATATTTGGAGACAAGCTTGGTTGAGAGGCCAGCAGGAACGGCAGGATCCCAAAGCCACACAAGGGAGTCCGGAAGAAAGTGACAATGCGGGTGATCATCGTCACGTCGAGATTTTTGTTGCCATTGGTCGACGGCTGTAAAGGAACTGGCGAGCTGACGACATTCCTCGGAGTGGCGGGCAGCTTCAGAAGATGGGCGTACATTCGGATGAGTCGCGTCTGTACGGAAGAATGGTGCCGAGGGTAGTCGAAGGTTCGCGGCCATGCAAGAGGAAGAATGGGGAGAAGTTTGTGATCGCCTGTGGTGCAGTGTTGTAGGCGAACGTGATGAATGGCAAAATGAGGTCTCAATCAGTGTGATCATAGACGACGTATTTGGAGCGTATGTCGCCAAGGGTGCGGTTAAATCTTTCGGTCGGACCATTAGTTTCAGGATGGTAGGCGGTGGTGGTGCGATGAACGATGCGACATTCAGTAAGGAGCGCGTTTACAACTTCTGAGAGGAACACACGTCCTCTATCGCTCGAAAATTCGCGAGGTGCACCGTGACGGAGAATAAAGTTTTTCAGCTGGAAGGATGCTATTCACGAGCGGAGGCAGCAGGCAGAACGGCTGTTTCTGCGTATCGCGTCAAGTGATCGATAGCCACGACTATCCAACGGTCTCCGGAAGCCATGCTCGGAGGGGGTCCATACAGGTCAATGCTAATGTGATCGAAGGGCCTGGCAGGACACGAGATTGGCTGGAGTGTACCAGAGACATGCTGAGCAGGAACCTTGCTGCGTTGGCATTGAGGGCACGACCGTAGAATGCACTTGCGCACAAAGGTATACTTGCCGTGCCAACAAAACCTGGAGCGAAACCGGGTGTACGTCTTCAAGACACCCGCATGTGCACACTGCGGGTCAATGTGGAAGGCAGAACATAGTTCACCACGAAGATGTCGAGGTATGACAAGCAACCACTTGCAGACGTCCGAGACGTAATTCCAGCGATAAAGAAGTCCATCCCGCATTTCGAAGTGAGAAGCTTGACGGCGGAAAACTCGAGAAGGTGGAGGAACAGTCGACGGGTTTGAAAGGAAGCGGATAAGAGCGCTAATCCAGGCATCCTTGCGTTGCTCCGAAGCCATATCGCAGCCTTCTGGGAACGAAAGTACTTGGTCAACGGCAGAGAGGCAGGCATCGCTTTCGGTTGACACGGGCGAACGGGAAAGCGCGTCGGCATTGGTGTGGCGGCAGCCAGACCTGTAGACAACGCGCACGTCGAAATCTTGTAACCGCAAAGCCCAGCGAGCTAATCGACCTGAGGGGTCCTTCAACGTGGACAGCCAACAAAGTGCATGGTGATCTGCAATTACGTCGAAGGGGCGGCCATAGTAGGTAGGGTCGAAATTTACGAAGTGCCCAGATTATGGTCAAACATTCCTTCTTCGTAACGGAATAATTCGTCTCTGCTCTGGTGAGGGTGCGGCTTATGCAACGACGTACTTGTCGAATCCAGATTTGCACTGCGCGAGCGCAGCGCCGAGTTCAACACCGCTGGCGTCGGTGTGTACTTCGGTCGGAGCTGTCGGGTCGAAGTAAGGCAGTATAGGCGGCGAGGTCAGTAGACGACGCAACTCTTGGAAGGCATCGTCACAAGCGGATGACTAGGCGTAATCGTTCAAGTCGCTCCGTAGAAGCTCATTCAAAGGAGGGTAGATGGACGCAAAAGGCCGAATGAAGCGGCGAAAGTAATAACAGAGGCCAATGAAGCTGCGAAGTTCTCTTACGGAGGAAGGTTCGGGAAAATCAGCAACTGCACGAAGCTTGGTGGCGTCAGGAAGAATACCGTGTTTAGATAGTACATGGCCAAGGATGGTGAGCTGACTTGCGCCAAAGTGGCATTTCTTCAGATTGAGCTGAAGGCCGGCGGCAGTTAGGCACTGTAACACTTCCTCCAGCCTACAGAGATGGGTAGGAAAATCACGCGAAAGAATAACCACATCATCTAAGTACCACAGGCACGTTTTCCATTTGAGACCACGCAAAAGGTTGTCCATCATAGGCTCCGATGTTGCTGTGGCGTTGCAAAGCCCGAAAGGCATGACACGAAATTCATATAGGCCATCTGGTGTTACAAAGGCCGTTTTAGGTTGGTCTTCGGGTGCCATGGGGACTTGCCAATAGCCGCTACGTAAGTCGATAGAAGAGAAGAACTCCGCACCTTGGAGACAGTCATGGGCGTCGTCAATTCTAGGAAGAGGGTAAACATCTTTACGAGTTATTTTGTTAAGACGACAGTATTCGACACAGAATCGAATCGATCCACCCATCTTCTTAACAAGAACAACGGGAGATGCCCAGGGGCTATCCGAAGGCTGAATGATGCCGCGCTTGAGCATGTCAGCTACTTGGTCTTCGATAACACGGCGCTCTGTCGCGGATACACGATATGATCTTTGTCGCAATGGCGCACTGGTACCCGTGTCCATGCGATGTCAAACAGTTGACGTACAGCCCAAGGGAGCATGCTGGCAGTCGAAAGACGAACGGAACTTGTCGAGAAGGCGTAGAAGCTGGGGGCGTTGGGAAACAGTCAATGTGTAGGCGATGGAGATATGTAGAGCATCGGGTGAAGTCGGCTCCTGCGGGGGGTTACAGGTCATTCCGGCGACCTCATGAGTGGCGATGGAACCACTTGGCATGTCAATGATGGCAGCTGGGTACGACTTACTGTACCCGGCCAACGCACTCCCCACGAAGCAAAGTGAGAGGACAGGTTGGTTGGAGACGAGCAGTCTGGTGACGCCGGCATGAACGTCCAAAAGAGCGAAAGGCAGCGGGAAACATTTGCAATGAGCGAAAATAGCAGATGGCGTAAAAATTGCGCTGGCATCAGCAACACTGTTGCATGACACTGTGGCAAGGGCAGATGACTGAAGTGGAATTGTAACGTCTTCGGCAACAAATACTTTATCTTCAGGTTCACGAGCGTCAAGGAGTGGGGCGTCGCACAGCGATTGAAATTCCACTTCAGCACGAGAACAGTCGATGATGGCCTTATTAGCGGAAAGGAAGTCCCAGCCCAAAATAAGATCGTGGGAACAAGAACCGGGGGAGGTGCGAAGCATGGAGTGATGCACCGCTAATGGGCTCATACTGCCTTAAGCAATGGCTCGTAACCACGTAAACGTGGCCTGCCCATTACGACGACAGAAAATAAGTGAAATTTTACGCTGGAATGATGAGCGGCAACGCAGCCAGCTGTGGAAGACGACGACGAACGTGGAAGCCATGGCACGAGCGCGTGCCGAGCGCGAGCACGAGCCGCTTGCTTTACCGTGACGACGACGACAGGAGACGCCGACATTACCTTGACAACGACAAAAGGAGCCGCCGACAGCCCGAGCGCATAAGGTGCTTCGCACCTAAAAACTGGAACAGGTAGAGAGCCAAAGATATTTAGGGGTGTCATACAGTAAATAATTAAGGTGGAGTAAGCAGACAGAAAATCGCGTAACAGAAATGAGTAAAACTGCCGGGTGTATGTAAAAGACTGGCTCCCTCCTACTTAACTGGCTCAAAACTGAATTATATTACGGGCTCTTCTACTCCAGCCTAACATATTGTGTTCCGGTGTGGAGTACAACCACGCAAAATAATTCCAGAAAGTTATTCGCTGTGCAGAAAAGAATGTTAACAACACATGAACAATACCATGGGTTTATTAGACGTAAATATAGGACCGATCCCTAAAAATTATTCTATGCTCAATGCTAACCAATTGCACCAATTCAAACTTATACAATGGATTAAACAAAATGCGCCGGAGTCTCTCCGAACCCCACCAAAGCAAACACATCACTCAACGCGACAGAAAAACAGAAAAAATCCCGAACTAAGGATTGACTTTGGTAAGCAGAGTGTAGAGTATCAGATACCTGCATTTTAATATCACCCCAACAACTTCTGGGATATCAGTGCTGTTTGTACAAATGGTGCTTTCAAATCTGCTTTGATGGAACATATATTGAGTTTGTAATTAGTATTTTCTTCTTTTTTTCTCTTGTCATTGTTGTGGTTATTCCTGAATTTTTTGGATATATTATGTGTATATGTATATACCGGATTTTCAAAATTAAGTTTACCTAATTTTTAAAGATCGCCTGCGGCCGGTAGCATATTTCTTATCGTTGAGCTGGGTTATTCAATGAGGCGGACATTAGTAGCACGAGAAATCTAAACACATATTCAAATAATTAACAAAAATTAAGTAATACACTTCTTAGTTAATTACTTTACGACACATATTCAATGAGCTTGTCCGGCGTATCCACTTCGAACGAATTTCCAGAATGATACCAGTTTGGAGATACGCGCCATCAAACTCGCCGTGATAATGGCGACATAGCAACGGGAAAAATGTCAGGAAAGTATAGCACTTGTAAAATACCAAGCACATGGTACGCTAAGGCGGCTCGGCGGGAGTGCACAGGCTATCGCATTGGGTGCAATAAGTAGTCTTACAGCAAAGAAAGCCACGCTGACCTAGAAAAAAAAACCGTCTTCACGTTTTAACATTCCGCTTCAAATGGCGACCAACCGCGACACATGTAGACGGAAATCACAGTGCAGTCGCAATCATGGCGAAATGACTGGAGAGCGCCACAGGAACAGTAAGTCGGAAATGCACATAAAATGATGTGATATTCCATTATCACGGCGATAAAAACTTAGTATAAGGAGAAGCGAAGAGTCAGCAAAGCCTTTGTTCGATGAGTAAACGAAGCAACTCAGCGCAGAAGAGGAACATCACCAACAAATCAGTGCCTGAGGAGAAAGCTAGAAAGAACGGGAAACGGAAATGCGTATCAAACAAGCGGAAGACCAAAGAAACGACAACCGGATGTTAGCAATCCCCCCCCCCCCCCCCCCCCCCGACAGCCTTGATGACGCCAACTACGACTAAGGGAGCCCAGCTGAACTCCTCCGAAGGGTTCCAAGGTTGCTATCTTCATTGCCTCTCTCTTTGTGTCTTACTTAGCGTTTTGTTTTTGTTTTGTTTTGTTTTTTCTTCCTTGCTTGAACGCAGCTTTTCTTTCCTTATCTGGTCTCTCCTAGAGACGCGGAGGACAGACGGACAATAAAACAACCTCCGCCGTACCCGACCAGACCTACAGTCGGATTTCGCTAAAGCCATGGACTATCTCTTTCGATCTGCTTTTCCTGAAAAAGTGAGTTGAACCATAGAACTATCAGGGCCATGTGAACGTTCGCTAGCACTTGGGAATCAATTATACAGTGCAAAATGGCGCATAATAACGGTGGAAACAAATCCACTATGTGTCATGACAAATTAAAATCCTGGCTTTACTGAATCTGGTTCACCAACCTGTAGCAAAACTAGGTGCATAGCTTAGTAGAATTCTAGACCTAGCTGGCAGGAACGATCACTGCTCATTTCATTTTGCGATTGTTTTACCCTGTGAATGGCGAATGCATTTTTATGAATGGTTGGACTGATGTTTTATTGCGGCCTTAAAGTGGCTGAGGCATAACTTCTTGAATCCTGAGAATTTTTTTGGCCACGAAATGGGAATCCTTCAAGGATATACGGGGTGATCATTTATAGTGTTTACGTAATTTTTTGAAACCACCTGTGGCAGATAGCATAATTCTTGTCCTTGAGCTGGATTATTGGAAGAGGTGGACATTAACTAGCACGAGAAATCGAAACACAAGTCAACTAATATAACGTAAATTCACTTACTAATTTCTCAATAATCAATCATGTAACATGAGCGAATAATTAATGAGTTAGTAAGTGAATTTGCAAGACGTATGCATTTGTAAGGAATTTCCAGGACGACATCAGTTTCGAGACACTGTTTCCTAATGAGTGGCACTAAATACATGAGCGTTCCAGTTACTTATGCTTCGATCATAAAAGAACGTTTTGTTAAAAAAGTAAGGGCAACAACAGCGCTCTTTAACGGCGACTTTGATGGCGCATATCTCAAAATTGTTGTTATCTGGAAATTCATACTAATTGAATACGCCTTGCAAATTCACCGGCTACAATTCGTAAATTGCATTGTGCCGTAAAGTAATGAATTAAGGAGTTAAATTGTTCATTTTATTAATTAGCTGAATATGTATTTCGTTTTTTCATGCAAGTAGTGTCTGCCTCTCTGGACAATCCAGCTCAAAAATAAGAATGACGCTATCTGCAGCAGATGATCTTTAAAATTCCGTAAAACTTAAAAATGGTCTCCCCGTATATTGGTCAAGTATTTGAGATTTACGAGCACAACCTGGGTTGTGACGTGCTCTCGAATGCAAGGCGTACAACAAAACATTGTATTGAAGAAAAACATACGCCAGAAGGGCAGCGTGTGTTGCCAGAAAAATTACTAAAGGTATGCTTAAAAGAGGAGATTTATTTCGGCTACCGTGCAGCACCTATGTAATCTATGCTGCTGCTTTAGGTTCTCGCCCACAGGCATTGCATTTTCATTGTTTATGTGCCAAACTGAAATGCCCGGTTGGGAGAGTAGACATAAAGACGCAATACATACTACGTGTTCGCAGGTACCTCGGCGTGGCCAACTTCAGCAACAATTTGGAGTTGCATGAGACCATCCAATTAAACTTCCACATCTGTGGACTCGCCCAGGGTGCATATAGGCCATGTTTAAAAAATATCCTCATTTTCACTTGGCTATCCTGCTGGAACAAATACCTACAAATACAAACATCGCAGCTGATGCTGATCACCGCTCATCGAAACCTTACACGATGAAGTTTTACACCAAGGTCAAAATCATCTCAGCTGTGGAGACTGCGTGAAAAAAATACTGTTCTTGAAATTATAAAAGCAGTCATACCTTTCTCATTAAGAAGCAGTTGTCACTGCTATAATTGTACTAGCTTATAGCGACCGCATGCAAATTTATGTCGACTGTTAGACCTACGGGTCCAACAGTTGCTGTCATCATCCCATCAAAATATCTCAGATGTATTGTGTCACACATAACATCATTGGTGACAAAACTGGCAGCCAGCCGTCACTGATCAATCCGTACAGATATAGGTCGTGCAATGGGGCTTGCGAAAAACGTTTTTATAGCCTGTATGCTCTACGCCACACAACGTACGAATAGTTGGTATCAAAAATACAAAACATGTCTCACCATGCCTCGAAAAAGCGCACGATATCTTGACAACTAACAAGAACCTATTGGTCAAATATTCACTGCTGTCCAGGTCGTTTTTGCATCCATGGTCGGTAGACAGTTTAATCACAAAGCGAACTGGTGTACCCACAGAGTCAACTTAGACGCTACCAACAACGGACGCTGTTTCTATTTACTCTTTGGTCATTCTAGGTGTCTATTGGAAGTGCGAATATCAAGAAGCCTCATCCGCTGAGATAGAATGTGCATTGCTGTGCAGCATACAGCTGACAGTGGCGCTTGCAAAAAACATGCTCTTTCCTCATTCGGATGGCTGATAGAGTAATGCTGTGGAGAGAACGAGACCAATGACCTTTTGTGCAATTTTTTTCCTGATGCGATGCCCAGCGCCTCTCTCTACAGCCTGTGATGAAAAGGTTATGCTCCAAATGTTTTGAGAGGTGAAAATTTTTAGATCATGACCCTGTACATCCTTCATAGGTGCAAAAAAGCATCTCGCGCCCTATTTTTTTTGTTTTTTTTTTTTAGTCCGTAGTGCTGAGTGGTTGACAGTAGTAGCCCTTCTTTATCTTTATGTAGGAGAAAAAAACAATGATTTTCTGCTTTATCTTTCTGTGTGCGCTATTTTCACTTGCTCTTTTTTTCCCAGTTGGACAAGAATTCTTGGACTCGTAAGAACTGGTACGAATGTGGCAGCATTTTTTTTTTTTTGGCTACAGCTACTCTTCGGTGGAAAGAGCACATTAGCGAAGGGAACCTACTTACCGAGATACACAAACCTTACAACTTGAATAGCGAATGTGCTAAGTCGCTGTTTAATGTATTATTAACTCTCAACTTGGAAGAGGCACGCAATTATGGGTTATTTAGAGGTTGCGATTTGGTCATGCTACGGTATTGCATCGCTTTCTCTCCACTACTCAGCATCTAAAACACGGTGGCTTCAACGAACGGTGCGCAGGACAACCACGGCTTTTGTATAGCACCGAGGCAACATTATGAACAACGAATCATGATTACGACATATCAAACTGTTTCATCTGCTATGCGGCCTTGTTTCGAAAGCAGCAGTACGAAGTGAGCTCCGAAATAGAAAACCTGGCATTCTACCTCATCTGCTTTCTGCAGGCAAAACGTGCGCTCAGAGAAGTCTACCGTTTCCAGAGCGAGAAAAGTACATACAAGAAGAAACAAAGCAAAACAAAAATCAGCTATGCCAAGGGCTGGATAAAAAAAAACTAAGTGCTTAAACAGAACCTTGGACCAAAAACACATATATTGAAAAATTTGGGCATCAGGATGCAAGAAAACTTTATTGATCGATCAAGTCACAGCGTAGACACAAAACCACAAACACAGCGCAAAAGGAATTACATGAAAAGTCACGAAGAAGCCGTGCATGTGTTGCCGGGTTGCCTAAGTTACTGTCATGTGTTTCGCGACGCCTTCTCATTCTTATGCTTTCTGTCTTCTTTAATTCTATGACTCTACGCCGTGTAAACTGTTTCACATAAATTTGTTCTTATCGTTTTCGTTTTGTTGTTTGCCATGCACACGGCACACCTGCAAGGAAAAAAGACGCTTGCGAAAAGAGCTTCTGTAGTAAGCACCGTAGCGCAATATACATGCGTCAAACAAGAGCGCCCTTGCGTCCACATGCAAGACAGGCACAATGAAGGGGAAAAGAAACAAAAGGAATTGTTCAGTGCTTTCCCCAGCTGAATGGACAGCGGTTTCAGCACACACTCCTCTTTTATGCACACATAAACTGAAGGCCTCCTGCCGACAGTCGGAAAAAGTCACGTCTGAGTTATTAATGCCGTTCCCGCAAAGGCAACGCAAATGCACAAGGTATATTATATAAAGCAAAGTCGAGACCCCTGCGGTCCCTACCCTCCATTTATATTCATTTCTCATGGTTTCGAAACCAAAGAAGCGGAGAAGCATAGCTAAATTACGCCCGTAAGGAACCGAGCACAAGATTTTTCAAGGCAATTCGTATTTTTTGCAGCATACGCCATTATTTAGCATCCCAGCCGCAAAGCCAAGGTCTTCATTTTCTCTAGCGAGTGGGAGTAACAGCAACTCCATTCATTTTCCAGTGAGCGGGATGACTTAATGAGAACTATACTCGTCGGCGATGGCAGTCTGCGTAAGTTCTCCTTGCTCGAACATTGCTTCAAAAGGAATCTCTTGGAAGCAGCTCGCGCCTGAGCTGTAGTGTATGGCGTCAGAACTTCTCGAGAAGATATGGAGGAGGCCCCATGGCGCGATCTAGAAATTGCCACCCTTTCTTTATTCACGCCGTGCATTCGTTCTTAGTCATTACCATTTAGCAGAATATTATATGCAACAGCTTCCTCCAGACATAAACTTCATATACTGGACATCCCAGCAATCTTCTTAAAGGCAATAATTTATTCTCTGATGAATGCAAAATGCACGCAGCCTCTCGGCGCGCATCCCACTCGTGACAGCGATCGGAGAGACAACGAGACAATCTTTTATTTTGTTCAGTAAACGCCCAACGAGAACAGCTTTTACTGAATAAAAGAAAGCTTTGAGAATGCCAGGACATGGCTTCTGCAAAAGTGTCTTGAGGTCGTCATACAAAAAGTTGTATTCACTTGCACTTGTAGCACATCACGTCGAGACATGCGAATGCTTGCTATTTTTTTTTATGGTGATATCTTCTTGGAGCAAATGAAAAGCGTTAATCAGTAAACTAAGGCGTTTAAGTCTATGAATGTTTTTTCTACCGCAGTGAACGAAGCGTCATATTCAAGTTTTTTTTTTTGTGTGTGTGTGTGTGTGTGTGTGTGTGTGTGTGTGTGTGTGTGTGTGTGTGTGTGTGTGTGTGTGTGTGTGTGTGTGTGTGTGTGTGTGTGTGTGTGTGTGTGTGTGTGTGTGCGTGCGTGCGTGCGTGCGTGCGTGCGAGCGAGCGAGCGAGCGAGCGAGCGAGCGTCATCACATGCCGGGCACGTCGGAGTGCATTAGCCACGCGTCCGGTTACGTTGGCAGCGCCGGTACGTCGAACCATCAGTCGAACTATAGCCGCTGTTGTTCTCGCCAACGTGACATAACGGGTGCGCGCGTTCAGCCCTGAAAGGAGACATTGCCGCCGTTGCCCGAGTAGAGTTGGGCCCGGCTGCAAGTTGAAACCAAGTCTCACTACTTTATTGATCACCGCAGTGTTTTCATAGGCATAAAAATGATGAATAAACACTCCATTTATTGAAAACATGTCTGTATATCATTGCGAAAGCACACCTCGGCCACAGCTCGACAATGGGCCTAGCCAGGGCAGTGAAGCTTTCGCTATCAACCAGGGTTAAGCAAAGCTAAACCACACCATTTTTTTTTCTCCTGGCTCAGCGCGCCGCGGAGAGAAGAGAGGTGGGGGTCGGGAAGGCAGGGAGCTGTCGAGAAGGAGACCGCGTGAGCATGCACGCGGTCTCCTCCTCCTCATTCGGGTTGCCATGGCTATGGCGCGGCAGTATATTGGCACGCACCACAAATTACGGCTGGCTTAAACAGCTTCGCTGTTAAAAGAAAACACTGCACTGGTGACAAGCACGCGACAAAGTACAGACAATGGCACTCCAGTAGGTCTTACTAATCGGAGATTGCCTATAGCTTCCGATGTGCTGCAGAAAACTTCCGAGGTTGTTTAAAGTGTGAACCGGGTTTTCATCCACATTGGGCCTAAATGCAGGCAGTGCATCTACGAGTGCTCTGGTTTACGATAACTTTTACATAATCATACCACGGTTGTACTCATTTCTGCCCAAGAAACCTCTAAGGAACAAAAACGAGTGACTTCATCTCACAATCTATTTAATGTTTTCAGACTAGATACTAGTCATCTACTTTGTCCTGTCTTCTTCAGCTCGTGATTGGCATTTTTTATCTGAATTTCAGATATATCTCACCGTAGCAAACTGTCAGATACAATTTGAACTATAATCAAGAAGCGCGAA
The DNA here is from genome assembly GCF_013339745.2 of Dermacentor silvarum. NCBI lineage: Eukaryota > Metazoa > Arthropoda > Arachnida > Ixodida > Ixodidae > Dermacentor > Dermacentor silvarum. The sequence continues at coordinate 103,507,580 of NC_051157.2, forward strand.
CATTCAAACGTGCCCTTGTTCTTTTTTTTCTTTTAGCCAGAATAACACACACACACGCACACGCACACACACACACTCGCAAACACACACGCACACACACGCACACGCACGCACGCACGCGCACACAAATTCACATGAAACCTCTGCGTGAAACCACTTCCAAGACTGCCACCTTTCCGTTTTCCTGCGGCTGTCTTTCGCATTCTTCTCCGCCTCCACACCTTCAACCTAAGCATGTATATTTCGCTCCTCAACGACAGTTTCCCATGCCATGCCGGCGGCACCACTTTCCCAGAGTCGGCTGCATCGGCACAAAGAGGGTCAGAGCCCACAGCTGTCCTTTCGCAGAAACCTCGGCGCGGGAACCCGTCAGCTGGATGCGCGTGCCTGCACAAGCTTTTGTTTCTTCACAATGATACAGTCGGTTCTTTTCGCTTGCTACTCCATGCGAATTTTCAGGAGCGCTTCCTTTCAGTCTTTTTTAACGCGACAGCGTTCAGGGCCCCGTGTCGTAGAAAATCCGGCGTCGGTGTCGGTGTCGGCGTCGGCGCGGGCTCGCCTGTGTCGTTGGCGGAAACAATCATCCCGATCCACTCCGACCACGTAGGCCCTCCACGTGGCGCAAGGCGTTAGTGAACAAAATTTCATTTGTCAAAGTAAAATTCGCCTAAAAAATCGTAAAGTACGACTTAACCACAACCTACAGACGTGATAGCGTCGGATTGTAATTTGAATATAGGAGAAAAAAGCCTGATAAGCAGCCAGGGACCTTCTAATGCTATCGCATTTCACTCTTAAAGGTAAAGCTTAAGCGTCCCCTAAATTTTTTCATGCGAGTGGGAAACATCGCGAGACAACCACGCTTGCAAGACAAGGGCGAAACATATATACAAACAGCGTATGTTGCTCGATCACGGTCCCTTTTGACAAGAGGCATACTTCAAAAACAAGGCATACTTCAAAAGCAAATACCACTTACTGGTATGGGGTTAGGGCTGTGTTATGGCTCGGCTTGATTTGTTTATGCCACAGAGATTAGAAGTCTGCAGCCCCCACCACACCCAAAAAAAGCTCCTTTCATAAACGCGCATGAAGTCAGCTCTTCGTATAAATCGCGTGAGTTTGTATACTTTCTCTGCCACTGAAGGAATTTTTTTCGGCTTTTGCATAAACGCAATCGCCTCTCGAAGAACGACTAAACAAGTAATATGTGGTTGTTTCAGATACGTGACATCTGCTTGCCTAAGCTAAAGGGCATTTTTGATCTTCGTTATTGTTTTCTCGAAGGCAACAAAACTGTTATTGCAACAAAAATATAAATAACAATACTTTTCATCAAGCATTTTAATATAAAGGAACATGCATCTGCAATAAGTTATTTCCAATGCAAATTTTTATTAGAGAAACATTTCATAGTGAATATTTATTATTACTCCAAACAGATGCTCCTTTTTGTCAAGGTAATTGTTATTAGATAAGAATACCAGCCAGGAGTTTTGAAATAGTTTAACGTAGAAATCCAAATACAAAAATTTTCATTGCTAAACTATGTATTACAAAACTGCGCTAGGAGATCACAAGTGCAGAAGAAAATCATTGTAACGGGAGGCAAGATCATGTAACAGCAATCTATTTATTCAACACTTAAATAAAAGAGACACACGGAGGCGTGATATATTTGGACATGAAGAGATAGTGAATGTCCTTTACTAGAGCAGTATCTCGTGCTGAAACCACGTCCTGTCTGCAGTGTAATTTGAAACGAACTTTACTTATTATTTAATTCCGAGTAACTACCTAACGCAATACATTACATGCTTTGTTATCATAATGAAACTTTTGCGCACACAACACGAAACCCCAACGAAGAAGTACACAAGGACTAGCGCAGACTAACAACTGACCTTTATTCACTAAGAAAACCATATATATGGTCGCGACACGCACCTCACAATCAATGCACATGAGCACAAGGGCATTTTGTAATCTATTACATAAAAAATAAAACCTTTAACAAAAACATTGCGCTATCACATCTTATTCATCAGGTCAATTTCCTTGTCATTCAATGCTATTGAAGGATGACTGACGCATGTGCTTTGTAGTTTAGATATATGCCAAGCTTCCACAATCTCTCTTGTTGTCTGATTAGGATGAACATACAAAATATCAGTTTGATTACACACAGGACTACACATATTCATTGAACACCGTGCACAATGTAATGCCAAATGTGTCAGCTGCTTTCCTTTCAAATTCGCCAAGTGCTCTTTTAACCTAACGTTTGGCGAATTTGAAAGGAAAGCAGCTGACACATTTGGCATTACATTGTGCACGGTGTTCAATGAATATGTGTAGTCCTGTGTGTAATCAAACTGATATTTTGTATGTTCATCCTAATCAGACAACAAGAGAGATTGTGGAAGCTTGGCATATATCTAAACTACAAAGCACATGTGTCAGTCATCCTTCAATAGCATTGAATGACAAGGAAATTGACCTGATGAATAAGATGTGATAGCGCAATGTTTTTGTTAAAGGTTTTATTTTTATGTAATAGATTACAAAATGCCCTTGTGCTCATGTGCAGTGATTGTGAGGTGCGTGTCGCGACCATATATATGTGTTTTCTTAGTGAATAAAGGTCAGTTGTTAGTCTGCGCTAGTCCTTGTGTACTTCTTCGTTGTGGTTTCGTGTTGTGTGCGCAAAAGTTTCATTATGATGCCAAACCAACTAGCCCGCCTATCCGTTTTAATGCTTTGTTAATCTTTCTTTCACCCAGCATTATGTTGACACGTGTACTACTCGTATTTGTCCTATGGCAAGCCATCGGCGTTTAATCGACAACGAAGTGGCGCCTAAAAACGCAGCTCAACGCGCCGCGTGGTCGAGCCGGAGCTCGAACAAGGAACGAGCGGGCCAGAGCATTTTTTTTATAGGCGGCATTATCTCGGGAGACGGCATTTCACCCGCTAGCTTATTTAGGTTATCGCTGAGCGCACGACGTGCCTGCATGACTTGGCACTTACTCTAATGTTATCGTTGATTCTATCTGTTGTGTATGTTCTCACCGAACACTGTGTAATCAGATTATAGGCGAGACACGAAGTGCGAAGCACGCGACCACCAGCGATTAGGCTGGAACCATCGACGAGTCGTGTATAAAAGCCGATGCTTTTGACCCGCATATTAGTTATAACCGAGTTTAGATGCGAGAGCGTGAAGTTATAAGACAAGTCGATGAAATGCTGCCCGACGACTTTACTCAGGTGTCGAAAAGCCCGTGAGCCTCCCCTGCAGTGTAGAAAAAGCATGGAACTCTGCGTTTCCTAAATTAAATAAATTATGGGGTTTTACGTGCCAAAATCACCATCTGATTATGAGGCACGCCGTAGTGGGGGACTCCGGAATAATTTGGACCACATGAGGTTCTTTAACGTGCACCTAAATCTAAGTACACGGGTGTTTGCGTTTCTGCGTCAATTACAGTCGCCTGAACAAAATCACGAAGAAGGACGCATTGGACCGGCTCTGCAATGCAAATAACGTTTTGTCGGTGGATCTCAAGACGGGCTACTGGCAAATCGAAGTCGACGAGTGGGATAGAGACAATACCACCTTTATCACGCCTTTATGGATTAAAGGTGACGCCATTTGGTCATTGCTCGGGAGATGGTGCTGACCAGCTCGGCACTGGAGGATCAGCGAAAGCTTATCGCCAGAGCCGAAAGTGCTGCCACCGCCGCTGGGGCCCTGGACTGAAGGCTCCACCCACCACGGAGATCGAACGCTTCTCCGTGCCTCATCAAAATAAAGTTTTGTCTCTCTCTCTCTCTTGCTCAGCAACGGCAACTTTCCAGCGTCTATTGGACCAGCGTCTATATAATGGCAGACGTGTTTAGTGTAGCTTGATGACGTCGTCGTCTTTGCCTCAGACTTCGGCGATCACATTGTGCGCCTTGCAACAGTACTAGAGGCCGTCAAGTCATCTGTGCTGACCCTGAAGCCGAAGAAGTGCCGCTTTGCTTACGAATAACTTCTGGTCCTGGGCCACGTGATCAGCACATCAAGAGTCCTTCCTTATTTGCAGAAAACAGTTGCCAGTGCAAACTTTCTGCAGCCCGTCGACAAGAAGTCAGTGTGCAGGTTTCTTGGTTTGTGTGCCTACTATAGGCGCTTTGTCAAGATTTCGCATCTCCGCGCCTCTTACTGTTCTCACGAAATCAGACATCGAGTTTTAGTGCGAAACACCGCAAGTGGAGGCATTTGAAGAATTAAACCTACGCCTGCAGTCAGCCCCAGTACTCGCCCACTTCGACAAAGACACCGATACCGAAATCAACACCGATGCCACCAGCGTAGGCCTCGGTGCTGTCCTAGTCCAGAGGAAGCACGGACTTCAAAGGGTCATATCTTACGCTAGCAGTAGCGAAGCACTACATTTTTCTCCATGTGCATCTGGAGTAGCATTCTAAGCATGCGTCAGGCAAAACTCTCTAGGATTCATTAAATTTCTCTCTCACCCTTAAAGATGATGAGAATTATTCAGGCATTGAACGGTCACCATGGTCGTCAACGCCATCTTCATCGTCGTGCCGTCATCTTGATACCTCGTCGAGTCATTGTGATCGCGTCATCACGATCGCATGGTCACTGTGGGCCCCACCGTTGCCACCACTGTTGTCACCACGCCAGTGTCGTCGGCGCGCTGTCTTCATCATCACGCTGTCATCTTCCTCATTGCAGCCATCGTGCCGCACTCGTTATCCAGAAGTCATCGTTGGCCCCGGTGTCACGCCGCCATTTTTGGATCATGAGGCGTAACGAAAATACGAATATGGCAAACCATACTTCGGGCTCTTAACAGTTGTCACAGTAAGTGATCGTGTACACAACGTTGATTGCAATGAGTCAAAAATAGTGCCGGTAAAAATATATATAGGCAAGGAGCATGCGATGAATTTGAGTCTACGCAGGCAGCTCGGCTTCTCTTACCAGCAGTTTTGTTCTTGCCTGCCATGAAACGCTCCGACGATGGAAGCTGTCATAACAAGGGAACCCTCGTATGTCTGTAAATTTGTGTCGACCTACGCAAGCAGACTTTAACGTGAACTTCATTGTCGGGCACGGGCTCAAAACTTAAGCAACGTGTGCAGCAGGCATTCGAATATTTATTAAAGACCGCCTTGCTGTCCCTCCTGTTACAGTTTTGAGAGGCAACACAGCTGTTTTCAATGACCCGAAAGTTCCGTAAATGCCACTATGAAACTTACCGTCAGTTACTGCCTTTACCGCTGCATTTTAATACGTACGTAGAGGTTCTTCTCAGCCTTCAAATTTGTATCTTGCTCTTCTACTAGATTCAATGTAGCACTTAAATGTCTTTTGAGAATCTGTAGAACTAATATAGTGGAAGTACATCCTAAATATTTACTCTCAAACTGGCTGGCTAGCAGTGCGGTACCAAGCAAGAGTAGCATTGGTAATATCGTACGCTAATATACCGATGACTACTTTTATGCCGTACATTTGTTCACAAATACAAGGGTTAGCTACTGTCGCTCTTATCAGTAATCCACTTAGGCTTGAATACAAAGGACATGTCCAGCCAACGAAGCCCGCCCCCTTCCCCGAAACGGCGGCTTCAAAAAAAAGGAAAAAGAATTATTGATAGCACTTTATAGAAGATCCCATGACCAACTCGTGCTCCGCACTGTGTTATTACTTTCCTCGAGGCTGACAACGAGATATTACGGCAATAACGTATGAAGCAATGTATAATTAGAGTTGCGCTAAGCGTACAAAATAGAGACAAGCCCTCTTTGGGGTTTAGATAAATTTGCATGCTGTCTGCGGCCTCTAAACTGAGCATCTGTCAACGTAAATCAACCGGCAAGGAGCATGCGATGAATTTGAGTCTACGCAGGCAGCTCGGCTTCTATTACCAGCAGTTTTGTTCTCCCCTACCATGAAACGCTCCGACGATGGAAGCTGTCATAACAAGGGAACCCTCGTATGTCAACTGGGCTGCGCGCTACTGCTCTCTGCTATTTTGTTCTTCCACCGTTCTGGCTCTTTCTATGCGATAGTCTAGTCGGTTCTTCGGAAATGTAAGCCCCATCTGGATGAAAGAAATTATGGTGGGTCTCTCGCTGCCACGGTAGTCTTTGTTTCTGGTACGCAATGTGGCAGAAAATAGCCTCCTGCCTTGAAGCCTCCTAGTTAATCAGGTCTTTCGCAGAGTCGGAGAGGGAAAGGACCATAAAAAGAACTTTGAAGCGCATATCATTACTATATATATATATATATATATATATATATATATATATATATATTGACTGGATTATTGCATTGGGCCAAGCCTATTTAGAAAGATGAGAAGCACAACCTCCCGGATATCTTAGGTTTATTTTCTGTCGGTGGACCGACCGGGACTGTTGGGCTGATAGACCTAATATAACGGGGAAATTGTGATATATATAGTTGCATGCACTCAGGAGTGAGATCGCGAGCTTGGCTCGTACTAGCTAATACATGTGTAATAAGCGAATGCCTGAGAGTACAAAAAAAATTAGCAGTGGCTTAGCTCGGCTATGCCATGATATACGTAGCGTTCGGCCACATCGTTCAGAACCGGTAAACCTGGTGGCATGGGCGGATAACGATACCCATTGGTAACGCTCAAGAGTGGAATCTTCTGCTTAACGAGAAAGTTCTCACACGTTGTACAAACCGGCGCCACGGTTTCACCCCACTCAGGCGGCGCCGCTAAACTCAACGTTTCACGCATGGCACTACCTACCGGCGTCAAGTCTTTCATGTGCCACAGTCTTTCACACACGTCGCACACATATCCAAGCGGATTGTTTACGAAGTCCGTCTCGAAGGTCCGAATCGCACTGGCGCTTTCGCTAAGTTTCACCGTATAGTCAGTGAATTGGCGAGCCTTAACTGACGTCATCGACGGCGTCTTGTTGCTGCTGCTGCTGAGATGGTGGGGCACGTCGCTCAGCGTCCTCACGATGCCGCTTTGCTAGACGTTCCTCCCTTTGCTCCGGTGTCTCCGCAGCACTTTTAGCCTTCTTCCATTCGTTCTTCCTACGCTCAACCGCTAATTGCCAGGGATCCGTGGAGTTAAGCTTCTCCACTCTTCTGTGCCGCTGAGCAGCAATTTCGCTCTCCTTCTCCATGGCTATACCACACTGGCAAACGCCCAGCGCAAACGCCGGGCAAACGCTCGGCGCGTCAGCCCCATGTGACGTCACTGCTCCTCGCACATGCGCAGCACGGCTCTCCAGGAGCCACGCGAAACTGCTCAACATCGGCCAGTGTAGCTCACGCTACAAAAGGGCAGTTGGGAGGTGTACGCGATTGCTTTGCTTATAACTTAGCTGTTTGTTTTCTTAAGTGATATGTATAGCTCTGAGTTAAAATGGCACGAAGAGCTGATCTTTTTAGTAAAGCTTTCAGAGGTGTGCCTAATGGCACGCGGAGCACGCTGCTCCATATGGGAATAATGAAAAATTAAATGGTACGCATAGTGCGCGCGTCACAGACTGACCACCCTACTGAAAGCACACCGCAGAACATAAATCAAATAAAGTATCTTATTGATATGCGTCCGTCTCAGTAAAGCGAACAGCCCATTCTTGGCGCGGAACGCGCATGCAACGTTATTTCGTCGGACAAGTAGCCTGCTAGTTAAAATAATGCGCGTGTTGATGTATAATGATGGGTGTTTCTTGTAAATTAAGAACAACGAGGGCTCTTCTTTCAAACGTCAATTCATGTTAGAAAGAAGAGCCCTCGTTAATTCAGCAATGTCTACCGACAGAACGCACGCTGCAAAGAGTGTCGGTGATGCATATACAGCAACTATATACAAAATTAGGAGCGCCAGATCACCTTACGGCATGACAAGTGAGCAGTACATACATAGTGGCCCCGCATAACTAACAAATCGCCTTTGCCTAATTCACCATAAAGCAAGACGCCACCTTTCATCGCACTAACAGCTATCGCATGAACAAGAAGAAGAGGAACTGAGGGTCCCGATTTTTGTTTCCCTCGACCAGGTAAAGCCAACAGATAATGAAGCCAATGAAAGAATACGTGAAATTATTTGTAGTTTTTAATTGAAGTGTAGAAAGGCCGAGCTGAAGGGGAATGAAAGGAGGAGGAGGAATACTCGAATGCTAAAAATTATGTGAATGCGAAAAATGTTAACACTCCGAAGGCAGCGGCAGTGCGTGGGTTATTAGAGTGACATTTTTCTGAACATTCCGAACAATTCGTGTTCCAGTTTCATTTCTCTCATTTCTTTTCCAATGCATTTACCTTCGTGCACATGAACCTTACAAGGATTCTCGAAAAAGAAATAATAATAAGATGACGTCCTCGTACCCTAAATCGCTTCTTTTACCCGAACTCTCCTTTGTTCCTACGGCGTCGCGACTACGGCGCGTCGGAACTCCAAGTCGGCGGCGCGAAATTGCGTCAATAAATCGATGTCGTCTGAGAGAACAGTCAGGGCTCCGAGGCAGCTAAAGTGGGGCAAAGCAAAAAGGAAGAAATTGGAGTGTGTTTGGAGGAATTCAATACTCGTTGCCTGCGGTATTTGGCTCATGCATCAAGTGGTGACGAGGTAGATGACGTACGCGTTCGTTTTCACCTGAGTTCTCACCAAAGAAAAAAAAAGTATGCGTTCTTAGAGACCACGCTGAAGGGAACACGAAGAGAGAGCTCATATTTTGACTACGAAACAGAAGCAGGTAATATGTTTCTAGGAAACATTGCACGTCGAGGAGGATCCTCGGAATTACGCACACAGAAGGCTAGGATGCAGGCTATTGGATGAGCCCGGGTTGTTGAAAAAAGAACGGTCACTATGAGCGTGGTATAGTTAAAGTATTCGTTAAGTGACTTAAAAAACGATACAAATCAATAGAGAAAAAATGCGTAGCAGAGGGTGCCTTCTTTTAGAATGTCCTGCTCTAAGTTTTAGGAGTGTTTTTCTGTGCATCGTTGAGGAGTTTTAGACAGTTTACTGAAACTGACAGCGGCCGAGATGCGACAATTCCCGTGTGATATGCGCGCTTGCGTGTTGTTAACTGTCGCCTATGGGGCAGGCAGGCACGTGATGCCCCATCTTCCTAGGTATAGCCTCGTCTGGAATTTATTAATTTGAAGGAGAAAGAAGAAAGGCAATCGAACAGAGCCTTAACAACAGGAAAAGCATAAATACATATACAAAAGATAGACATATACATGTATATGTACATGCATACGAGGTTTACTTCGTTTTCTAATTAAACTGGCTATCACTACTAGCAATTACTCGATGGATCTTTATTGTCAAATTTTGGCAGTGATTGCCAATTTCCGGTTTTTTAATGTAAAGAACTCTTTGCCTCATTCGTGGCATATTGCGGTAAGTAGGTAGGTAGTAGGTTCCTTTCTCGCCTCGTTTTACTAAACAGAAAATTATGCGTAACCGATGGTGGAATCGAACCTCTCCAGTTAAGCACAGCAGTCCGGTGCTCTAACCACGGGACCACGGTTGCACTATTTTGAAGCGAAAGCTTCATTACGCTACCTTAGGCAGCCGTCGGCGACTCAACAGTTTTCACCTTGAGAGCTAGAGGTCAAACCACAAGAGAGCGATAAGGCGCGTTTATACTTAGACGTTATCGACACGCGGGCGAGCGTCATCAGACGCCACGTCGGAGTGCATTGGCGGCGCGTCCGGTTAGGTTGGCGGCGCCACTACGTCGAACCATCGGTCGAAATATAGCCGCTGTTCTCGCCAACGTGACATAACGCGTGCGCGCGTTCCCGCTACGTCGGACTATATTTAGGCCTTTACGGAGCCCTGAAAGGAGACATTGCCGCCGTTGCCCGAGTAGAGTTGGGCCCGGCTGCGAGTTGCAACCAAGTCTCACTACTTTACTGATCACCGCAGTGTCTTCATAGGTGTAAAAAATGATGAATGAACACTGTATTCATTGCAAACATGTCTGTATATCATTGAGGAACCACACCTCGGCCACAGCTCGACAATGGGCCTAGCCAGGGCAGTGAAGCTTTCGCTATCAACCAGTGTTAACCAAAGCTAAACCACGCCAATTTTTTTCTTCTTTATTGGATAGAAATATGAGTAATGTCGTGCGAAAATTGTTTGCATTGCATTTAGGCACACGTACCAAAAACGAACGCACACATGCTACGCAGTCTAATGAAAGTTAAAAAATCGGGCAAACAAGGAAAACCATCCGGATGCGAAATCCACTCGGAAACGTGATCAACTGTTTCAACCACATTAAGTACTTGAGCAGCCTCTTCTCGAGAGACAGACCTTGTCGAACGGGGTGACTCGGCATGTCTGTTGTTCATGCGGCTTCTCCATAAAGAATGGAGTCCTAACAACATAAATAAATCATATGATGTATTACTGATTGTCCTTTTTGAAAGGAAGGAACTGGATACTGTAATATGTAAGAGAAGGTTCTTTTAAAGCGAAGCTTTATATGCCTAGGCGAAATCGCCTGTGTACAGAAAACTATCATCATCAGCATTGGCTCGAGCGTAGTCGTCTTCTTCCGCAGCTGGCTCGTTGGCACCCCTCGGGTTGCGCTCGTGCTCGTGACGCAAGCGACAACGGCGGACGGCGGGCGTGGCGTCAGGGACGTTCTCTCCGTCGCAGCCGAACGTGTGTGTAACCTCATAATTGAGAAATAGTTTAATCAGCCCTCAGGAATAACCCAGTGATAAACACCGGAGCCGCATGGTTCAGCTTCGCTGGTAACCCACCTTCGTAGAGTGGAAGAGCCTCCGAATATTTTTTAACAGTGGAACTGTTTAAGCCGAGCGTTAGTGCGTAACATGCGAACAGAAAATGTGGGGCGATCCTGGTGGCTGCATAGAAAGGGTCCAAGCGCAATGGCACATACCCCTGTGAACTAGAGAAGCTGAGATTGGCTAAGTCTAGCTAAGCATGGTTGGGACTACTTGAGCTTAGTCAGTCAGCGATAGAAAATCGATAGCCAATAAATAGCTAATCGACAATTGATCAACAATCAATAAATTTCGGAAAATGTTGGGGATGACTTGGTGGTGCTTAGCCTAGCCCAAAAGCCAGGACTAGCTAGGTGCCCGTCACCTCCGCTCTCTCTTTAGCATTGCGGCTCCAGTGCAAGCTACGCTATCTTTCTTTTTTGTGAGTTCTTTGTAAAATGTCCCAAAAATAGAATGCGTCACGACATAGAATAAAGCAGCGTCTATTGTCTCGGGTTGGTTGCAAAGTGTACAATTTGCATTCTAGGGTACATATACTCCGTTTTCATGAAGCCATGTACCATGAAGTCCACCTTGCCGGCTTTTTCGACGCCAGCGTCGAACGCGTCCTTCTCTCGTTCCAAAGGTAGCCAGCTCTTTGAAACACTCAGGCGCGTACGCCACGCGCCATTCTTTCCTTGTGACAGCTCGCGCTTCGCGGCGCCCTTGTAGACTGAACTATCGCCTGGACCGGCCCGCTTTCTCGAGCACTTTCCACGTAGCAGGTTATGCTACACGTTGCACCAACTTCATAATCACCCAAGTTAACCATGTTATAACATTTATTCGCCGGAGTACAAATACAATCGTCGCTTTAACACACACCTCGTGGCATAACCACAGGTACAGCGGCCAACACACTTGTCTAGAACACATTCGTGAGGGCAAAAGCAGCTACCAAAGCTTCAGCCGACCACAACAGGTCGAGAGAAATCAACGGAAACTAAATGTAGTCACGCAACCTCACATTTTGTACCACATGTCATCTTCGGATATCGCCAGCGCAGTCCTGAGAACGTGGTTAGCGCGTTCTAGAGAAGTGTGTTGACCTCTGTGCGTACGATTGTATAACGCGTAGTTGCTTATGACATCACAATCAGTGTTTCTCTCGCTTACGCTCGTCCACTGCCCATGTAGAACACGACAATCGTCATGCCGTAAGGTCGCGTCAGACGGACGGCATAGATAAGCCTTTGATGCCATGCAATTGTCTTCGACAAGGTCATCGTCTTGCTGCTGTCGCCCCACACGTACGCTTGCGACCCTCACACGCAACTTTTCAATTTACACAAATAAGTTAGTTCATCTGGTAACGGTTTGCAGAGTCATAAACAATGCTAAAAAGCCACATACCTCCAAAATGCTTCGCATATCATCGATTCCCAGAGAGCGTGGGAACTGCGGAATTTTTTCATGGTGGTTTACTGAGAGGGCAAGGGGATTGCGGACTTTCTATAGCGCTTGAAAAAAGAGACAAAGGAAGTACTTAATAGTCGACTGCAAAGTTCATATTTAACCCACAAATTTTAAACAACGCCTGCATGTTACTTCTCGCATGGTGTCTATTTCCACCTGCTATCAACCCTATGTCGCTCTCAGTTTTTCCACAGAACAATGGGAAAACGTTTCACGTTCTTCATAAAATACGCTTATAATACTTTCAGGCGCCTGAATAGTTTTGCTACAAAGGCTGTTAACATGCAAATTAAATCTCCGTGCCGCATTATATTCCGCTAGGAAGGCCGGGCAAATACGAACTACGGTTGACGACTCTAAATATGAAGAATAAACTTAAATATTTTATCCAATGTCCCCAAATCACTCACACATTCTAAACTATATACTGAAACATCCTAAATTTATGATTTTGAAACGGTGCGTGTACAATGGTTCTTGTCTGCTCAGTGACATCACTTAACACACCGGCCACCAAAACAACCGAAAGGAGGCACTATACTAACAATCGTTTGGGATTCACAGAATTGCTAGATATAGTAAAATAATACTCTCAAGGGGTAGACCAGAATTTCCAGCGCCTGTAGGCGGCCTGCTGTTATGGGCTGATTGCAATAGCCGTTTCGGGCCGCAATGACGCCGCCGCCGGCGGCTCCCGCCGCGTAACCGCTATAGCCGGAAACTCGAAGAAAGTACCCGATTCCCGCCGGGATCAAACCCACGCCCGCTGCGTGGGAGCCGGATACTCTACCACTGAGCCACGCAAGCGCTTTATATCGGGCTGCGGAAAATACCCTTTTAATGCAAGCACGCCGGGGGAGACGACTCGAGCCTCCGCGAATATGGTGGCGCAATCTAAGTAAGATGCCTGCAAACGCACCGTCGGCAGGCGCAAACGACGATATGCGATTCAGACGAGGCACGCAATCAACGAGCTCCCGAGCTGCCCAGCCTCCGTCAGTGTGGTGGCGCCATCTAGTTAGGGTGCCTGCAAACGCGGCGCACGAGGCGAATAGACTGCCGCGAAGACCCTGTTGTGCGTGGTGCCCAAATGGGAGCTACTCTTGAGCCGCTCCACCAGCTTACGCTGTGACTGTGCTGCGTGTGCCGCACAGTCACAGCGCTGTGACTTTTTTTTTTTTTTTTTTTGGGGGGGGGGGGGGGGGGGGCTTTGTGCACTGTACGAAAGATACTAGACGACATTTAGAAGGCAATACTTTCATTTTTGAAAGACGAGTATCATATTTGTGATGCGCGCAAATGCCGTACAGTCTGCTGCATTTTTACCCTGCATTGTCATCTCGATCATCGTGCGCTCTAATGATACGACGATCGATATAAGTACAATAAAGTTGATTTCTATGTTCCTGCATGCAGCCACAGATAAAGCTCTAGCTCATGCGTGTTTATGTGAGACTGTGACACGAAGCAAGTATGAGTGGCATTTCGCACTGCCAACGGACACACTCAGCAGCATAGCCACTTAGTGAGCCAATGCAGTGCGTACGAGATACAAGCATTAAATTTAACCGCGCGTGTGCAGCCAGTTACACGTGCTTTATTATGTTCACCTTCGCAGCCACTTGTGAAATAACAATAATCGCTGAAGGCGGCACCACCTCTATTAGGAATGACTGAACATGCTTCTCCTGTAGCTGAGTATGTGCATCGCAATATTATGGCAGTTCAAGCCCTCACACGTTCTGCGTAAGAAAGAAAAAACATCAAGTGAGGCATTGGAACTTCCGAAGCCCTGTTTATTCTTCTTTCTTGGGTTTTGCGTGCCAAAACCAGTTCTGATTATGATGCACGCCGTAGTGAAGGGGTCCGGATTAACTTTGACCACCTGGGGTTCTTTTACGTGCACAACAATGCAGGCACACGGGCGTTTTTGCACTTCGCCTCCATCGAAATGCTGCCGTCACGACCGGGATTCGATCCCGCGACCTCGCGCTCAGCAGCGCAATGCCTTAGCTGACTGAACCACCACGGCGGGTCCGCAGCCCTGTTTTTGTGCACGCTATTCATACGCTGCTTTCTCTTTTGACGGGCACGAGTATTCGATTGCGGCTTATTTATGTCCATGAAAAACACAAGAAACAATAACAGTCAACTTCCATACACTCAAATTAATTTGCCATAACGGAACGGTTGCTGCGCAAGTTACCAAGTCGACACGCGCCCCAAGCGCTTTCAGCTAAGAAGAAAGCATTCGAGTGAGCAGAACCTGCTTACCTAGAAATCTCATGGATATGTGACACAGTTTGTGTACAGGCTGACATCCGTGTGCTTACCGTGTGGGAAGTGCACCGAGCAGGCAAAATAAAGAGGGCGAAAGGTCGTAAACGCCACTATTACGCTTTTATTGCGGCTCTGTGCGTGGGAAGCCAAGACCCACATTATCGCGTATAGTTCACGACATCAAAACGAATACCCACCCGAGCAAGCTTGCTGGGCACGAAGTCTTTTCTGTTAAAAACACATTGGTGGGCTAGTTGTTTAGAATCAATGATATAATGTGTAAGCGCCACTGAACGAGGACGTAGAAAGAAACAGACATACAGATACAGCGCTACTTTTAACTATAGTTTTTATTTTCGCACGCACCGATAAATATACACCGAACAAACGGAAACAAACAAGGTAAAAAGGAAAAGAAGGAACATTCAGTGGTGCATATCGATGAACCGTACACATGTCTAAGGCATGATCAAAACATACACTGCAATAATTGCAGCGATAAACCTAGGAGTCTTGTCTCTTTCTCAGATAGCGACACTGCAAGGCTTCCTCACGCACCTTTCTCCTAATTTTGCCATTTCATAGGCCCCACAACCTTCCTTGTCATCCTGCTGTGAGCCCTATACAAAACAGAAGTATTTTTAAACATGGGTTTGCAGCCACTACAGTTTGCCGATCGGCAATGAATGGCCAAATGGCCCGAGATTACTCTGGTGACGTTGTATTGATGCTCTTGTAGTCTCTCATTGATACATCTGCCAGTTTGACCAACATACGTTGTTTTGCACGAAAGCGGGATGGCATAGACAATGTTATGAGTGGAGGATACAAATTCTTGGCTATGTTGAGTAGAAAATGCGTTCGCCTGGTTATTCTCTGAATTATAACCAGCTTGGCAGAGCTTCTGTAGTGGCTCAGGGGCAGAGAAAACCACGTCCACCCCCGATTTTCTCGATGTTTTTCTGAGGTTATGCGAGATACAATGAATATATGGTACCACAGTGACTTCTTTGCTCTCGCATGTTAGTGTTACTGCTTCCCTTTAATGTGTTTTAATACATCCTGCTTGAGCACTCCATGACCGTTTAAAGCAATTATCTTGTGGGGTCGTTTCTCAGGCGCTGCAGGAAACTTGCGCAGCGAATGCACTCCACACAAACACAACCTTCTCGTGTCTCCGTGAACGTCGATCGCAGGTCTCTTGTATGATCAGCTTCCTCTTTGGCAGGTTGTTGGTGCAGCAAACGGCGGCACAGTGCCTCCCGGACTAATAACATTTGTACATACCGCTCAGTAGATCCGGTAAGAACTCGCCTAAAAACGCAACCGCATGCGAACACGCACCGTAAGTGCAGTCATTTTCTCCAGCCTCCTGCAGTCCTCGCAGCCTTCGCCAGAAGGCAGGCTGCAGGAGGCTGGTGTCGAAGGTAGCGGCGCGGCTAACCCCTGCTATACAAGGCTATAAAAAACTGATCTATTAGAGCGGCAACGGATTGACCGGAGCAATAAATTATTCGCTTCCTGCAAACTTTTCCTAAAGATCAAAGATATGCAATGAGTTTTCGTTTCTGGTTGGCTTGTGGGGCCCGTAGTTTTTGCTTAACTGCGTTCATCCGCAGACGTTGTCGTTGCCACTGACTCCCTTGTTTCATTCCGGTGAAAAACACAAAATAAAGA
The DNA here is from genome assembly GCF_013339745.2 of Dermacentor silvarum. Lineage (NCBI taxonomy): Eukaryota > Metazoa > Arthropoda > Arachnida > Ixodida > Ixodidae > Dermacentor > Dermacentor silvarum. The sequence goes on from NC_051157.2 coordinate 103,523,787, forward strand.
TAGTGCTATCTGCCTCTCTTTTTGTCCGCAAACCAAGAATAACAAACTATAAATTAGGGCTAAAGCAATTGGCAGGCTCAACGGTAGTTGACGTCTACGTATTGCGAAGCATTCATGATTCGTAGAGAACGGTGGTATGAATAATGTAACTGCTGTTTGTCGAACGGTTTTGTTGATATTATGTGCTGTAGTGTCTATATCTAGAATTAGTAATACAGAATGTTTCCAATGGCGAGATATACGTTTCAAAGCAAACTGAAACTAAGTGCACATACACCGTGCGCATACCCAGTCGCCCTTGTTGCACATAATTTTAGAGTCTACTACCACCGCGATCGGCCTATTAAAACAGTGAGATACCCCAACCACCAAGCCGCAATAAAGTAGCTGCACTCGGAGAAGAATGGTGACATTAAAGAAAGAACAAATGAGTCAACAGTAGAAGAACCACTAAGCGAAAAATGCTTGCCAGGATGGTGCTGCGCCACTTGAGAACCATCCGGAGACGTTTCAGCAACCATACAAGATGAATTCCTCCTTTTTCCTCTTTGCTGTCGTGTGTTATTATGTTTTGTTTATCTATTCATAATGCTTGGGCAACCAGCTCACTGACCAGCAGTGCGATGTTGATGCATTTAATGCAACTAACTGCCAAAAGCATCACTGAAACGAGATAAAGAGAAAAACGACCGCTAACAACATTGTTATTGGAAGAAGAAGAACGATAACTTTATTGATAGTACGGCGAGTTATTCGGGGATTTGGGCGAATACCCCGTGAAAAAAAAATTAGCGTAACTTGCACTGGAGGCGCAATGCTAAAGAGACAGCGGAGCTGATGCGCACCTATAGCTATGGCCATGGCTTTTGGGCTAGGCTAAGCACTACCAAGTCATCCCCAGCATTTTTCGGAACTTATTGATTACTGATCGATTATCAATTAGCTATTGATTGGCTATCTGATTGGCTATTGATGACTGACTAAGCTTAAGTAGTCCCAAGCGTGCTTAACTAGACTTACCAGGATCAGCTTCGCCAGTTCACAGGGGTATGTGCCATTGCTCTTGGACCCTTTCTGCACTACCGCCAGGATCAGCCCATATTTTTTTGCGGACGACTAACGGACTAACGGCCAGCTTAAACAGCTCCGCTGTTAAAATGAAAACTTCGAAAGTTGAAAATTAGTTTCCCGCACCGACATCACAAAAAGCTACTAAAATTGCAAAGCGTCCGAAATTAGAAGCGAGGCAGACAGAAAAGAAAGAGTAAAACTATAATGAAAGCTCAGTGATCTAGAGAGAAAGACAAATATCTCCGAAGGCAGGCGAAAAGCTAAAAAAATATAAAATTGACAGTCTATACAAAAGAAAGGAAAACGAATCGACACAACGATAATTAAAAAAAAGAAATTAGAGATCAGAGAAGGAAGTCTAGTGGGCGAGCGCAGTAACACCACAAAAATAGATGTGACCGCCATGTCCCGCACGCTGTTCAATACCATGGGAGTTACGCTACACCGTACGCTGAGCTAAAGTACTTGAGTGCATGGTTTCGCCATCGTTGATGCAGCAAGAAAGATCGTTGAGTTTGTTTTGGCAATTCAAACGCTCCTTTATTTCAGCCTCGGTCAAAGCCAAACCAGGACGGGACATTGGCAGGGTGAGGCAACACAAACATGTCGAGGAGCTTGTACAGAAGACCGTGCCATTGCTGAGCGGGTACATCAAAAGAAAGAAGCATACAAATGGTTTTTAGGAGGAAATTTATGCCTCACCCTATATTCAGCACTGAATTACAGGCAGTTACGAAAATAAAGACAAAGTGCAAATGCCTATTCTAAACAAGCGTAACCTATAGAGAAAGGTGCCAACAGTTTTGGTGATTGGCTGTCAATATATATATATATTGCTACATTGCCAGCCACCCGGCTCGCGTCAGGATTCACTCCCATGAAACACCATCGCCCAAAATTTGGGCTTGGTGCCACCCAGCGTTGCAACTTCTTTTTCGTGGTTTGCGGCTACCTCGCTGTTTTATGGATGGAATGCGCACCATATGGCACCTCTTGTCACCCGTAAAATTACTTGAAACGTCAACTGGGATAAAACTTTTCCATGTCAACGGATTCGTAGAGATGCATTAGTAGTACAATAATAATAAATTACATACAGCACCTGAAATACAAAGGCCGTCCTTCGAAGGCAGAAGTATTTGCGTACGATGATGTTTTTAACGCAGGTTTCATTAAACCACTACACTAGCCACCGCCGTAAATTAGTGGCTATGGCATTGCACTGTCGAACTGAAGATCGGGGTTTTCGATTATGCTGGCTGCACACGCATTTTCATGATGGCAAAATGCAAAGACGGTTGTGCACTGTAGGTGGTCAAAATTATTAGTCGGGAAGACTACGGTGAGCCTTATAAGACTACGGTGAGCCTACATTGCCTAGGTGTGCTGGGAACCAGCATAAGGAGTGATAATAGATCTTATCTTTTTGATGATGTGTGTAAGAGATTCCGGATTTCTGACCACATGGGGTTCTTCGACGTGCAGCCAATGCATGGGACACGTACGTTTTTTTTTTTGTTGTTTTTTTTGTTTTTTGTCATTTCGCCTCCATCTAAATGCAGCCGCCACGGCCGCGACTTGATCCCGCGACTTTGTGCTTAAGACTCATTCACACTAGGCCGACATGACACCGACTTCGGTCTGCCGACTGTTGGCGACAGCAGTTTCCAGGACGGAAAATGCTGTGGCCAACGATTTAAAGGAAGGAACGCGCTGTCGCCAACAGTCGACAGACCGAAATCAGTGTCGTGTGGGCCTAGTGTGAATGAGCCTTTAGCAGTGCAACGCCAAAGCCATAAGCAACCACGCCGGGTACTTCCCAACTGCTCAATGCTTAAGATTGCTTGACGGCATGAGGAGCAGTACGTTGGAGACGAAGTTCCTGACATGTGGTTACACTTTCTACGGTGAACGTACAACTTTCGTACCCATGGGCCGAATTCACAAAACGTCTTGCTCGTAAAAGCTGGCTGCGATTGTCCGGCCGCCTTCACTAATGGTATGGCCGATACCCCGTTCACCTGGCACGCGGCGATGAAAAGACGTAAAAACTTTAAGTGGTTCACGATGTCCCGTGCTAGTTTGCTTCTGTGCACCTTGACGGATGTATACCTGTTTGGCTTGTGCTAAAAGCATCCCATGAACGCGCGTCCTGAGGACTGAATCTTGAACGCTGCTCTGAAAGAAATGAATTAGGCGAATGCTTGACCATGTCCAGCCATAAATATTAGTTAACACTAACACATAAACAAATTCAAATCCAGAATATCAAATGTAAGAAGGGCATTTTAACATAGGGTCTATTGAGTGAGTGCGTCAATAAAGGCGTGTCTTTAGAAATACAATATTACTACGATGTCGGGTGAGAAAATTGTTTTCTTCAGAGACGACAACACAAATGTCTTGATGGTGCGTTGAAGCAGCACAAAATTCATTTGACCATTTTGATGTGCGTTTATAGCTGTTATCAGGTTATTTATATACGATTTCAAAGCTTAAAGACGTTTGATTTGTCTTCCTTGTTTCCAGAGTATATTGATTGCATGCTGAGTATTTATAATAAAATGATAATAATATGGAACTGCAATTCAGGGAATAGAATATACATTATTCATCGCACGTACCATTAGTTTTGAACTTTTTTTTTTGCAAGATGACAAGCTCGCTTTTGTTATACAGCCTGCATCAATTACGAGGCATGGATATGACCACCGCCAGTCCATTGGCGACTCCATATGTAAGCATTACCTCTTTATAGCTTTATCGCTATATCAACATTTACACAAAATGCTATTCGTACGTATTAACATAAAAATATAATGAGACAGCTAGCATACAGTGGAGACGGAGTGGAAATGCTTTTGAGCCAAGTTCTAGACCCAAGAAAAGTATCGTGGGAGGACATGATTGATTACACTGAACGAAAACAGTCTTTATTGCCCAGGAGCCATTGACCATCGCTTAGAACACCGTTTCGAGAACGACCTCCAGGAACACAAATGGTGTTCCCCAAGACAAATGACACTTGTTCGCTGCCGAAAAAGGAAACAAGTCATGTGCTCATTGCAGACAGCTGAACAGTCCTAGGATCTGGCGCAAAAAGGCTGGGAAGCGGAAAAGCGACAGGTGGCAGCCCTATTGCTGAAAGTATGTCATTCATTAGCTAGAATGGCGCCGAGAGATGACATTGCAGCCTTGTAAAATTCTTAATTGGCGTTCTTTGGCTGCTGTACTAAGCACTGACTTTATTCAGGTCTTGCATACGCATCAAAAAGCCTTGTTGCCGAGCAGGCTATCTGGAAACGAATTATCACATGGCAGAGTGACAGTTCTGGGAATTGGCGTGGATGTTTACATTTGTCCCGACGAGCAAAAGAAAAAGGTGCCGAACGTGTTCAGATGTAAAAATCTATTTGAATGACAACAACGAGCTCTATTGCCTTCTATTAAGCCTAAGTAGAACAGAAGCGAGCTTAGTGCTCTCTATTAAGATTTATATTGTGCTCAGCCAACACGAAAAAGTGCATGCTCACTGCATTCGCCCAGACAATGTTCGGGACACGCTCGCGAGTGCCTCGTTTCCGTTCGGGACGATAAATTGAGTCAGAGATTACGTTTTTCTTTAGGTTGCTCCACCGGGCTGGATGTAAATGTAAGGATGTCATTCCGCTTGCTCTGTGCGCCAATGTCAGCCTTGGCGTTTCTATTAAACATCTATTCGCAAGTGTAAAGTCATGAAGAAATGTTTCAGAACGCACTTCCGTGGGCGCCTTTTGTCCGCATCGTTCTTCCAATTCTGTTCAAAGCACTGCATGCGAAGGTGCGTGAATTATCTATAGAGTGTGTTTCACCATTCCAGCCCATGACAATTGAACAAAAGAGAAGATAGAAGCTAACTGAGGCCTTGTTTGGCGCAGCAATGCTCTGTTCCATGGCCATGGAAAGCTGAAGCTGGCACAAGCAGTAGATCTGTCGTAAATGTTCCCGTTAGTTATTTTCAGTGCAAATATTTAGCGTAGCATTATTTTCAGGAACAAAGCAGTTTTTGAAGGATGAACGAAATACTTATATACGCAGATTTTATGCGAGGCGGGCACAGCCATGAAAGGAACAGCCACAGGTTAATCTTAATGATGTTGTGGTGGATATTTGTTCGGTCGCGTCTGGACATTCCATGTGACATGACATGCTAAGGCACATGTTTGATTTTTCAAATAGAATCCAAATGGTCGAAACACAAAAAAAGTATAGAGAAACAGATTATCTTCTCATGAATCACCGTAGAATATTGAGAAGCCAGCACATGGAGATTAACAGAAATAACGGCCATTTCAGCTCAGAGTTTTTCAAAGGAAGCCTGGGGGAAGCGGTTACTAATACGTGATAGTAAGGAGGAACTAATAGCTTGGGAGCATCCTCGGTGGTTTGAACTGATGTTAATTAAACGAGGGCAGCACAAGATGGCTCGTCACGCTGACATGAAAAAATATCTGAGAGGTGATGCAGGAAAGGCCACAGTGTTTTAGCAAGCGGTTGGTCTCCTCATCCATTGTGCGCGTTTCTTTCTGCCAAGACCGGAACACCTCATCGGGCGCTTATCAAGGCGCGTGTGAAACGGTGGTGTTGATGAGAAGCGCTTCCCGTGGGCAGTGCGTGCGAAGGGATACACCTGTAGCGCTGCACTGCCGATCCGGGCAGCATTGCATGTGTAGCGTGCGTTGGAAAATGTGGCCCGACTATTACTAACTGAATGAACAAGCGTGGTGTGAGCGCGCACAAACAAACATGAATAGATCACACTGAATGACTGCAGACAACGACTGTCCAAACGCTGGCAGCAACCCCATACGCTGCAGCGGGCGATGGTACGTGCGGTTTATCGCTTCAACAGAAACTGAGCGGCGAATGCACAGTGCATAAAGGTCAGAGCCGTGTGGAGATAAGAGACGGTGCGGTCGAGCGACGAGCGCGGTTGTTGGCAGAGTAGAAATGCGCCCCCCCCCCCCCCTGCTCCCTCCGGCGCTGGCTTCCCGCTTCCTTGCTTGCGCGTGGGAGAGATAAGAGACTGTGCGGACGAGCGACGAGCGCGGTTGTTGGCAGAGAAGTGCCCCCCCCCCCCCTGCTCCCTCCTGCGCTGGCTTTCCGCTTCCTTGCTTGCGCGTGGGACATTGAGTGCGTTCGCTCTCCGTGATAGCGCGCGTCCCCGCACGCTTCCGCTGGGGCATACGGCGCGCGGCGCAGATTTTATCTATACGGAACCTCACGGCGACGGCGACGGCGACGACGACGCCGACGGCAGAAATCCGGTTGAAGTGTCCATATAATTGCTATCGCACTAATAAGTGACCGCTCCCATTTTCATTTGCTCACCAGAATGTCCTTCTATTATTGATGCCAGCTTGCCAAGTGCACGCAATTCATACGCATAATTAGTTTCCAGCAGACGTGAAGAGCAGACAAGCTTTTCTATCTCCTCGATTTGGAAGGTAATGGAAGTTTTCCAGTAAGCGACAGAGACACAAACTGGTCAAAAACTACAGCGGCGCAAGAGGAAAAATTTAGATGGCAGATCCTCCGTACAAGATTTATATAATCTCGTGTCTTTGACAGGCGCATTGAAGTAAATACTTTGTTTACAGGCAACACATGTTTATATCTCTAATCCACACAACCACTTTCTACAACCACACCCATTCGATAAATAAACTTCCAGAAATAATGGGAAGATAGGGGTTGGCTATCGAGAAAGTAAAGTGCCACACAGGCAAGTTTTATGCCATAAATACACACCTGTCTATCAGCTGTTATTTTGGTGGCAGAGGTTTGACTCCGATGTTCAATAGAATCCGAAAGGCCTTATTTCAACGACACGGAAACCATAATTTCTTCGAACAACACGCGAGACCAGCTGAGTCTGTTTTCAGGTTGCAAAATGTGTAGTCCTGGCTGACGCAGTGAAGGTAAGATGCCGTTGTTATAACAATACTTGTAGCTTATTACTTACATAGCATGAACAATGTGTTTTAGATCCCACATTAACCAAGATAATTGGCAGAAAACAACCATTGGCGCAGTATATAATATCAAATTTGCTGTGCCTCACTACTTGACTATTAGACCAATGTAAGCTTAACAGCATTTAAAAACGCCACAAAAAACTGCATGTGTGACTTCAGACATTTCTCCTATAAATATATGCTACAAGCAAGAAAAGGGGTGCAACATAGTAAGCAACACGTAAACACCGGGGGGAGGGTCTATTTTTTGTTGTTGTTGCCCTGAGCACAGACCTTTTGTTGGATACAAATGTATTTTATTAACGATGATTTACCTTTAGACGCAGCACGCTATAAGTAACCAACTTGACACAGTGCATTGTTCTCAGATCACACATATTGTAAGCGACTTTGCTATTGCCAGTTTTGCGTGCTTCAAAAGCTTGTCTGAAGAAGCTTGCCTGGAGCAAGTACGTCATCGGTATAAAGCGCCTCGCGTTGCCACGAAAGGGCAGCTTAGGTGCGATCACATTTTCTTGCTTGGATGCATTATTCTCGCCACATTGTGCATCCCCGTACTGTGACCCCTTTCAAACTATTTTACCAGCGGAGCTGTTCTAAGTCGACCCTTCGCCGTCTGTCTGTCCGGCAGTGTCACGCAGCGGCAAGTTCGGGAACCCACCACCAGAGAGCGCGCCAGTCCCGCCAGGATGAGCATCAACAGATCTGCCGTAGAGATGAGCAAGAGACGATTAAAGTACTGGTAGAAAAAAAAGCATGGAAAAGATTGATACGACCTAATCTTTTAAAATGATAGTAGCGGTAAAAGGCGAATTTTCGAAACAAAAGAAATATTAATGAGAGGTATACAAAAATGCTAGATAAAGAACATGTATAGTACATCCTCATTAACTCAAGCAGGCTAGGTAACTAATTGTCGCCGCCCCGTTTCAAAGGGGATGCCACTAAATCATCATCATCCTCATCATCGATGGCAGTCCCGCCAGTCCCACCGGGACCAATCAGAGGCCGCGCCGGCTGAGGAGCGGACCAATCAGAGTGCACGCTGGGGTAGGGGGAGGCGGCGAAGGGTATAAGAGCAGGTGTTTCGCCGGCGTGCGCCCTTTCACACGAAGAACTCCACTCAGCGCGACCTCGCCAGAGTGGCAGCGCCGACGTCGCTCAAATCCCGAGCTTCGAAAGCGAGAAGCCCAAGCCAAGCGCTAGCGAAGGGAAGCAAACCCCGAGCTTGGAGCGAGGGAAGCCCAAGCCAAGCGTCTGCAGAGGGAAGCCGCTAACCCCGAGGATCGAGAGAGGGAAGCTCAAGCCAAGCGTCAGTGGCAACTCTCAAAGAACCTTCCCGACGCTTTCATACACGTTTGGAAGGAAAACATAATCCATAATATGACGCAAGGCCATAAGTATTAGAACACGTCTGCCTCGCTGACTTTGTGAGCTGGTAGAGATTCGACTCACGCTCACTGTAAAACACGCAAAATCACCCAAAAACAACAAGAAGAACATGAAAACACAGCGAAACACAGGACGACCAATGCTCCGCTGTTCAGCAGCTTTCACTTCGTGGAACTGGGTTGAGTTAACAGAATCTACTTGTAGTAACATTTAACCAAACCTTCGTAAAATAGTAGAATAGGCCCATAGTTTTAAACCTTATGTATAATTAAGGAGAGTTGGCACGTATGGTAATAGCAAGCAGCAATTAGAGTGCATTGTTTAAAGCGATACTTTTCCGGTCCACTTTCCTGGGTCTTGCGTGGCTGCTGTTTGGGAGATCGGTCAGTATCTCCGCGGTTATGTTTGTCGATATAAGTACGAAGCTTCTATCTGCACCGGATGGTAGTACCAGCGAACTGGCTTATATAACCATGCACGCTGACCGCCAAGTAGTGCGAATAAGCACACCTCATGTTCTGCGTAAGAAAAATGTCACACTTCGCCCGAAAGGTGAAGCATCAATTGCGATAGCAAATTAGTAGAGAGCAATTCGGAGTAGGGATAGTAGTTTTATCGGCTGCTTTAACTTGGACACATTCGCTTACTAACTGAATTAACAAGCGTGGTGTCAGCGCACAGAAGCAAACATGAATAGATCGCACTCAACGACTGGAGACAACTACTGTCAAAACGCTGGCAGCAAGCGCAGCCGCCGCAGTGAGCGAAGGTTCATGCGGTCTATCACTTCAACGGAAACTAAGCGGCGAACGCACAGCGCATACAAAGGTCAGAGCCGCATGGAGGTCGCTTTTAGAGATGGTGCGGGCTACTGCCGCAGCCGGGTAAAGTACAAGCGCGGTTGTTGGCAGAGTAGAAGCTGCCCCCCCCCCTCCCACGCTCTCTTCCCGCTTTCCTCCTTTCGCGTGGAAGATTGAGTGGCCAGTTCCCCTTGCGCCCGGTTGCAAAATACGCATTTGGTGCCGCAGCACAGCGTCGCCCCGCCTCCCTCCCTCCCATACTCCCACGGCCTTTCGAGCGACAGAAGTCGCGTTTGCTTTCCGCCTTGCATTCGCTCTCCGTGATAGCGCGCGTCTACGCGCGCTTTCTGTCGCGCATACGGCGCGCGATGACGATTTTACGGCCCTTGGACTTTATACGGAACCTCACGGCGACGGCGACGCCGACGGCAGAAATCCGCTTGAAGTGTCCATATAATTGCTATCGTAATAAAAACAATTCTTACATCTAAACTCAACAAATGATTTCGCCTCATAGGTATTTCTAATCACACCGCTCTGCTTATGAAACAGTGCATTATAATAAATATATTCGTTTATTTACTTGATTTTTACTGTGTGATCAATTGGCTTTTATCATTAGGTGTGTGCCCGCCCTTTGCCGTTCCTCCAGAATGTGTGTGCCCCACGTTGACACAAGACGTACAGAATCCTTTGTCGGACGTATGCGTCGTACATCCCTGTGCATAAACCTGTCCTTACCATTCTTCCCTTGACGAGTGCCGCACATGGCTTTCGTCCTCGTGGCATCGCTGCGAAAACGCCTCGCACTGCGCGTGCGCTTGATTTGGTGTTTTAATTTCGGCATGGCTTGTGAATGTTCTAGTAAACAAGCATAAATAGCATGATGTTAAAGTTATGACCTTTGTGACGGATAAACGTAACATTGCATGAGGCTGCACACTACGTAGCATGAAATTAAACGCAGTTGTACGCAACACTGTTCTGCAAATATTTAAACACTAAATTAAAACTTCACTTCACATAGATACCAACACGATGAATCTGCATAATTTATTATTATTATCAATATTAATATATTGAATATTATAATTACTATTATCAGCAAAGCTTTTGATGTGGTCAGCCACTTACTGCTTCTCATCAAGCTTACGCGTTTTGGTGTTGACTGGTCTATTTTAAATCTCTTGCGCAGTTATCTTCTTGATAGATACTTTTATGTTAATGTCAATGGTCAAACGTTTCCTTCTTACATTTCAATTAGCGGTGTCCCTCAAGGAGCAGTATGAGCACCACTGCTTTTGTAAATTTTTATTATTGACGTTTTTTCCGCTATTCAAAATTCTTCATTCCTTCTATATCCCGACGACATCAAGATTTTTAATGAAATTCAGACTGTTGATGACTGTCGCATCCTGCAATCTGACCTATTTCTTCTTTTTTTTTTAATGGTGCACACTTAACAACCTCACCTTGTATGCTGCTAAGACCAAAGTCATGACTCTCACGCGCAAGGCAGCAGGCATTTCTATTTCTAATTCTGTAGAGTCTGTACCATCGTTTAAGATCTGCGAGATCAATGACCTCTGTGTGCTTTTTTATACAACCTTACATTTTCAGCTTACACTAAACACGTTGCGATTCGCTTTATGCGCTCTCTTGGCTCTGTTTGTAGACTGTCGAGAGAATTCAATTCCCCCCCACCGATCCGCAAGTTGTGAACAAGCAATCTGTCTTCCTCAACTCGAATACGCGTTCATCGACTGGAATGACATTTCTAGGTCCAACAGTGCCATTATAGATCCGGTCCAGAAAAAGTTTCTAAGCATATGTCATCCCCGCTTTGCTAACACGGACACTAATTTCCACCAGTGCTAGACCGTGTTATAGCACTGTGGGATTATTGTCATTACCCTTAATTTGCTGCCGACGTAATCGCACTGACATATGTTTTTTCAAACGCCTTCACAGCATCCTCACCTGCCCCGAAATCGTCAGCTGTATCATGTTTCGCATTCTGCGCAAGATCACCAGAGAACACAGAAATTACCATGTTATTGCCTGTCATAACCAACACTCGGGCTTCCGCAGTAGGCAGAGGCTTTATAGGGCTTATTTTCATGATCTTGATATTATTCATAACTCTGTGTGATTGTTCTTTTCCGAGCTTTGCGTTGTTGTGCCAATATTTCACATATTGTTCAATTGCCCTTTTCCGCCTTTTTCTTTTGCGTTTAACTTGCGTCTTGTTCCATGTCCACTCTTATTTTCAAGATTGATCCTTTTATACATTTTAACTTATGTTCCCATACCCTTTTTTATGTATGCGTGCGCCAGCACTTAGACTTGATGGTTGTTTCTGGACACGGTAAATAAATAATTGATTGATTGATTGATTGATTGATTGATTGATTATATCCAGCATACACATATCATATAAAGTGAAACGTGCTACCAGTATTTTCCCTAAAGGATCACAATGCCTGCGATGAAGTGGAGCGAAAGAAAGGTGAAACAGCAAGGCGCAGGACAGCACAATGCACTGTTGGATGCCATATGTTAAAGGCAACAACCACAACAAAAACAACACCGTTGATATGTGCCATGGTATAAAGGGGCATCATCATCATCATCATCATCATCATCATCATCGTCATCATCAACACCATCCCACAATGAGCGTAAGCCCTACAGACGAGATTCAATGCCGGTAAATGGGAAATATTACGTTACAGCGACTGATATCCTCGTGCCAAGTTGAAGCCGGTCTGCTAGGAAATAAAAAATAATAATTGAGCATAGTTCGAGAAATGACAGAGCTTCTGAAACTTGCTCAGCAGCACAGAGCAGTGACGTTGTATTTGGCTGAAATAAAGTAGTGTTGAGTCAATAAACTTTTTATCACTTTTGCTATACGGTGTCCATCACTTTACTTTTTCAATAACCTTTTTTCAAGATTTAAAGATAACCTTGCATGTCACTTATGGTTCCCTAAACTAAAAAAACTAGGTGTTACTATAATTTTTACATATAATTTTTACAATACGCGAATGTTCTCTTTTTAAGCCAATCATCCTGCTTTCCTCTCTGTATCGTTATTTCTCTCCAGAAAATTTTCCTAGCAATTTCGTTGTCTGTTTGGACGAGTACTTTCATACACCAGCCAAATATCAAACACAGCGAAAGGACGAAGTACCTCGCAAAATCCAGCATGGCTGCCTTTTGGCACAACACATACCTTAAACGCTAAGTCGGATGTTCCCTTCGTTACACCGTTCTTCCGCGTCAAATATAACTGAAGCGAAGCCGACAAAAATAAACCACAGTGGGGCAACATTGCGACATACAACGACAGCATTACCAGCAAGCCGAAGAACCGCAGGAACTACCGAGCAAAACTTTCGTCCATCCAGGGTTTCTTTTTTCTGTTTTTTCTTCTCTGATCATTTCTTCCTACTGATGCTTCCCAACCAGAAAGGGCACTGTGGTGTCTACGTGACATTCGGATAGGCGTTACGGGACCATTATAAATAGCCCAAGAGTTCTAGATGAAGCGTTCTTCAGAAGAAACCTGAGGCTCATATGAATCAGTACAGCTGAGAAGAAGGTGCATGTGAGCGTAGGACAAATAAAAACTAATGAAGACAACCTACTTGACGAAAGTTTTCGCCGCGTCTTCGGAGTTCGTGAAACTTTGTCCGGTTCGCAATTAGTATTGTGTGTCGCAAACTAGTGTCACCTTTTTTCGCAAGCTCCGAAAGATGTTGCCGCCTGAATCAAAGTGATTGCTGGCGTTCGCCAAACGCCGATGACTAAACCAAGTATAGTTTGTAGTATAGTTTTGTTTTTTTTCGTAGTGATCCACAATGTTCTCGCGTATCCGTTGGCACACTGCTCGTTTCTTGTCTCAGCCACGAACTTCTGACATGGTAGAGAAGTTTGCCTGTTATATAAATAAGATGTAACGTTTTTGTTTTGTGTTTTGTGGCTCTGATTACCTGTCGTGGGGAGCACAGTTATTTGTCTCGTTATCGTTCCACCGCTTGACAGTCCAACTAAATGTTTTGCTGGCGTTCTGTATTCTTTTGCATTTTGAAAGGCAACGGTAACTTTAGCTCCCGGGCCCTCTTTCTCTCCGCCAGTCCCCCCCCCCCCCCCCTAAAAAAAATAATAGGCAATTCGTCCAAGTTTCCGATGGCTTGAATTTAGGAATGGGTTAAAAATTCGTTGTGCTGATAAGTAGTTTTTGCGCTGCTGAGCACGAGATCGCGGGATCGAATCCCGGCCGCGGCGGCCGCATTTAGATGGAGGCGAAATGCAAAAACGCCCGTGTGCTTGCGTTGTAGTGCACGTTAAAGAACCCCAGGTAGTGAAAATTAATCCGCAGCCCTCCACTACGGCGTGCCTCATAATCAGAACTGGTTTTGGCACTTAAAACCCCAGAAAGAAGAATATGATAAGTAGTTTAAGCGTCGTCAGTGTAAAGTCTCAGAACAAATCTATATTTCTTTTGGCGCAAGGACTGCAATGTTGACCTCAAGATTTCGATGAGACAGAGTGATGAGGCCTAATTTCGTCTATCATTTCATTTGCTATATCTGTTTTACGTCTCGGGCTTCTTTCGCCCTGGCCCTTTGCATGCTAGAAATAAACTTGAGTTACACTAGTATCATCGAGGCTCAGAATCGGCTGGCAACAATTGATAAAAGCACTCATTCACAGCTTCAGCGCGGATTTTTCGTTCACTTATTCCACACAACAAAGTTATTCGTTAAAACAAAAAAATATCATTGCTTGCATCATTACTTGGTAAAGTAAGAAGGTTGGATTTCGCAAGTATGCTCTATCTGTGGTAGTCAAAATGCGAACAGCGTAGTGCGTGGCTTTTCTACAACCTAGCTGCAACCAAAGGGTGCGAGCATGTGCGGCAACCGTGAAGTCTTACAGCACAACCTGTGGTACTGCTTTGTGCTCTTTGAGTATCGCTAGGTTGCACAAAAACCATGCAATCCGCCGTTCGCATTTAAACGGATAGCAGATAGTGCATAAGGTACGCGCTCCTGCTATTGGTTCCTCTAGGATAGATCGCAAGAAACATATTGAGTTAAGCTTACTAAACCAGCACAGTGCCGTACTGCACTGTGCAGTGGCCCGCGCGTATGCTCTCATTCCTTCCCCTTAACGTCACATGTCAAGGCAACATGTGCACGGCACGGAGAAGAGGCGAAGCACACGCCGCTCCGCGAGGTGGTTGCTAGGCAACGCGCGGTGACGTCCTCGTTCAGCCAAGTTTTTTTGTACAGGCGTAACGGACTGATGGTTGGCTTAAACAGCTCCGCTGTTAAAGAAAAAAAAAGAGAAAGCTATCCAGCAGTTCCTTTATCGCCAACCGTCTGTCCGTTACGCGTGTACAAAAAACTTGGCTGAACGAGGACGTCACCGCGCGTTGCCTAGCAACCATCTCGCGGAGCGGCGTGTGCTTCGCCTCGTCTCCGTGCCGTGCACATGTTGCCTTGACATGTGACGTTAAGCAGAAGGAATGAGAGCATGCGCGCGGCGCGCGCTATGCTCGAGAGGGAGAAACAATAAATGAGAGCGAGAGAGACACATTGTAACGCAGAGCTGTTGCCGAGAAAGAAAACGCAAAGCTTATAATACATCGTGCCCATTTTGTCACACTAAGATTCAAAATGTGACAGTGACACACCTGTTATGGACGTGCCCAGGACTTCACCTAAGACTTCTCCGCCACCTACGGGCAACCGGCCTTCGCCCTGGCCGCCCACCCGACCTTGAACGTTGGATTCATGGACCGTATCATCGTTCGCTTCTAGATTTTTAGGGGCGAAGCTCCTTAAGGCGTGGGTCTGTACATCCTCTGTATGTAGCCACCTCTCGTTTAGTTCTTGGAGTGTTTACGAGATGGCGCTGTTGGCGCCATCTAGTGAACATCTGGTGCCAGCGCTAACATTCGCAAATGCCATTATATGCTTAAAATCGGATATACTGGCGGGTTTGGAAGTTAACCAAAGATCAGTAGGCCGGTTGGCTTTGGGAGCACACGGTAATACGACAAATGAGGCAGTGCATGGAGACATGGGTTGGGCCTCTTTTGAAGTCAGAGAAGCACAAAGCAAAATTATTTTTGAAGAAAGGCTCAGGAACATGGATGAAAATAAATGGGCGGCTAAAGTGTACAAGTATCTCTACATGAAAAGCGTGGACACAGAATGGAGGAAGAGGTCAAGGAAGTTGGCAACCAAGTACAGGATAATCGAAACTGTAAATAGACAACCAGGGGTCATCAGAAAGAAAGTGAGAGAAATAGAGACCGTGAATTGGATGCAAAGAATGGAAACGAAAAGGACAATGGAGATTTACAAGAATGAGAAGAAAGAAATTAGAAGGCAAAATCTGTACGATAACACAAAGGGCAGTGCCTTGCTATTTGAGGCTCGAGCCGGTTGCCTAAGGACGAAAACATATCGGAACAAATATTCGGAACTAGATGAGACATGTGTATGCTGCAGTAAAGATCAAGAGACCACTCAGCACATCCTAATAGAATGCTAAGGGATCCACCCAGCGAGAACCGTAGGTAACGTGCAACTCCCAGAAGCGCTTGGGTTTAAAGTGGAAGGAAACATAAACAGATCAGCCGTAGAGATCAGCAAGAGACGATTAGAGTACTGGTGGAAAAAAAGCAACGAAAAGATGGATACGACCTGATCTTATAAAATCATAGGCAGCGGTACAAGCTAAAGTTTTGAAAAAGAAAGATAATGAGAGGGGGGGGGGGTATACAAAAATGCTAGATAAAGAACATCTGTAGTATACCTGATTAAATCAAGCAGGCTAGGTGACTATTTGTCGCCACCCCGTTTCAAAGGGGATGCCAATAAATCATCATCATCATCATCGGAGTCGCCGGATGGACAAGGCTGCAGAGCGGCGAGCGCGCAAGGCAGCGGCAGCGCGCGCTCGCAGACAGAATCCCGATGTGCGAGCCCGCGAGGCAGAAGCGCTCCGTGAAGCTGCTCGACGCCGCCGCCAAGATCCTGCCGTACGTGAGAGAGAGGCCGCAGCGGCACGGCTGCGGCGTGAACAGGATCTGCAGAACGTCAGAGAACGGGAAGCAGCGAGAAAGCGCGCGTATCGGCAGGCAGACCCCGATGCAGTGAGAGCTCGTGAGGCGTCTGCAAAACGCATCAGGCGAGCTCAGCCCGAAGGTGCCGACGCGCGGTTTAAGCGAGACTTTCTAGACGTTTCGTTCGGCCATAGTTGTGGTGTGTGCGACAGATTGTGGTTCTCAAACAGTCTAGTCACAATATCTTCCATCAAGAACGACCAGGCTCGACCAGGCTCGCGCCAATGCCATTGCCGTTCTCCAGCGCTGTTGATGATGTAATGGGCGAACTTTCACTGAAGAGTCACGGTTTTACCGATTATTTCCCCTCAGGAGCTTCGCCCCACTCATCATCATTCACCCCGTGGATATGCTGTGATTTTTTTTTTTGCATGAGTCAAGTCTGTTCGTGTATTTTTGATATGCTTCGTATTATGCCTAAGGGCGAGCTTTCGAAATTTAAAAAATACGCAGAGCTGCTGCTGACGCCCTCCGCGTTTCCCCATTTCTTCGCGTTCGCGCCGAACGCGCGCCATGTCCGTGACTGCAGCAGGCGCCTCTGGCGGCGGCTCGGCAGCTTTCGCCAAGCCACGCCCCGGCAAGTGTGGAGGCGCAGCTTGGCCGTGACGTCACCGGGGCATGAAGCTTGGAGCCGCCGCTACGGCGGCAGAACTCCCATTCACTCTGTGGCAAGTACATGTAGCCTTGACATGCGCCGACCAAAGATCCGGACACCCGAAGAAGAAGCCACTGCTCTTGAAGCGCGTCGCGGGGCCAAGCGAGAATCGGCGCGTCGGCGGCGAGCCAATTTGGAAAACCATGCCTAGCAGCACTTAGCATTGCCTAGCAAGAAGTAGCCAAGCCGAGTAAAACCTGGAAGAATCTTGATCGATCTCCTGCTCCGCTGTTTACTCCAGCCTTGCACCACTAGTGCAAGCTGCCCACGTTTTCTTTTTCTTTCTTTTTTTTAAAGTTCACTACGTAGTTTCGTTTCTGAATCGTACACATTACTATGACCTTTGCCCCACTACTTGCATTTCCGCGTGTAGTTGGGCAGCGAAGCAATACTGGATGGTTGAATGCACGCCACTTAAGAGGGAGGTATGACTAAGAATAACCGACTATGACTATGACTAAGAATAACAGTCGATTTAATCAAAGATGGAGGAGATATCATGCTTGAAAAACTTGCAGCCCTCTATACGCAATGCCTCACGACTTCAACTGTACCAGAGAGCTGAAAGAACGCCAACATTATACTAATTCATAAGAAGGGAGACGCTAAAGAATTGAAGAATTGTTAGACCCATTAGCTTGCTTTCAGTATTGTATAAAATATTCCCCAAGATAATTTACAGTAGAATCAGGGCAACACTTGACTTCACTCAACCAAGAGAACAGGCTGGCTTCAGGAAGGGATATTCATCGATGAATCATGTCCATGCCATCAATCAGGTAATCGAGTAATCTGCGGAGTACAATCAACCTCTCTAGATGGCTTTCATAGATTATGAAAAGGCATTTGATTCAGAAGAGATACTAGCAGTCATAGAGGGATGGCATCATCAAAGAATACAGGAGGCATACGTGAATATCTTGGCAAATATCTACAAGTATTCCACAGCTACCTTGGTTCTCCACAAGAAAAGTAGAAAGTCACCAATAAAGAAAGGGGTCAGGCAAGGAGACACAATCTCTCCAATGCTATTCACTGCAAGCTTAGAAGAAGTATTCAAGCTCTTAGACTGGGAAGGCTTAGGAGTGAGGATCAACGGCGAATATCTAAGCAACCTTCGGTTTGCAGATGACATTGTCCTATTCAGAAACATTGGGACGAATTACAACAAATGATTGCGTACCTTAACCGAGAAAGTGTAAGAGTGAGGTTGAAGATTCATATAAAAAAGACAACGATAATCTTCAATAGCCTGGTACGGGAACAAGAATTCAGGATTGCCAGTGAGCCTCTAGAGTCTGTAAAGGAGTACGTCAATTACTCACAGAGGACCCTGATCATGAGAAGGAAACATACAGAAGAATACAATTGGGTTGGATTGCATACGGCAGGCATTACCAAATCCTGACAGGGAGCTTACCACTGTCGTTAATAAGAAAAGTGTACAATCATTGTATTCTACCGGTGCTAACATATGGGGCAGAAACTTGGAGGTTAACAAAGAATGTCGAGAAAAAGGTAAGAACCGCACAAAGAGCGATGGAACGAAAACTGTTAGGCCTAACGTTAAGAGACAGGAGAGAGCGGTGTGGATCAGAGAGCAAATGGGGATAGCCGATATTCTAATTGACATTAAGAGGAAGAAATGGAGCTGGGCAGGCCACGTAATGCGTAAGATGGATAACCGGTGGATAATTAGGGTTACAGAATGGATACCAAGAGAAGGGAAGCGCAGTCAAGGACGGCAGAAAGCTAGGTGGGGTGATGGAGTTAGGAAATTTGCAGGCGCAAGTTGGAATCAGCTAGCGCCAGACAGGGGAAATTGGAGATCGCCGGGAGAGGCCTTCGTCCTGCAGTGGACATTATTATAGGATGATGATGATAATAATTATATGATGGTGATGATGATGATGATAATGAACGAATGTATGTAGTGTTACGTTGGGCTACAACTTGAGACAGCAATTTCAACTTTTATACGCTCTGGCTCTTTGCCGGTTCCAGCAGTTTATTATCCGCTTCAAAGTTAACTGTCGAAAAAAAACACACACAGAAAAGTGAGCGGTCCCTTTTATTAGGTTAACGACCGTAGTTTCAAGTCGCACAAAGTTTGCGGGCTGAAACTTACCTGTTCCACCATTGCCCTCCAGGCTACACTACTTCTCGATGCCTCATGGCGACCTGCAAAAAGGTAATGCATATATTAGAACGTGTACTTATTTATCCTTTTTTCAGGGGACTGTATTTCACCCGCTAACAACTTCAATGTTATCGCTCAGCGCAAAACGCACCTGCATGATTTTGAACTTACTCGAAGGTTATCGTTGATTCTCTATCTTGTGTCTGTTGTCACCGAACATTGTGCAATCTGATTGTATGCGCGACGCGAATTATGTAGTACTTTCTGGAAGGCACGCGGACACCAGCGATTACGTTGGAACCTCCGACGAGTCATGTATAAAAGCCGACGCGTTTGACCCGTAGAGCAGATTTCGATGATCGCCGACATTGCTTGCCGCTATCGTTCTGCTTGAGTTTTACTTGTTTTGCTGGGCACAGGTTCGGCTGGGCGCAGTTAACGTCTTGAATCCACCCGTTGGGAGTATTATTTTACGCCATCACACACAATCAGTAGCTGTGAAAAACCAAATATATGGACATACAAAAATTGCTCTTAATAATAAATTATTACTAGGGCTCTGCGTTTTTGCAGTCTCTTTCAGGGCAAATTTGGAGTGTGTTTCTCGTCGTTAATTTTTTAACGAAAAACGAAGTTCCGGGGTGTTTCAATTTAACACTTGGTTACATGCCCCAAAATCAGTCTTTCAGTTTTATTCATTTGCTTAAAAATTTCGGCAACTGTTCTCGAAGATAAGAACACAATGTCAATGCTAGAATAGATTTAGTGAGCAACTCGTACCAAAATATTTGTCGCTGGTGTTAATATTTAGTTTAAATAAGCATACATTCCAATGTTTGCACCTGCAACTGTAGTACGCTCCTTGTTGTTGAGGACACGGCACATAAAGAACAACATTTCGGTGTTCGCACTAGATGAAGTCCGCAGTAGAGGAAGGCTATAGGAGACACAGATCACAATGCAAAAGGAGAGTCCATTCGTGGGCATGCATGCGCTAGAACACGATCGGCTGAATAATTTTTTCACATCATATGCCCGATGATACAAATTTCTGTATCCAGCATATAAGGGGATATCATTCTTATCTAGCACAAGTGCACACAATGGCAAGTAATCCTCGAATGGCCGGGGAAAATTGGTCTTAGCGTATACGGGTCTATAATCTGCACCCAGCCACGCAATAAATTGCGGTTATGCTACAGTTCCCTGGAAATGTTTCTTTGGCCGTATACGGTTACACTTCTCAACCACTTTGTAGTAGTACTTCCTAAAAGAACCGGCTCCGTCAGACCACTTTTACTGCTCAGCAACATCAAGCACGCCATGCTTAAGCACGCCAACGCCAAGCTTCGGGGAGGAAGTTGATTAACTTACTCCCCGAAGCTCATTAGTGTGTGATCGCTCCAGTGAACAAAGCGTTCAGGCGCACGGGAAGCACAGATTAGACTTGGTGGACCAAAGTCGACTCCTCCTCAATGAGCTTTTAATGGTCAACAATTCGTTAGATAATTTTTTTAAAGAATCTTAGCTTTACGACCAGCTCGTGCGCACAGCCAATCGTTCTCGGGGCAATTTTCAGCTTTTCTAATTTTGTGCCTATGACATGCATATTTCAATTGTCATAAAGTTGTCATGCTTGCGGTTTTGCAGTGTAGTGCATTTGCCAGCTCAATGAACAAAAGCAACCTTCGAGTATTTTAGGGCTATGTGCCCTCGATATCTGAGTTTTTCGAATACATCCAAATTCCGAAAATTTTTACCGGCACGTGTGTCTAGGAGTTTTTCGGATTTATCCGAAAACGCAGAACCCTAATTATTAACTGCAGTTAAGGTTTTGGCACACCTGACGAAAACCACCTTGTTACTATATCTGCCTATGCAGGACGCTGTCTGAAAACTACGAGCTTTCGATTCAGCGGCCGGGAGCAAGTAGGTGTTTAAATGACGATGCGGTCGTTTACCTGACAGTTGTTTTAGCGCAAAGCAGTGGGCAGTTACATCTAGAGAATAAGAGCTAAAGAAGGAATGAGTGCTATAAATACTAAGGACTGCCCTTGATTATCGCGCATCTAATGTGTGCGTGCCGAAAAAGAGGTGAGGCCCAATGATCATGCCTGCCATGCTTTCGTGTTTTGCTTAAGCGGAGTTCGTAATTAGGAGCAGCTGATTTAATTAGGAATAATGCGCTCAGAGTGAGCCTAATGAGGCGTAGAATGTGCTATAGAAGACTAACAAAAGTGCAGCAATATTCCTTCCACTTCGACGAGGCAGCCGCCGGGCTCCTGCACGTCTAACTTGATGTGAGGTGGAAGAAAGCAGCTTCTGCTACTAATCATTGATACCTGCTTCCGCCAAAACATTTGCGTGGCACGAATGCGAGAAACTGCGCGAACGAAGTCACAGTCCCAACGCATTGTCGCAGCTTTCATGCATTTTAGGGAAAGTGGCTCCCATGTGAGTACGAGCTTAATGGCTGCTCGAACAACCAGTGCTTTTGCTCCCTCCGCTAAGTCACGGCGAACTTGCAGGAACGTGGAGAATGTTCGTGGTAGAATAAACGAAACATGTAACACAGAAGTGAAAATAAAGTGAACCCTTTAGCTTTGAAACAGTGAGATTATGCGTTCATTTCAATGCCTTCGGGCAGAAAAAGAAACGATTATCTTGCTTCTGCCGGCTGCGCGAGCTTTGCTACAAATAGCCGGCAACGATGGCGTCGTAATCGTGGGAAAATTCTCAAAGCTTTAAAACTTTCGCCGTCGTCGTCATTTCTGTAAGAATCCTTGTAGAACAGAAGTTTATGACCTGAGCCTTGTTCGCTCAGCTTTGAGTGGCCGTTAAGCTAAGTGTATCGGCCTCGTCGTTAGACAAATAGGCAGCAGGATGAAGCGAAAGATGTAAGAAGCTGTTCCTGAAACGAAAAAACTGGCGCAGCTGTTGCTCCATTTTCTTCGCGTTTCTTTCGTACGTTGTAACACGCGAACAGCTGTGCCGAGGAAGCCGTAAACTCTTACGATGCTTTGAGAACATTAACAGGCAAGGGAAAACAAAAGCTGCAGTCGCTTAGATTCCATACGAACGGCACGTATTTGCGTCCGCTCAGTAGCTTAAGCGATGTGCGTGCAAGTCGCTCGTTCTGGAAACACTCACGACTAGCAGTTTACTTTGCCAAGCTCTCAGTCAAGAAAGGTCAAGAATAACGGCAGTAGAGATAGAAATGAGGCAAACGTTTCTTGCACAAAAAAGTACTCAGCTCCTCCTTGCTAAGCAGAGCTAAAAAAAAAGCAGCTCTAAGATAGATTGCAAGCACGTGTAATGATAAAATGTACCGCGTTATTTCCAACACTTATGGTCAATGCAATTTGAATGAAGCCTCGACGTAAAATGGAGCATGGCCCGAGGCATTGAAGCATGCCAAAATTAACGAAGTGCCTGTCCAAATGGAAGGCGGACTTTTTTTTAAAGATATATGTTTAAGACTCGCGGTGTCATCTACATGAAGATAGTGGTTTGGGATTGGAAATGAAACTCTCTCAAGCAGCGTTTACGCTTATAATCATAGCTGGACGGGGTTGCTGCGCTGGCACTCTGTAGAAGAAAAAAAAAGTTGTCGCAGTTTCACCCGAAAGTCGAAGCATCACTTGCGATAGCAACTTAGTAGATAGCTATACGGAGTAAGAATAGTAGTTTTATCCGCTGTACAAACTTGGACATGCAGCAGCACCGGCAACACACAGCACTGTTGTCGACACCGTCGGCGTTTTGCCCGCGTTCGCACAAAATGCGTGCGGCGTTGGTGGCTGTTGCCGGAGCCTCTGATATAAATAGGCACTTGGTGCCGCAGCTAAACGTCGTCTCCCTTCCCTCCCCCTCCCCCCCACGGCCTTTCGTGCGTCAGAAGAAGGCGCGTTTGCTCTACATACGTATATGGTGATTGTAAAGGAGGAAAGAGACGCCTACTTCTGCAGCCCTTAAGGGAGCACGGCACAGAACGCGCGTTTGTTCTCCGCCGTGCGTTCACTCCCCGTGAAAGCGCGCGTCCCTCGTGCCCTTTCACTCGCACATACAGTGTTCGGCGGCGCGCGGCGACGATTTCATCTCCATTGACGTCATACGGAACCTCACGGCGACGGCGACGGCGACGGCAACGGCGACGGCGACGCCGACGGCAGAAATCTGCTTTGGAGTGTCCATATAATTGCTATCGCAATAAAACAGTGTTTTCATTAGCAAAATTTATTTGCCTAGGAGATTGGTCTGTCTGCCATGTCGGGATGTCAAATAGCAGCCAATCAGGACGCCATTCAAACTCTTTCGCCACAAAATTAAAAAGCATTCAAGCACCAATCTTTTCTCAGAACAAAAACATTTTTTCAACTGGCACGCAGTATATGTTTTGGTTATTGCATATTTCCGCTAGCAGATGGCTCAGTTCCCATGCGGTTTAGCCAAGACGAAGGGAAGGAGCTAACAGACGCCGTCGCACAGCTCGCCCATAGTTTTTTTAAGTTCTTCTTCTTTCTTTAGCCTACAAGAATCTGAGAAAAAGGGTGTGAATAAAAAAAATTACTTCATCTCCCGCTAAAGGGAACCGTGTGAGGATGCGAAGCAGCGAGGAGATGGTTAGCTTGAGCGGGAGATGGTTTCGCGGCAGCGGCCCGAGCACTCATCGCGGCGCTCCACAGGAGAGAGAATGAGGCGCGCGCGCTCCGTCACTTTCATACCGCGGAACTACCGTGGCGCCCCCAGCGGAGTATGCAGCTGTCACACCACCTGTCGAGCGCGCCGCTCCGGATTCCTAGAGGACAGAAAGGGGGAGCGTAGGAGAAGAGAGAGAGGGGGAGGGACCGCGCATGCGCTGTGGGGGTGCGGACGCGTGACAACAGACAGAGCCGCCGACAAGAATTGCTTCGCAATTAAAAAATGTCACAGTTTCGCCCTAAGGGCGAAGCAATGAATGTGATAGCAACACAGCAATGTCATACGAAGTAAGGTGAGCGGCTTTGGTAGCAATATGAATTGTAGTAAACATGAGCTGATTAAGTAAGCAGGTGTGCTGCGGCGTAAGTAGACTGACATGAAGAGAGACTCGATGACCACGAGAAGGCGCGTGGGAAACGGTGGTGTTGATGAGAAGCGCTTCCCGTGGGCAGCGCGTGCGAAGGGACACACCTGTAGCGCTGCACTGCCGACCCGGGCAGCATTGCATGTGTAGCGTGCGTTGGAAAATGTGGCCCGACTATTACTAACTGATTGAACAAGCGTGGTGTCAGCGCGCACAAACAAACATGAATAGATCACACTGAATGACTACAGACAACGACTGTCAAAACGCTGGCAACAAGCGCATACGCCGCACCAACGGGCGAAGGTACGTGCTGTCTATCGCTTCAACGGAAACTGAGCGGCAAATGCACGGCGCATAAAGGTCAGAGCCGTGTGGAGATAAGCGACGGTGCGAGCGAGCGACGAGCGCGGTTGTTGGCAGAGAGGAAGTGCGCCCCCCCCCCCCTGCGCTCCCTCCGGCGCTGGCTTCCCGCTTCCTTGCTTGCGCGTGAGAGATTGAGTGCGTTCGCTCTCCGTGATAGCGCGCGTCCCCTCACGCTGCCGCTCGGGCATACGGCGCGCGGCGAAGATTTTATCTATAGGGAACCTCACGGCGACGGTGACGGCGACGACAGAAATCCGGTTGAAGTGTCCATATAATTGCTATCGCAATAAAAAAGCACCGCATATCCACAGGGTGAATGATGATGAGTAGGCGAAGCTCCGGAGGGAATCATCGGTCAACCGTGAATCTTCCGTGTAATTCGCCCAGTCTCGCCGCACTAAATCGAACGATTTACTTCCACCAATGACACGCGCCATATGTGACGTCATTCCTATTTTATAACAGCGCCCTTCATTATAATTGCACCATCTCCCGCTTAAGGGGACGCTAGCACAAACGCGTTAGAAACGTGCAGTACTCTCTAGTAAGGGGGAGAGGCCACAGCGTCTTACGCAGCCGTTTACACATGCCGGAACGTGCAGCGCGTTTGCCGACGCCATCACATGACTGCTGAGAGAGTATAACCCCCGTATTCATAAACGCTCCTCGACTTGAACTTGACTTGCCACCGCCTTCAACACGTTTCGAACGCGCTGCCCAAGGCGGTGGCAAGTCAAGTTCAAGTCGAGGAGCGTTTATGAATACGGGGGTAAGGCGGAGAGGCCACAGCGTCTTACGCCAGCTTCTTACACGGGCCGTAACGCGCTAGCACAAACGCGTTAGAAACGCGCAGTCTTTCGTTAATGTTGGGTATTTATTGTCATCGTGGTGCGTGTGTCCATGTGCGCTTCGTGGCGTAGTGGTTAGCGCCGCGCGTTCGGAAGCGGGGGGTCTCTGGTTCGATTCCGTGCTACGGACACAACTTTCGGAATTTTTTTTTCATAGAAGTAGACGTGGCTACCTACTACTACTACATACTACAACGGAGGGACAGACCCACACCCTAAGGAGCTTCGCCCCTAAAAATTCACCCACGATTACCCGTGAGGCGGCGGCGAGGCAAGCCCTCGACGTCCCCTCATGGGAGGCTTAGGCCCGGCCATCTTAAAGTGCTACTTCCGCAATAAATGTTTATTCCTCCTCCTCCTCCCACGATTACAACAGTCCCTAACGCGAAATTTGAGCGCTCCTTTATGCGTGATTTCATTTCGCAGTATATTGGCTGGCGCGGACAATCTTTCTCGTGCGGCACATTGCAAACGGAGCGAAGTGTGGCGCGACTGCGTCGCTAATCGGGAGATCGCGACAGGAAGCACGTGGGTGATGCGTGGGTTCAATTCACAGCACGCGCCGCCAGACTGACCTCCGCTCATGCAGCGCTTTTCTTTCCATACAGACGACGCGCGCTAATCTGGCACCATCTCGTACCCATCGTCGTCACAGTGCCCGTCTTGCGCGGCACTACGCCTTTGTTCTCGCGCTTTCGCTATACACCACTCCTCCGCTTGCCTCTTCGCGCTCTCCTCGCTATCGCCGTCTTTCATCTCCCGCTGCGCTCCACTTTCGCTCTTTCATCCTCCAGTGTGCTCGTCGGCTCGGTTACGCCGAGGGCGCCGACGTCGACGCCGATACTCGCCGCAGGAACGGGCACATATGAGGTGCGCTCTGAAAATTCCGGGTGAGATTGACTTAAGGGGACATTCTGGGTGCTAGCTTACCTGTGTTTTTGCCGAGCAGTCACACTCTCCATGCCATCAGCATTTTAAACATGGCAGATGCCCGATCACGACCTTGTTACATGCATATGATTTTGTCATTTTTCTCTGTCCTATAGGCACGACTGTTCCGTTTACTGTGATAGCAATTATACGGACGCCCCAATTGCCCTGGTGTCGATGGAGTTTGGCGCATGGTATCCTCAGCAAATTCGTCCCGCACTCAGTACAAGACCGGCGGAGAGAAAGACACGCCGAGATGGGGCAGCGGCGACCGGCAACAAATCCGAGGCCAAAATTGGTCTGCTCCCGTGCGCACTGCTAGCGCCCCGTAGTATAGTTTGAACCGTGAATGCTGCTGAGCTCCACATGCGAGTAGTCCGATGATGCGGTGTAGCTAAAGGCACTTTTGGACTTGCCGGAACAGCATGGCGAAGGTCCTTTCGGTGCTTTTATTTCCTGCAAACGAGCTCAAATTTTCTTCTTCCGTCTGTAGTTTTCTTCAGGCGTCATGCTAACCTGATTTAGGATCGCGAGTTTGCAGTTGGTTATAATATTATCGACTAATCTCCTGAAGCTCTAAAATGCTGTCACAAATGCCAGAGACGATTCTGCACCCCATTTAAACGGTAACACAGCGCTGGCTGGAATGATGACTCACGACGATGTCAACAAAGACCTTGACTCCTACAAGATCGTTCGTTTTCGGACGTTCCTTACAGCGGTACGTGCCGGCTAAATCCATCAATTATTCATCCCCACCGTTGCTGGAGGAACTTCACAAAGACGCATATGAAGGAAGGAAGGAAAGAGTGGAGAAGGAAAGGAAGGTAGGTTAACCAGTTTAGCACAACCGGTTTGCTACCCTACACACGGGAGTGGGATGGAGGAGAATGAAAGATGGCGAGGAGAGAGAGAGAGAGCACGTAGCACAGCATACACATCGTCACAGTACGACACTCTTGCATGGTACGTGACATCACTTTCACAGCCGCTTGTCCAAGCCCGTTTCTTTCAAAAACCTAAGTAGTCCCTTCGTCGCCTTCAGCTGCGATGTCTTCTGTCCACGATATGTGAGAATCGTTTCAAGTGACATTGGTCTAATGTCAAGGTGGGCTAGAACGGACGCCAGGGACTGTCTCTGAACATTATATTCAGGACAGTCGCATAGAATGTGTTCTAGCGTCTCCTCGCAATGACCACCATTGCAAAGAGCGTTGTCGGTAATTGCGATGAGAAATGAATAAGATTCGTGAATGCCACCCCTAGTCATAAGCGATAAAGCAGAGTGTCCTCTCTTCAGCGAAGTCCAGTTGGCATACAGAGATGCATCAAAGAGTGCAGGTGGATATTGACGAATGCTCCAGTTGGTCTGGCTGCTTGGTGTGCACCATAGAGAGAGCGTGATCTCCAGTGCAAGCACTCGAATTCTGCTGGCTGCGTCGGACCGTGAAAGTGGTATGGTCTCTTGCTGCGTGTCTTCAAGAGCTGTCCGAGCGGCATTATCGGCGTCTTCGTTCTCTATGACGCCGCAGTGACTTGGCAGCCACTGAAACGTCACGTGGTGTCCTTTCTCATGTGATGTATGGAGTAGGCATCTAATATCGAATACTGAGCTGCTCGTATGGCGCGCGACGCAGAGCTGATAGCACACATTGTAGGGCTGCCTTTGAGTCACTGAAGATTGACCATTGTCGAGGTGGTTCCCGCTTGAATTAAACAAAGTGCATCACGCTAGAGCAGCTAGTTCCGGAGTTGTCGATGTCGTTGGATGGTCAGTCCTAAAGCTGATGGTAATAGCTCTTGCTGGGACAAACACAGCACCGGACGAACACTGGATGTTTGTGGAAACCATCAGTATAGATATGTACATTGTCCGCATACCTCTCGTGCAAAAGAAGCAGAAACAGGTGTTTCAGCAAAGGCGGAAGACACCTCAGTTTTTTTCCTGATTCCTGGGATGTACTGTGGGACTAACAAGACAGCAAGGGGGTATGGATGGTTTAGATGCAGTGGTGAAGCCCGAGGGAAGTTTGTCGTTGTACTTGACGATAGTTTTAGAGAACGATGCTTGACACCTGTCTGAAGGTAGTATTGCAAGGTGGTTCTATGTATAGTAGCTACCTTGCCATCTCCATGTCAAATGTCAGCCGGTTCGCATCGTACGCGCCCCACGCTGCTCGGAATGCCGGCTGGGATTGATCAGCAACACTCCGCCTAATTTAAAGGGCAGCTCTTGGACGCCCGTCCCTACGTCGAGCATCGGCGTTGCCACCGTAACCGAGCGAACGAGCGCAATTGAGGAATGAGCAGTCGTTCAAGGTTCTGGGACTTTCGCCATATCCGCATCACTACCACTCACCGCCAGGTGCACGATTCGTCTGCTTAAGCGCTGTTTAAATCCTGCTAATAAGAAAAGTAGACAATTACCAGCACTGGGGCTTTGTCAAGAATACATTCATAGTACATACTAAGCAATATAGGCAATTTAGCCATGGTGAAATTTCGTTGCAGTGGGCCTTTAATTATATGGGAGCAATATAATTCAGCTCCAAATTCAGTTCAACATGCATGTTTCAAACTGTTCTTACCCGCCTTAATGGCTAAGTGGTTATTATTTTGCCGCTAAGGATGAGGTCACAGATTCACTTACCTGCCGTGGTAACTGCATTCGGAATAAACGGTAATTTGCTTAAGTTAACATGCTAATTAAAGAACCGCAGTTGTTCAAAATGAAAGCTGGAGTGCCCCACTGCGCCGTCTGTTGTAGCCTAGCTGGGTATTAAATTGCCTCTGGAAGTCGTATAGCATTATTCATTTCATTCAAACTATACTTTCGCGCAGCGAATCCACGAATAGAACTACATACTAGTTCACAGCCTAAAATTCCAAAATAATTCCGCACTTGTTCAACGCCGTTATGTCTGAAGTACCAACTTCTTCATATAAGCTAGAGAAATAAATCCGGTGTTTCGTCTTTTCAGGCAGTAACAGAATTCCCTATCCAGCTTTGGCCTCACTGCTCAAAACTAATTTTAAAGCATATCTCATAGCTGAAAACAGGTGATGTTCTCAAATACATCTCTTGTTTACGCTGCTTACAGACTACGATGCACGCTGGAGCACCGTTCTACTGACAGCAGCGCCATTTTTGCGCCATGATGCGGAGAAGTAGGTGAACTACGCTCTCTCGGCACGCCTACGCTTCTAGTCCCCATACCGGTGCGGTTTATCGAAAGCAAGCACATGCACCAGTACCATCGGTGCGAATTTGCAGTTTGTTTGTCAGGAATAGGAACTAAGCCAATTTGACGGACTGTCTCGCTTTACTTAGTCGCCTCGATGGCGGAGCCAGGGTTGCCAGGGCAGCGTTACAGCTTTCCGCTGCTGGCAGGAACGTTGTGCGCACGCACATTATAAGCCCACCAGTGTTCCTGCTGAGCTAAGGTGTGAGCGGAACTAACAGCCAACGTAACGCTAAAGTAATATGACTAGGCTCTAAAACCAGTCACGGCTGTCCTTGCACCATCGATGCCCAACGGCTGCAACGCCACTAGCGGCGATTCTCTTATTGTCAGCGATGTGAGATGTCTGCTAGCAGCCAGTGCAGTGTTCATTCTGCCCAGCAGCAGTCCCGTTGTCAGCTACAATGCAACTACATATCCCCATCCTTCCATATACGTAGTGCACCGTCTGAGGAGTTTAAACGGAACGGTAAACTTTGCCATCGCGGTCGAAGCTTCAGCCTTCAGGCGAAACTAGTAAAGTTTTTTTTTCAAGGTCGTTGTGACCCTACAAACTAGACATGCAAACGCCCCAGCGAGGCCCACGCACAGACCTCAAAACTGTAAAAGCAATCTCCTGCTAGTCTTACAGTATTTCCATGGAATGGTTCCTTTCATACGATTGTTTGTGTTACTAAACAAACACTGTCTGGCTTTCTTGACGCCTTTCCCTGACACCTGCGAAAACATGTTGGTCGACCTGTATCTAAAACTGCCACTGCGGAAACTCAATGTGCAAAGAAATATGATAAGGAATATTATAAAGAAACATGCTAAAATACTATATCATAATATGATATAGTATGGTAAAGGTCCCAAAGTGTCAGCGCTGGCTGTGGCAGAGAGGCTGCATGTGAATTTATAGTCACCACACTACGATTTCATTCTTTGCTGCCACGTTTTCCAGATTTTTTCATCGTCGGCCTACTGATATTTATGATGCGGAGATTCACCGTGTTCTGCCGCGTTCCTTGTAAATATATGTGCCTATTTTTATATTTTCAGATGCTTCACATTATTTCCACAACTCTTTCATGAGTGAATGTGAAGTTTAACCTTTACGTTGCACGATGAAGTCAAAGCTCTTGATCGCACGTGTTCACTGGGAAAGCTGTCCGTAGCATACGTTGTTCTACAGTAGCACAGAATTTGAAGCAAGGTTTTTGACAATGTAATATTGATTCGCCAGTTTGTTCACTCCATTCAGCAAATGACACCTAATGTACTCTTGGATCAAAGTCCATAATATATATACCACGTAATTATTCTAAATACACTCATGTCGTGATAGTACCGACATTTAGTAATACTTCCACCACAAAGAACAATCCCTTCGCAATCATTACGAACTAAATATATAAAAGCCGAACATAAGGAAGGGCGCAGGCTTAATTATGGCTACGTAAATAAATTAAGAGGATATATCAAATAGTCATGTAAATATATATATATATATATATATATATATATATATATATATAGTGACCCTACTTCGACCATACGTGGTTTGTCAAATTCAGGTTGCTCGACCGATTTCCAATTCGTAAACTCCTCCCCATGGTCACTCGGCACTTTCTGCTAGTCTATCTACTGATTAATTCTTCGTGCGTGCGGTATTCGTACGAACAGTCCCTTTTTTGTTCCTACAAAAAGAAAAGAACTGTGCTATAAGAACAATTCGTAGTGAGACAGGAGCGATACATTGTTGCAGAAACCATCGAGTTTAATTGCCAAAGTGAGCAAGAAGCTTGTGCAGATTTCAGAAGTCAGATCGACATAGTATCGATACCTCCGAGGAACACTATTTGCGTCGGTAAGTCTGTTTAATGACGGTGGCACAACTTATCGTCGACAAGTCTTGGCAGACGGCTTGAGAGCGTAACAACAACAACAGCGGCGGCACGAAAACGACGAATTGACGATGATGGAATGATGACGACGGAGACAACAGCGCGACGACTAGGCCATCGTAACCAAGACGGCACGATGACAAAGGAACCGCGACAGCGTGACAATGGCAAGACAACAGCTCCATGTGCTCCTGCGCTTTTTCCTCCGCTAGTTTATTTCCCCGGAGGTCATATAATCCTCAAATCATTCGCTTTGAGATTATGCGGATTCCGCCCACTGCGAGATTTAGTCTAAGTCAAGCGGTGGTGATACGGCGAGATGAAACGGCGCATCTCGTCATAGGCCAACTGCAACGAACTTTGACTTTGACTAAATTGGCTTTAAACGAGTAGCATATAAAGCACTGAAGCATTCTTGGCAAAACCGCCGGGCTTGTAATGGTATAATTTTCTTGTCAGCCGCCTTTAAACAGCACTAATCCCCCAACGCGTGCAGTTGGTGGTTGGCAGCTATAAGTCCCAGTATGTGTTTGACGTGATAGTTCAACGGAAACCCGCTAGCAGGAAAGACGTAATTGAATGGAAAATGAGACATCCACCCAATCGTAGCAATTGCTACAAAGGAAACCCCATATGGGTTCCTCGAAAGAAAAGCCTCGCAGTTGAAGAAAAATTTGTCCTGGTCCGGGACTCAAACCAGGGACCAACGCCTTTCCGGGCAGCCGCTCTGCCATCTGAGCTAACCAGGCGGCTAGCTGATGGCAGGGCGCAGTCAAATTTATCAAAAACTCGAAGCAAATGCAAGGCACACTGGGCAGCCCCGGAAAGGTAGTGGTCCCCGGTGCTAGTCCCGGACCAGGGCGAGTGTTTTTCAACTGCGAGGCTTTCCCTTCGAGGAACCCGTATGGGTTTCCTTTGTAGCAATTGCTACCATCGGGTGGATGTCTCATTTTCCATTTAATTACTTCTCTCCACCTAGCGGGTTTCCGCTGAACTATTCCGTCGAACACTTACTTGCCTTTGCTTCGAGTTGTTGATAAATTCGAATTCGCCTTGCCATCTGCTCGCCGCCTGGTTAGCTCAGATGGTAGAGCGGCTTCCCCGCACAGGCGGTGGTCTAGGGTTCGACTCCCGGACCAGGACGAATTTTTCTTCATCTGCAAAGCTTTTCTTTCGAGGAACCCGTATGTGTTTCCTTTGTAGCAATACCTAGGATTGTATGGATCTCTCATTTTTAATTTAAGTCCCAGCATGTCGCCAACAAGATTTTTCAGCGCACCGCAAGCCCCAGCCGCGGGAGCAGCCTTTTCTCGGAATTCATGCTGAGGAGCCGCGCGTTCTATGTCATACGTAACTTCCAGCGTTCGCTAGTGACGTTTTTTTTTTTGTTTTTTTTTTTCCTTTTTTTCAGTTTCGCTATCAATAACAGATATGTTCGCGAGCTTTTCGGGACACTGCCACTCGTATATAAAACGACAAATTTTGCATGTAGGTTCCTCTTATCACCACTATCTTAACTTATGCGGTTTACACGGTTCGGAATTTCGCTGCAGTTGGCCTTTAAGAGACGCGCAGAGGACTTTGGCGATGACTGCGCCTCCGTAACCGTCACCCCAGGCGGCGCAGCAACGCGACAGAGTGCCAACACCGACCACAGTATAGCGAACATTCATACGCCATCAAGTTCTCGCACAACAGCACGTGCATCTCAAGGAGATAGTTAGCGTCAGGCGATGAACGCGCGATAAACTCAGGTAATGCGCGAGAGCGCGGCCTCTGCACCGGCCGCCGACCACCGTGAAAACGGGCGAGAAAGTCAGATAAATCTGCTCGCTTTAGAAGAAGTCGAAGGGCCCGAAGCCACTGATTATGGTAGCGTATTACACGAGGTGACCGGTTGGATCAAAAAGAAGCTCAGTATTTGTAGACTATAGTGACAGCAGAGACAACTGTCTCGTTTTTCATGAACTCATACGGCTTCGTGGGCTCTAGAATGGAAGGAAACTTATACTTGGCGTCGAATCAAGGCGCAGCTTTTTCTCTTTCGACGGTGTCAGTTTAGTCACAAATTGTAGCGTATGATCTCTGTGGCCTGCACTGAAAAGTGAAAGCGAAAGGTAGAGAGATCTAAAGCGAACAGTGTCAAGAGAGCACAGATTAGAGTCGTTTTCGCTTTACCACTATTGTTCACAGGCTCGCTCTGAACACACTTATTCTAAAAAACTTGTCTTGTATGAATAACCGCGAGATACGTGCAGTGTAATGCCAGTGCATCAACCATGCCTGACAAGCCATAGGAGGTGGTAACCGCCTTAACTTTTTCACCGGGGAGAAATTAAGCAGTGCACCATACTTCCAGTGGGCAAAGTAATGCATTTTACTACTTCAAGGTAGCCGCAGCACTGATGCAAAACTTGTCTTTTTTCTCTCTCTCTTTACCTTGTCTACAAGCATACCAAGCAGTGGGCTACAATACCACCGCCTACACGTGTATGACCCGATTGAAAGGTCCATTGCTGGAAGCGGTTATGTAGACATGGGAAGGTACAGAAACGCACAAAGCCACACATGCCCTTGTTTCGCGCTAGAACCCGACAAATGCATAGAACAGAAAGACATTCAAAGCGTACGGAAGACAGGGAAGCTAGAACAAGCGGAACGCCTGTGTGTTGCTGTCGCATAATGAGTGTACCCCACCCCCCTCCCCCTGTACGACTATCACAGGTTTTGTTTTACCACAGCTAAGCTGCATGATGAATAACCATGTATGGAGATGAGAATGCTGTGCTGTATTGCCGCAGTACGTCTGTGCATATCTACACAGAAAAGTGCGGGGATGCGGAAGTTGTTCATTTTTATGTCAACATATTCCGGTCTCACGCAATATAGTATATCTGTGCACATGAAATTTACGGCGCGCCAAGCGCCGGTCGAGTATGCCATTGCCCCAAACAGGTAATGGCGAAAATAAATCTGAAGTTTGCTCAAAGAGGAATGCATCTTCTGCCGCATTCTTCTAGATTCTACGTACGTTTCAGTGAAAATCGGTATATATTAAGTCTCCAACAGAACTGCTCTGTGCAGCAGGAGTGTCACGAGACATTATTTTGTGGTAACTTCTATTACGCGAGTTTCGGAGGTCACCGGGTGGCCCTAGGGCTCCTATGAGCCGATATTGGCTAGTCCACTACTCTGTGGAATCTCTGCGTCCAGTCACTAAAGGATCACGTACTCGTTTAGAGGACGCAAACAAGCATTTGGTAATTTTGGTCAGCGCGAGCAAGGGCCCTGAACGTTTCCCTAAGTGATGCACAACGCACATGCCTCTGATGCACAATTTCTAATGGTCTAAAGTGCAGTATAAGTGAACATGGAGATTACGCATCTGCGATAGACGCGTGATCCATTTCGTATATCCTTGTGAAACTTTTTTTTACTTCTTATTGCTGTCTTCATAACATTGGTAATTAATGGTATTATTTCGCGTGTATTTATACACGTCCAAGTCATCATTATTTTGTCAAGCCATCGATAGCTAATCGCGTTTTCTCTGCTTACCCAAGAACGTGTCAGTATACGACATATTTTCCTCGTCAACATGTTACTGTTGCATTTGTGTTGCGCTACGCGCGTAGTATACTAGCGATTTAGGACCAGAAATAAGGGAGAGAATGCAGGGATGTGAACCAAAAAAGCATCTGGCTGGCTACGATTTGGGGGGGGGGGGGGGGAAGAAACTAGGCGAATAGAAAGAAGAGAGGGATGGGAGAGGGGGGCGGAAAGTCGCAGTTCTACAAAGTCCAATGCACCATTAATGGAATGACGTTTACACTGGCCAGCCGCCCTCATGAAGCAGCAAAAAAGTGCCTTCAGTGCCATGTGGGCCGATGAGCGATGTGCATGGTGTTATAGGAGTGCCGGCATGGACAGCGGCCGACATTCCAATGACAGAAATGCATTGAAAAGTGTGCGTCTTTGTGTTTATATCGAGAACAGTAGCATAAGAAATGTTCGATGTTTTCTTCGCTGCCGCAGAGATCGCACGCAGTCATTCCAATTACTATAGTGTAAGTGTTCCTGGAGGCAGCACCAAAACACAGTCGACACAGACGCGATGTCTCACATCGATGCAGCCCGGGTGGTAGTCGGAGTGGCAGCGAAGGGTTTATTTCGTGTAGCCTGGTGCGCCTCTTATTTGGGGTGTTCCACTCTGCTAACGAGAGCGTGCGTGCCAGGCGGCGAAGCTGCATTGAAGCGTCTGTCCTGGAAACAGGACTGGGATCGCTGTGGTGTTCTAGATTTCGCGCTTGAACAGCTTTTTCTGCGTAATCATTTTCACCAATGGAAGAAAGGCGATATTGTGCGTTAGCTGTTCGGGGCCTCTCCGTCTGAGAACTGCATACACTGCAAAGGCGATTTTGTGTTGGGAAACCAAGCTCAATTACAAGGACTCTGCGTCTATGAATCTAAGTGCACGGCACAGAGCCGTGAGTGCAGCTGCCGTAGACATAGGGACATGTGACGTCTTGAATCGCTTTCTTCCGTGTATGTGCAGCGTGCCACATATGAGGGACGAGTAATGTGTACCACTCGAGCGCTGACTAACAACTGAAAGTTTGATTGCTTGACCAATCGCAATGTTATTTCTCGTGTCAGTGTATTCACAGCGGCACGAGAATTGATTGACGTAGTCGAGCAGTGGGTTTAAATGTGCGCCTTCGTGCTTAAGTTATGAAGCATAGAGAAATATGTGTTTCTACTGTAGGAAGATAGCAGGCGAGGTGGCGCGTAATCCTTTCATACTTTGGCCTCAGGCCCTGCTCGATGAAAATCTATCGGCATCATACGTTTGCGTATGAACGCAGAACGTAGCGAAAGGCGCTTTCAAGGTTGTATTTCGAAGAAGCTGAATGGCGGTGCTTCACGTGCGCTGTAATGAATGGTCCAAGTAATCCTGCAGAGCTTCCAACAAAATGATCAGCACAATTTTGGTAAATAATGTGTACAATTGGCCGGAAGGTATGAACGGTGCGGTAACAAGTGCCTGATTAATAAGGATGCTGTAGACGATATTTGCGCTTTCCTTCACCATTGAGTACACACTTCGTGAGCAGTCGAAACTTTTTCTCTTGAATCCATTGATGAAGGGTCATGGAAATGAAGTCCTTTGTTAGTACGAATTGCTCATGCTTCGCTACCTACTTCGCTAAAATTGTCGCTATGGCTCTTGGCTTCCACCTCTTACTACGGCATACTCTAACGCATAGTCACCAACTATGAGGGGGCTCCGTGACCCGATCCCCCTCCGGAGTTATCCGGGAAAGGCAGAGCACCCCCCCCCCCTCCCGGGGATGCCGAAGCCTCCACCCCCACCCCTCCTAAAGTGTTAAGGTACCACATTGCCAAGGTTCTGTTCCCCACATTATTTGAGGTTTCTTTTGAGTTGCTTCTACCTTTTCACTTAAAATTTTATTATGGCTTGAAGCTTTCTGCATCATTGTTGGCGCGGACGTGCACGGCTTTTAATTCACTCTTTCGCTTTATTTCTGCAAATCATAATAGGGGGACGAGCGCATTAGAAGAACCACCGTCGGCTACTTAATCTGTATTTTCATCCTCCAGGATTTTTTTTTTCAATTTCCACTGTGAACACCATGCACAAACACAATATACCGGGTGTTTCAGCGAACACTTTCAAAAAATTTTTAAAGGTTGCCTGTGGCAAATCAATCAGTCAGTCAACAAACTTTATTAAGGACCTAAGGAACTACTAAGTCTTAGTTGCGGGCCGCTCCAACGTTTCGGCTGGAAGACCATGATCCTCGCCCGTTCGCGGGCCCTTTGGACAGCCCTTAGTTGGTCCCAGAGATCGTTGCTTTTAAGGGCTTCCTCCCAGCCCTCTTATTTATTAAAAGAGGCGTTTCGTAACGCAGAAGCCACACAGGCCAGAGCATGTGTGCTGATAAGCAGTACTCTTCATTACACTCAGGGCAGTGTGAGTCGATGTCCGGAGCAAAGCGGCTAAACTTTCCTCTCGACGGTAAAGATCCCGTTTGTAATATTCTCAATGTAGAAGGTCTAGTTAGCTTTGGGTGGGGGAGCGGGAATTGCCTGCGCGCCGAAGCTGATAGTGTTTCACGATTTCATGAAAAGAGAGTAATGGGTCAGAGTTATGCTCACAATCCGGACTGTATAGCGTATCAGGACCTTCGCGGAATGTTAGACCTCGCGCTTGGTAATGCGCTAGCTCATTCGGGTTGGGTTTGCTGGGATGTACATTTGTTTCCATATGCTCCGGGAACCATACATTAGTGTGAAAAGCATCAGGCGGTCTTTGCTTGATTATTGTCGCCGCCTCTTTCGAGATGAGGTCAGATAGAAAGGCTCGTGTATGGCTGATGTCAAGTCAGTGTAGATGTAAGGCCGCGAGGGGTCGTTCATAGCTAGCGTGATGGCAGCCTGTTCAGCCGCCGCTACCGTGGTCTGTCTTACCAAAGCTGCATTAGGATTTTGCAGTGAGGATCAGCTACAACTGCGACAAATGAATATGGGCGCCCATACCGCGCAGCTAGCATCTACATGGGTAGTTAGTTGCAGGTTTTTGCGCGTAAAGTCAATGAGAGAGCGGGCTCGTGCCTTGAGTCTAGCCACGTTATATTGGGGGTGTACATTCCTTGGTAAAGGGCTAACCTGAAAGGTCTCCCTAATGGTGTGAGAGAGCATGGTGGCATTCTCGTCGATGGCCAAGGGGGCTAGACCTGCGGACATTAATAGGCTTCTGCCTGCCTTCGAAGACGAGAGGCGGACGGTTTGCCCCGTTTTTTGCGCTCCGATTACCTCCGTGAGGGTATTGTGAACCCCTAATTCTAGGAGCTCCTCTGTGCTAGTGCTAGTGGCAATTCCCAGTATGCGTATGATGCTTTTTCTCATCAGCGCATCAATTTCGGCCTCCTCTAACCGGGACCAGTTGACCACCGATGCAACGTGGTTTATATGTGGCTCATGAGGAACGCATGATACAGCCTAAGGAGATTGCTCACTGACGCCGCCTCTGCGGTTCGAGACTCTTGCGATTAATCGGAGCGTGTTCTCCGTCTTTGCCTTGACGTGTTCAAGAGTTTGATTGTTGCTTCCCTTCGCATTTAGTATCAGACCTAGAATCCTGACCGATTCGAATCTGGGGATCATCTGACCAGATTTCGCGTATAGGTTAATGGGAATCTGGTCGACATGGGTAGAGTGTCTCTTGACCCCGCGATCTCGTCTGTAAAGCAGTAGTTCTGATTTTGACGGTGACAGACAGAGTCCCGTCCCTTTTAAGTACTCTTCGGTAACATCCAGATCCTCCTGAAAGGCATGCTCCATGGCTCCGTCGGACGGCCCACCGCACCAAACGGCGATGTCGTCCGTCAAGAGGGCACGGTTCGTGCCCTCTACCCTAGCTAGCCATTCCGAGAGGCCTTTCATCGCTATGTTGAAAACAAGGAGTGAGATTACCGCGCCCTGCTGAGTTCCCTTAGCCCCTAACTTGAACTCTTTGGATCTTAGTTGACCTATTTTAACATTGGACTTATGGTTCCTTAAAAAAGAGCTGACGTGCGCGGTAAAGCGTTTCCCCGTGTTTAGGTCCGACATGGATTCCAGAATGACTCTGTGTGGTGTTGTCAAAGGCTTTGGCGAGATCTAATGCCAACATACCTCTGACATCCCTGGTGTTCACGTCGATGATCTGCCTTTTGATGAGCAGCATGACGTCCTGCGTGGATAGAGAGGGCCTGAATCCTACCATGTTATACGGGAATAGTTCTCGTTTCTCGATGTATATCGTTACTCTGTCGTGGCATACGTGCTCAGGCACCTTGCCCACGCAAGACTTGCGAGATTGGTCTGAGGTTCTCGGGTGTGAGTGCTTTACCCGGTTTCGGGATAAGGACCACAGAGGCCGTTTTCCAGGCCTCTAAAGCCAGCCAGTTTCCCACGTGCGGTTGATCTCCCCCGTAAGCTTTTCGAATGATTTCTCATCGAGATTGCGCAGAAGTCTGTTGGAGATGCCATCCGTCCCGGGCGCCGCGAGCCCGTTTAGCTGCTGTAGCATGTTTCTGACTTCTGCTTTAGTGACCGGGGCGTCGAGCTCCTTTATGGTTTCACCTTTATACTCTGGGTAGCCCTCGTGCCCCGAGGGGCCTACGGGGAGATACCTGTCTGCTAGGCTCTGAAGTATGTCTTCTTCTGTTAGACACTCTCCTTTAAGATCGTGGATTATTCTATCAATAGCTAGGCACTGACTGCTTTTGGATTGTGAGTCGTCTAA
The DNA here is from genome assembly GCF_013339745.2 of Dermacentor silvarum. Lineage (NCBI taxonomy): Eukaryota > Metazoa > Arthropoda > Arachnida > Ixodida > Ixodidae > Dermacentor > Dermacentor silvarum. Next base: position 103,563,660 of record NC_051157.2, read on the forward strand.
CAGTTGCTTCAGGAGGTTCCATTTGCCTTCCTTATGCATCTGTCCATCGACTGCCGAGGAAAACTTATTGTATTGCTACTTGCTCAATTTTTGGCAATACTCTTCGATTTCACGATTTAATATCGCTACTTTTTTACGCAGAGCCTCCGAGTGAGCCTCCGCGTTTTCCATCTGGCGCGTAAGGAGTTTTTGACCTCTGCCAGGCTCGCCAAGTTCGCATCTATCCTGTTGACCTTTAAGTCCGTTTGGACTGTTTTAGTAACAGCCTTGATCTCCTCATTGAGTCTCTTTAAGAGGTCTTCGAAGGATTCGTACTGCTCCGAGTCCTCGCCCCGGCGTTTACGGAAGGCGTCCCAGTCTAGTATATGCTGAACGCCCAAAGGGGAGCTGCCCTAACTTCCAGAGAAATTTCCACAATAAAGTTTTCACCTCCCAAGTTGTCTTGCTTATTGTGCCAACTAACGCTGGTGGAGTTCTTAACAGAGGCCAGATCCGGTATGGTGTCCCGCGACACCGAATTACCGATGCACGTCGCAACCGTGGGACCGCTTGAAGTAGATTTCTTCCTTTAGGGGAGTGTCTCACATAACCCCACGCCTGATGCGCCGCGTTAAAGACTCGTGCTAACACGAGTGAAGCCTCTTTCGCTTTTGCCACCCCGTTGGCTCTAGTTTCTAGTTAATGACAATTCTAGTTAATGAGCTGGTCTACTCGAAGAGGCGGACATTACTTGCTCAAAAAATCGAAATGCATATTCGGCTAATTGTGTGTGTATGTGTGTGTGTGCGTGTGTGTGCGTGTGCGTGTGCGTGTGCGTGTGCGTGTGCGTGTGCGTGTGTGTGTGTGTGTGTGTGTGTGTGTGTGTGTGTGTGTGTGTGTGTGTGTGTGTGTGTGTGTGTGTGTGTGTGTGTGTGTGTGTGTGTGTGTGTGTTAATCTACAATCTACGCTAGGGTACTTCGTAAAAACAGTCGCAGACCAATTGTGAGTCATGAAGTATCTATTGCCGCCACTGCCCCCTCCCCCCCCCCCCCCCACGCCCGAATGCTGTCGTCCAATACAGAACACTCCTTACAATTAAAATAGTGTGACTATGGCCACAGAAATCCAACACTCCTCGTGGTCAGATATAAATCTCTTGCCATTATTCGATCGTTCACAACATGCTCGGCTTAAAGCAGGCCAAACACGTGAAACCTATAATATTCCTGTATTCGAATTTGGGTGGACATGAACTGGAGGCTATGTTCTTTATGGCATAGTTAATTAGTTTTCTTGGCCATGAACCGGAGGCAATGTTTATGGCATGCATAACTAGAGATTGCTGTTCATTGCAACGCGGCAGGTCTTTTGTAGTTATGCTTTCTGTCGCCTTCAAAGCCGTTTTCGCCGCATTACTTCCTATAATAATTTATTGCTCAGTACGTGTTATTGGGCCAAGACACTACAGCAGCGCAGGTGAAAGAATGCGCCGAACAGAGTTCCAAATTCGAGAAAGAACTCTTGGCTTCGATGAAACTTTACTGTGAGAAGTTTTCTTGTAATGAAGAATTCGGAATCAGTAATTGTTAAGAAGGCGAACAAACGTTTTAAGGACAGTCACTACGACAGTCATGAAGGAACTGTCTTTTATCTTTGAAGCGGAATTCTTAGTTTGAAAATACAGAACTGAAGAAGAAAAAGAAAATTGTCCCCCCAATGGGCGAACAGGAAGCCAGGACTGTCACCATTGTTTTGTTCCACGTGAATACTTGGCATTGTTCTGCGCTTCTTCGCCGCCGATCCTAGTGTCTCTTTCATTACTGCACACTGAGGACTCCTTCGCTCGGAATTCCGGCAATACCGTTAGGCGATCGTCGACGGCATCCGTACCAGGTACCAAAATATTTGCAGAAATCTCGACGCATCGGCATGCTTCAAAACTACGTGCGTGCGTCTCTTTGTAAACAATGGGTCTCTTCTTTCCGCTTCCAGTGAGCCCATACCGCCCCCCCCCTCCCTCCTTTGCATTCCATTTATTTATTTCCTATCCAGCACCACGAAAGAATGCGACAGAAGAATTCTTTGATGGTAAAGCAGTTCAGTATGCGCGTACGTCTGCAAAGTTATTTTAAGAATTGAACACGTGTACGTTTTACGATTCGCGTACTTTCACTCACAAAAGACCAATTGAACACACGAAAATATTTTTCTTAGGTTACGAGCCACACGCGGGAACACATTTAGAAGTGCAATGAAGCGTGCAGAGCTGTACACCAATTAATAAATATTTGACATAAGCTGTGAGCTCTATACTGAAACTCAGGGGCACCACGCTTTTAGGAACTACGCCGAATAATAACCTTAACGAAAGTTATTATACTCGAAGAAGAGGAATGAAAATTTAGCAGTCATCTACGAACCCATACAGAAAGCGGCCACGTATCGCGGCTTATTGTGGCATCACAGTTAGACATGCTGGCATGAATAAACGGTAGTTATTGTACACAGTTACAAGGCCCGGGTACGCCTGGAGTCATCGTCGACTAACATGTTGGAAATGCAGCATCATTTGAGGCTCCCATGGCTGGGTCTGCACAACTCCAGTTCTTATCTCTTCGTGCTTCTATATTCATGCTAGTTTACGAAAAACTTCAGCGCCAATTTCCGTCCTGCTTTTATTGTTGCAGAAGGGTTACACAAAGCAAGTGGTACCATCCCCTCAACCTTCTCGCCTTTGAGGCGTGAAAATGAACGTTGCGAAAACGTAACCAGCCGCCCTATACACGCACTACCAGCCGTGGCACTCCTAAGTTTCAAGAAAGTGCAGACGACGACCAAACTTACGAAGCATATTGTAACACCGGTTCATGAACACCAACTTTTGAGCAGGGTGATAAGCATCCATGCCTCAATATCTTCGGCGTGGAAACTGGCCGGAGCATCAAGGATATTGATGGGACATTATTCCGTGCTTTCTTATGTGCCCTGACTGTAGTGTAGTTATGTGACCTAACTTTGTGCTGACTTTAGTGCATTTATTTGACTGGACTTTGTGTTACGGACTACACTTTTGGTTTAGTGTGGCTTTTACTGAACTTTGTAATTTTAAGTGATTTCTTTTGGACATTTGTGGATTTTATTATTTGCGCATCTCTATGGGAAGAAGAGTAGCCGACGCCAATTAAAGGCGTGAACATCTCCTAACGTCGTATGATAAAAAATATTATAATAAAGAAACATTACATAAATAGCAGAATCAAAATAATAACACAGACACCAGTAAACCTCGTGGCTTGAAAACTATGCGATATCTACATCCGAAAACACATGTGAAATATTACTTGCAGTGACCTCCACAAAGAGAGATACTTGCAACTGCTACATTGGTCGCAAAATTAGTATAGCTATTAAAGCTGACGGCTCAATGTCTTCTCATAGGGATATTCTTCCATGTAACTTTTACGTTTGTTTTTCCGCTATATGAATTGACATTATTACATTTCAGAGTACTGCAGGAGGGCACTTCATAACTCCCACTGCTAGGTGGCCGGCACGAGCCCACATTCGGGGCTTCACGTATATCGGCGACTTCATTATTCTTCCATAGTGCTCAAAGGACCTTATACTAGGCATGAATTTCCTTCAGGCGAACGGTGCAATCATCAACCAGCAACAGTCTAGTGTGACCATCGCTACTACGTAAGCTATAGCGAAAAGTAATGACAACGACTGTGACATTGCTCTTCGCGTAGCTGACGATCGCCTCTCGTTGCCTCCAAAGAGTAACGTGCTGACTATCGTCCAATGCAATGGGAAGGAGGACGCCGAAGGCAATGCAGATGCAAACATTCCCCAGCTCCTTGAACGCAACACTGGTATAGCCAGAGGCTTTGTTCAGTTACGAAACGACAGTCGAAGATGGGACAGTCGAAAACATCCTACTTAATGCGGGGATTTTCCTTTAGTAAGCACTATGGCAAGAAAACCTGGGAATTGAAGAATGATCTAATAGGTAGAAGGAATAAGGCACCTATGGACACCTCGATACAAAGAAACTTTCCTGGTTCAAGCACGAAGAAAATGTGTGATAAATTCAATAACACTTTCGGCAGATGCGAAGCACGACAGCTGATAATGATGGTGCTTACAAGGCGCAGCGGACCAGCTCACATAAGGCTTACTTACCACCATTATCCGAAGTTTCATTGTTGAAAATATTGCAACAAATGAAGCTTTTACGAAAACTTGTACAAATTACCGCGAGAAACTTGCATTGTAACTTCGATGTGTTGAAAAATCTTCTGTTAAACGATTTAAATCGAATATTTCGAACTGGTGACATCAAGAAGACAAACCACACATGTTTTAAAAATCCCCATAAGCAATTTCGTTCTCTAAAGTCATTCTTGCACTCACCGAACTGTTACTTTTGTAGTTGCGTTTGTCTGCCAGAGGAACCAGTTAATAGTACCTCGGTATTTTCTGGAATCAGCACTTGACGTGCAACCACCGCGTTAGTCAGCTTTCTAAAACAGCAAGAGCCATGGCGTCAATGATGTACCGTCTTAAAGCAAAATCCACGCTTTACCTTAGGTTTTTAATTTATAAATCATTGGCAGAGCCTCTTCTTACGTATAGAATTACACTATACGGAAATTTCCAGGATTATAAGGTTCAGGCTTTGAATTTCGTGATAAATAGAATAGTTAACAAAATATCTTATTGCACTTATTTGCAATCAGCCACCATAGAAGATAAACTGAGCGTGCTGTGAGTGTTGGCCATAGGTGAGCTTTTCCGCGTCACGGTAATTACGCGTGATTGCTACAATAGTTAGAAGATCCCAGTGAACAAGGACGTCACACTACGAAAGACCAAGCGCTACATCAAAGCGCGTTTTTTTTTTCTCTTTTTTTTCTTTTGTTTACGCAAAGCGGTATATATAGGCAAAGCTTCTATGTTCTAGCTGTATTTGCCGAACTTAATTATGACCTCTGCTGTATTAATGGTGAAAACAAAATGTTGAAAACTATTAAAAACTGGTGTGCGTCAAGTTTTGTTTTTGGGTAAATTACCGGAACTTCTTCCAGAAATGGCAAAATCTGTGGTGCTTTTCTTGTTCCATATAAATTCTGTATGCTCTGTATTTATTTCTATATGCTTGCGCTACGTATGGTGCGCGAAGTATTTTTTACAGCGAATCTGTTAAGGGCTAGCTCCGCCAGCATCGTGTCCACGCGTAGAAAAAAACTATCATCATCAGCATTGACTCAAGCGTCGTCGTCTTCTTCCACAGCTGACTTGCTGGCGCCCCTCGGTTTGCGCTCGTGCCATTGGATGCCGTGCCGAGTACGCGCTCGTGCCACTGCTCCCGCGTTTCTCGTCGTCGTCGTTTTCGGCAGCTGGCGGCATTGCTGCTAATCATTCCAGCGTAGAATGTCGCTTCTCTTCTGTCGGCGTAATGGGAAGGCCGTGTTTACGGAGGTATGAGCCATTGCTTAGTATTTGATGAGCCATTCATGAGCAACTGACGACGTGTCGTAACGCGTTTGAGCAACGCCGCCGCGAACGTGCTCGGAAAGGGCTCGTCATCAACGTGCCGATTCTATCATGACGGCTTCCGAAGTCCAGGCGAAACGTCAGCGAAGAGCCGCGGACTGCAAGTTGCGGGACCACGATGTTGAGGCCAAATGTCAGTGAAGAGCCACCGACCCCGACTTGCGGGAGTGCGATGTTGAGGCCAAACGCCAGCGCCGTCTTGCCCTCCTGGAACCCAACAACGTGGGGCACGCCTCTGCAACGCTAGCACCCACTTCCTCCGTGCAACGGCCACGTTTCAACGCGAGTTTCTCAACCAGAACAAACCAGAACAACCAGAACATGTTCGGTTGGGTGATGCCCAACGACGATACGCCCATTCTCATCTTGGGGGCATTATTCACTACAGCAGACCCACCATAGTCACAGCTTCGATGGCTTCCATCTTCACAGTAGTGGAAGGGCTTATAATTTATTTTTATTATTTCATTGACAGCGTGTAAACTTGAACTGTTCGCTCTAAAACTACGAGCCGCCTGATCTGCCAAACAAGCGCATTGGGCTTAGGCGGATCAGCCAAATATGAGTATGTATGTATGTGTGTATGTATGTTTGTATCCAAAGGAATAAAATGGCGTTGTTTTGGATAGATAGATAGATAGATAGATAGATAGATAGATAGATAGATAGATAGATAGATAGATAGATAGATAGATAGATAGATAGATAGATAGATAGATAGATAGATAGATAGATAGATAGATAGATAGATAGATAGATAGATAGATAGATAGCCCTTGGAAAGTGCGCGAAGTGTCCTGAAATGCTAATCGTATAGCTAAACATGTTATCATCATCATCATCTAGTTTAACGTCCTTAACCCGCTCTAGTGTGAGTGCGTGATCTTTACAACGAAGTGACATGTGTAATGAATTTTGTAGGTGCGAAGTATTTCGTTATAAAAGCGTTTTACTTTACATAGGCCTAACTTCAGCAAACTGTGCAATATACACAGCGTACCGCCCAAGTATTGCTTATGACAGTTATGCTTCAGTTCTTTGGCGTTGTTGTTAGAACTGTCTAGTGTGCCGTGGCGCAGTCCGGCGAAACATGGATGAGCCTTCATGCCTCTCTGTGTTCTTAAGCGTGACGAGAGCCAAGGGTCACGGTTTCTTGGACCATCGACAAAAGGTGGAAGAGATCAGTGCCGAGTCCAACAAAAAGAGCTACTTGCTTTTTGAAAAAATAAGCATGTCTGCTGACACACAGCGGCATACATTAACGCTTCTTGGAGCCAAAGAGCGCGAGATGAAACAGCTCTAGATTTAGGCTGTTCAAGTACAGCCAAAAGGGCTCAAAATAGGCCAATATGTTTCATAACAAAAAGAACTATAGTGTCATGAAATATTAGGCATAGATTAGTTCTCGTCATGAGTTGCAGCGACCCTTCAAGGGTGAATAACCGAGCAGATACGAGGCTACAACATTTAAAAACTCCCCGTGATCATCCTAATCTTGAGCAGTCTCCCATCTTAGTCTGCGCGATAACAAATTTGGCTTTTAAGCCCTCTCGCGGTGAAGCTATTTTGTCAACACACAGCACACATCCCTAGCTATCCTACAAGTTTCCTTCCCCGCACCCTTTCTCTCTCTCTCTAACTCGTCGAGTCGTAATCTTCTGTAGCCACTGACGTGGTGGCTGCGCGCTCATCCATCTACCAAATTCTAACCAGAAAGCGGTGCGCTTACATTTCGTAGGAGCACAACGTGCGTTTCGCCAATGAGCTCAAAGCAAGCCACATTATCGCAGGCGTCAGAGAGGGTAGGGTAAAGTGAGGTCGGGAGTTAAGCGTGGACAGTAGAGGCGGCGGCCGACTAATTGTGTTTGGTTGATTTTAATGGAGTGGTCGCCGTTTGCGGACCGAGCGAGCTGGATTATGAAGTTGAGCGACCAAACTGCCTTGCAGACAATTTACATATGAGGCGTTGTTACGAGAGTAGGTAGGAAAGCCGGTGGAAGATTATGTTAGCGTGACATTGCGCATCGTGGCGCGAGGGGTTTTACGCGCGAAAAATGCAGACACACATGCGTGGAACGAGCAGACAAAAGCGAACACAACGACATTGATGTCTGAGCTGAGGTCACAAAGTTCGCCAGCTTTTGATTGCCGCTACACTTGACTCAGTGGCTCGCTAGAAAATAGTTTGCCCAAGCGTTGCATCCATTATAGGTGTTCGGTTGTCAGGGTAGGTAGGGTGGTACAAAGCAAGTTTTTAGTGCTCACAGTGCGGCATGATTGTTTACAAATGAACATTCGTGAGTGTGTACAGTTATAACGGAGAAAACCTTATCTGGTACTTTCTGCACTCAAATGGGCCATAATGACTAATTTTGTTATATAGGTACAAATGTCATCGGCACACATAGACTTTCCGGGCTTCTTAGTTACTTCGTCTCCTCATATTTACACCGCGCATTACGGAGTTCCCTACTTCTGATGCAAGACTTTAAAACGCTTAGTTTTTTGGTTGATGAAGAGTTGCCTAGGGAGTTCTACTGCAAGCAGTTCTGGAACAAACTAAAGTACACGGCGAACAATTGATTCACCACGGCAAGAACGGAGCTGGCTGGCCCCCCTTCTACTTAGCATGATTCGCTAATGAGATAACTGGCTCATTTCAACTGGCACATGTCATACGTGCTTCATGGGAGACCCTGATCGGTAACTACTAGAGACGGTTCTCTGGCACTTGTCAGAGTAATCAATCAAATCTTCGTCACTAAATGTACAGTCTGGTTTTCTTTTGAGCGAAACGTTCAGTTTGTCTTCCACTAACAGTTACAGTTGACCGATGATAATAAGGCCTACAGCATACTTTATTGCGCATGAGTGTTTACGTAATGTGTCTTCACACACCATTAATTCCCTCGAATCAGCTTGGGGAACTGTTATAGTTAGATTTGTCTCATAGTGAGCCATAGCGTACACTTATGGTTGTATGAAATTATTTGGTGTCCCAGTCACGATGTAATATGTGTCTCCATGTATTGACATCTGAATTTCATTATATCGGCGCTAAGCACAGCTAAAGCAGAAAACTACTACTCTGGAGCTTGTGTATCTTGTAGGTATGATAACCAATAGAAGGAAGAATTTAGACACTATGTGGATGTGCACCAGAATCCTTGTAGATCACAATGCCAACTTATGCGCTCATTATTTCAGCTTTGTAATGTTAGTAGTCTGTTCATATTCAAAATTTGCTAAAGTGTCTATTTCCTTTTGTCGGTTGCGTTCCAAAGACATTAGACACATTTCACAACATTAGGCGTGAGACAAAAGTTCACACACATAAGACAGGGAGAAATTAATGAAATTTCTTACTCGATGATGCAATAATCTGGCACACACATTCGACAACAAAAAAATAAAGAGCGACAAGAGGAGGTGCTGTGAACTGCGGGAAATAAAACATTTGTATATTTTCTATTGTTAGCTGTCAGACTGGAGTGCAGTGCGCCTACTCTATCATCTTGTATTCATATCCGTGGCACTTCATCGAGACCGAATATGCAAAATGGCATTAGGCGCGAAAGCAGAAAACTTGCAAGCGACCTCTTTCCTGTGCATCATTCGGGGGAAAATAAGAGGCGATATGCCTCCGCTCCGTCTTGTGTACAGCTCCCAAAATAGAGGCCTAGCGTTCCGGCGGCTGACTTAATTACCGACGCCTTAAAACGAGAGAAGATTAAGAGATATGTCAAGCGACCAGGAACAGAGTAAGAAGCACGCTAAAATATCGGCGCTTTAGAAGCAAGGTAGTAAACGCATATCTTTTTCATGACGTTTTCATGCACTGACACTTAGTCGACATTTCCTTTTATTTTATTTTTTGTAAGGCATGCACTTTCGCTCAGCTTGCTCCCTTCGCAGGGTCGTCGAGGATACGGTTTTTAATATCCCTTGGCAGATTTCATGAAAGAGCAGGAGCGACTCAAGAATTCATTTGATGTGCGCATAGCGGTTCTTGCTTCCTTCAGGTTTTTTTTTTTAATTCTTAGAAGGGGGCTAGCGAAAAGCTTTGTGAAAGCCCGAGGGCAGGAATGGGTGGAAGAGGTTGCTTCGAGGGAGGTTGGTACGGAGTGAGCTCATTATCTTTGAGGGCTTATTAAACTCACCCGCTGTCGTATACAATGAAAAGAGGAAGACGGCTTGGATGTGGGGTAATGGTGGTACTACAGGCACTGTTTTCAGCACCACTCGTTTTATTCTTTCTTTCCTGGCTTCGCGGTTTTCTTAAATTTCGTGTATTTCTGAAAGATGCCACAGTAATTGAGCAAACATTGTTCGACCCTTCCCCACTGTCGCTAAGTTGACGCCCTCGACGCCTTCACGCAGAGGAGCTGTTACTCGAATGGACATAATTGAGGATGATGCCTCCGGCATCAACGCTGTCTTTGAGGAACCCCTTAGTTATCTGTTTAGTTCTTTAAATCGAATAGTTTTCTTCGGTGTTTTCGGCACTTTTCGTGGTAGGTCGGTGGTACGATGGTGGTCGGACTCGGGCGAGGGAAGGCGTGGAAACGCACCGAGTGAAAGGACGTGCGCTCTCGGGCGAGAAAGTTTCGAAGAGGGGCGCTGGGAAAGACGAGAGGGTTAGGGGGGAGGGAGCAGTCGAGTCCACAGCGGATGCTCGCCCACGAATGTTCGCAACGCAGATGCAGGTGAACCCTTCGTCGGACGCTGACGGCATTCATGCCGACAAGCTGTGAAGAGCAAGAAGGGAACGCGTTTGCACCTTCCACGTCTGTCAAAGCGGAACTCGTAGGAGGCGAGGAAAAGAGCTTAGGGAAACGGCTCCTGCTCTCTGGCCTCCAAGTTGCTGGGATGGGCGGCAAGGAGGGGGAGGGGAGGGGGGGACTCGTCTGTTCGTTCGGGCTACTCACTTACATTGCCAGTCATTGTCCATCGTGTCTGCATAATGTTTTTAAGTGCGATTCACAAGAAGTTTTGCGTCCTCCAGGTGGTCGATGTGTGTGGTCGTAGTATTTGCGCAATGAGCTAATCTCAATTTGCGTGTAATTAATTCCACGAAAAGAACACATTTATGTGAACACGTTGTTTGACTGTGTGTTCTTTAGTGCTATACCACTTTTCATTTTTATTTTTTACTCCCACCAGTTCGTGGACGCACATTTGGTGTCAGATAGCAACATATCTTGATTTGATCCTAGGACACTGCAGCACCAAAGGTGAGCACGCGTTTTTCGCCCAAGCCTGTGCGTGAATACTCAGACTTCGTTGGTGTGCTGGCTCTCGTATTTTAAGTGCGAAGCACTTTAGGGGCCTGGGCTGTGTCCGTCTAATGTGATCTCATGTCGTGGTCACGCGCAAAAACATGGTCAAAACAAGTGCAGAATTGATCAAACCGGTTCAAAATAAACTACATAATTCAGAATAATTTAAAAGATATGAATAATCAAGCATTAAGCGCATTATTAGCAGAAACTCATGAAAATTGTGCAAATCTTGTAATGTGATCTCATGTCGTCGTGGTCACGCGCCGCAAAGGCTTTGGCTCCATGTGCGTAGCGGTTTCCCAGCAGTTGTGCCTTAACACAGGTGTCAACACCAATGATGAATTGCTGAACACAAGATAAACACAGGATAAAACAAGATAAACACAAGGAAAACACAAAGAAAACACCGACGAATCACTGCTTCGCACTTCCCCTGCTTTCACGTTCAGTGAAACTGCATTACCGCCGAGTTTACCAAGGCCACTGTCCTGGAATGGTACATCTCTTGAGGTGCATCTAAGAAACCATGGGTGATTTTTAAAAAAATGTTACATTTAGATAGAGTGTCTATAGGAACTGGCACCGCAGCCACTCATGCTCATGAATTCACTTTGCTCAGAATGGCTCATACACTCTTAAGCAATGGCTCATACCACACGCTTCGCCCTTACGACGACAGAAGAGAAGTGAAATTCTACGCTGGAATGATTAGCGGCAACGCAGCGAGCTGTGTAAGCAACGCTCAAAAACCACTGAAATGGGTTCGGACGTGGCTACTAAGTGAAGGAAACACTAAAGGAGGATGGTAGAAGTTATAGTCATGACCATGACTCAGTAAAAATGACAATGACTCAGCGAAAATATTAACACTCAAAAACAACTGAAATTTGTTGGTACGTGGGCACTAAGTGAAGGAAACACTAAGGATGTTGGTAGAATTCATAGTCATACGCATGACTCAACGAAAATGACAATGACTCAGTGAAAAAAAGATTACCACTCAAAAACCACTGAAATGGGTTCAGACGTGTGTACTAAGTGAAGAAAACACTAAAGTAGGGTGGTATAAGTCATAGTCATGCCCATGACTCGGCAAAAATGACAATGACTCAGCGACAAACGATTATTTAATGAATATTTCTTTATTTCTTTCTTCGTACTTAATACGAGCTTCGCTATTTTGTTTTACGTTTAAGCAATGTAGTTATCAAAACGGCTTTAGAAGCCAACAGCACATCCGGCAAATCTGCAACCGCCATTTCAATAACTGTGTGAAAACTTTATTGAGGAATGTCCTTAAGTTCAATCATTGAGACGCTGTAGCAACAACGCTGCAACGAAGGATGCAGCATAATTGATATTTCATTAATTCTAGGTTACACTATGGCCTCCTATTTTGGACGCCAGTCCAGGTTCCTCCACTTTTGTTATCATTTGTGCTGCAGTGTGTGCATCAGAAAAAACTGAATCTCGCACTGACAACTCAATAGTACTGAGGGGTCAAATAATGTGGTGGTAATATCCGACATCTTTCCAAGAGGAAGTAGTCGGCCGTTGCGCCGCTTTGAGGATGATCTGCGTAAAAGCACTACATTATTTTCTTTTTCCAAGCATGTAATTTACATGCATTTTTATGATATCCTAGAAAAATGTTTTAGAAAGACGAGACCACCCGCTGCGATGAAACAGCGAAGGCATAAGCCTTGGCATTTGACAAAGTTCTCGAGAATCACTATACCATTCTCCAGACTCTAAGCAGCACCAACGGTGGATCACTCATGGCCACAGTCAATCGACGACTTGCGGATGCCATTGCTCTGCACACCCAACAAGGGCACAACAGAAGGGGCAGTGCTCTCAGCAGACTTTCTCTACATCGCTTTGATGGGACTCTCACCGCAACTTAACGCCATCCCCGGCATCAAGCAAGCCTTATATGTGGTTGACATCCCCATATGAACAGCGGGTGGCTCCATAGCTGCACAAAAAGACGCCCTACAGCATGCTGTCAGCAAGGTACAAAACTACGCTACACGCAGTGTACTTCACTGCGCACCCTAAAAATTGGAGCTCTTGATCCTAATGCACAAAGCGTGTGGAAAGCGATCCCGATTCTGACCAATATTACACTCCGCATGGGCACCAACGAAATCCCTCGGGTGAGCAAACTCCGTACCCTCAATCCGCGCCTTCAAACGAATATTGTAACGCGCCATGTTCGCCAACGCATACAGCACTCCACCATGCAGGTCTTTTGTATGGTCAGTCGCATCACCAAAAGGAAGCTTGGCCCAAAGAGGGAAGACACCCTGCATCTATTGCAAGCACTCATCATCAGTGACCTTGTATATTTCGTCCCCTGTCTCCCACTGAGGAGAGCAGATCGACTCTTCCGAAAGTGTCTATAAGCGAATCCCTGTACGGCTATCCCGAAACTGGCAAAAGCTCCGGCAGGAAACACTTGGAATTGACAATGCAACCCAAGAACTTATCGAAGCCCCTTCTTAATGAACAGGAAGAACTGCAATGGTCTACCACAACACTATACATTTTTCAACATCTCAAGCATCCCCTACACAACCCTCAAGCCCTGCTCATGACTGTACTTGATCTCAGCAGTTAAATGCGTGTCCCAGCCATTTCAAAAAATGGGCATCTCATTCAACATGCTTGTCAAAGACACGCTAGGGTGAGAACTTTGACTCTCAAATACCCTCTACGTGGATACCGCTGCCATGACTCCGATTTCTGCACATGTTAGGCGCGTCATATATGGTAAAGGACCGGAAATTGCTGCCGAGCATGGTACGACATACACCCATGACGGAAGCGGAGGAGGTGGTCATTGTGCCGGGCTGTGTGCCGCAATTACGCCAGCGGCAAGCTTTCTTACAAAGCCCATGACATGTTTAATTTACTAGAAACATTTTATGGTGGCATGAATTTATGATGTGTCTTTTTTTTTTAATTTTCAATTGACAACCAGTTTAATACTATATAAGGTAACAAGCGCAGCAACGCATTTTCGAAACCAATAGCAAAAGCGTTCACTGCGTCCCTCTTGACGAACTATACAGAGGCTCAAGGCACGCGACCATTTATAAAAACGGATCAAACCGCCCCGCGCTTTCTTAAGGATTCATAAAAATAAAATAAATCTGTGCCAGGCGAATGGTATACGCCAGGCTGCTCATGATAGTACAATAATTAAGTTCAGCAATCAGTACACATGTGCAAAAAGAGGAGAAGGAAGGGAAACATGCACCCTATTCAGCCATGTTTTTTCCCGTGTCAGCGTTTACTTAAAATTATTGACAATGGAATATTGTTCTGACTCGTGTTTACGTTAGGCCACCATCCTGGCAGAAACACTATTATAAAGTAGACACAAACGTTTAGCCTTTGCAGGAATTTTTTAATTAATCTTCCCAACAGTCACTCGTCACGAGCAGTGAGCAAGCTACCGGCTCCTAAATATCAGGCTTCTGCGTATATCACTCACACACGGCTTCGAAGTTGTCGCAGGAGCTGGTTATCATCAAGAAACAAACAAATTAATTAAAATGGGAACCGCACTGCGTGATACAGTTACACCAGCTAGAAGCGCACAGAGTTCAACACGCCAAGATATAGATAAAAAATGAGTGGCAATGAGTTGGCAATGCTATATAGAGTACCAACTACCGTTACTCAATTACGAACGAAGTATAATCATCAAAGCGGGAAAAAAAGACAAGCGGACTTCACACAATCATTTGACTCTGAACTCAATTACTGGGACAGCAGCTCAGTGGAGACTGCCATATTGTTTGCTTGGTCCTCAGGTAACTGCGATCACCCATTACACCAGAATGGCGGCGCTGTTCTTCGTGAGTTTTCTCGGTGTTGGGATGCCGTTTAGTTGCCGCTTACGGCGGTTATAGAGTGATTGGAAGGGGCAGGGAGCGGTTGAAGAATAATGTACTAATTAACACAAAAATATTAGGAAATGAAATATTTGAAATAGTAGTTAAAGTACAGGTACACGTTTTGTGATAGAGAAAGTAAAGTGTCGTTTGGATAAACCACGCTCAAGTCTTCGTAGAGTCCAAAACTTTGTTGCTCTATGATATGGTATTGCGATGTTGTGATGGGCTTGTATGTTGTGATACAGAATCGCAAGTAGATGCACAGACTACCTTGCACAGATATGCATTGAATTTTAAAAAATAATAACTGACTCATGTATTACTAGTGCATCATGCTTATTTCTTGCTTCTTCATAGTTGTATCATCGTAACTTCATCTATGCTATCGACGTTTCTTTCTGCCAAACATCTGATTCTTGACGCATTTTCTATTCAGGGTATGTAATTGCTGGGGTCGGGTCATCGCCATTTTTTTTATTTCTTCATTTGTACAGAGTAAGGTACGAAGCAGAACATTACATTGCGCAAGCACATAAGACAATGTTGAACTAGGAACACCATTGTCATCCATGCACCGTTCTTGCCGGCAGCTTCGTTCTCACAATTCTGCTCTCCGAAATATTTCCATCAACGCGGCGCCATCTTCAAAAGAACAGCTTCTATGAGATGCATAGAATGCGATGCACACAATGCGATCCACGTTCCATAAAGTATTATTTGTTGTCACCTGCGAAATACATGCACTAGGGCCACCTAACAGCGTCTGCAAGGAACCGAAAATCTTGCACAAATTACCAAGCGTTATTCTTGCGCAGTAACACAGTGGTCAGTGCGTCCAGTGAAAAGGCCAGTAGTAAGTTCTCATTACTGCAACGACATGAGTTCGAATCTCTGTGGCAGTGACAGTAATAGTTTTCGTTTTAAGCGGTTATTTCCCTATCGCCATGCGTTTTGTGCAGGTTTGGGTAGGCCCTCTTGTATAGCACCAAATTAGGTGGTGTTATATTAGCAGGTCTGTGTACCTTAGAGGAACCAATGAGTCAACTACATGTTATTCAGTATTATGTAATGATTTGTGGTTTCATTACACAAAACAGATATGTACTAAGTGACACCTGTGGGTGGGTCAAAACGCCGTTTTATATAAGCCGGTGTGCTGCCACTTCAAATCATGGCGGAAATGGTGACAAGGGTGACCTAACAACGACAAAGTGAAGTCGATGACGAAATTATTTGCCACCAGCGTATTGAAATAAACGGACCAGCGGGCGCACAAAACAAGCCCAGTTTTGAGTACTCAATTGCTGACTCGATTAAAAATTAAAGCTATGACGCCTCCATTTATAGGTGCATGAAACATTCCTTCAAATACATTTTCGTCGAAATAGATGGAGTGAGGAAAAATCAGCGTCTATCCTGAAAAAAAGTTATGGGGTTTTACGTGCCAAAACCAGTTCTGATTATGAGGCATGCCGTAGTGGGGGACTCAGGAAATTTGGACCACCTGGGGTTCTTTAACGTGCACCTAAATCTAAGTACACGAGTGTTTTCGCATTTCGCCCTCATCGAAATGCGGCCGCCGTGGCCGGGATTCGATCCCGCGACCTCGTGCGCGTCTATCCTGAAGCATAAATTGCGTTCGGTAAGCTTTCAGGCATGCCAGCGATTCCGGCTTCGCGCTTTTCCTTCGACCAGTACGTACTAAAGAGCTGCCTTCTTATTTTCTATTTTATTGTGGAGAAAACTACCTTCAGAGCGAAAGCGTGGGCCTATTATGTTGGTTTGTCATTTATTCGTTCAGAGCAGCCAAATAAAAAAAATAAAAAGATACCATACCGTTCAACTCTGAACTCATTTACAGCAACAGCAGCCTTCTCCCACAGTCAAGACTGCATTCTTGTTGTTACTTGCCTACATTTTAACCAAATAATTAAGCGCATGCCCTCAGAATGATTGTAAAATAAACCATTGGTTACAGGGTTGCTTATGTGCAACTCTATGCCACTATAAACAACGTTCTCCATTGGCAGCCGTGTAAATAATGACTGTATTTGCATCATTAATGCACATGCCATCATCAATTTGCCCTGTATGCGTCAGTAATGAAGTACACCGAAGAGGACATTATTGGCATGGGGAACGTCGAGGGAGGTTGTTCCGCAAGGAGCTTACCAGTGTGCAGTTCTTTATAGTCACTGACTGCTAGAATCAATGAAAGCTATTCTTCCTATTTCATTTTATTTAATAATTCGCACACGAAGCCGACAAGCGGCCTGCACTGATTCTAGAGCTAGGTGATGAAGGTTGCTCAAGAAAGCCATGAATTTTGCTGGCCTTCGGAACCAGTCATCCTGCTACTATTTATGGTTTTGTTCTTACGGTAATACGTTCTCACTTGAATGATCGACAGCAAAACGATAACATAGTACAGAAAAAAGAAAAATAGGTATGGCAAATACTAACCTATCTCAAACAAGCAAACTATAGCCTTCCCTTTCAATTTCTTGCAAAGCCGTGATTGCTTCATTTCCAGAAAACTCAACTTGACAGCAATGCATTATGCCCTAATGAAAGAAAGGCCACTTACTAAAAATGCAAAGAATCCTAGTTCAGTAATAAAAACTGGAAACTGCAAATGCGTTGGTCCGTCAAGAAGCATTAAAAGACTTTTTTTTGTCTTTTGAGGACGTGCTATGCGCATTTCGAGCTATGCGCTTGCACAGCGTTCAATGTGTTGTGGGAAAGGAGAGAAAAAAAAGAAAACATTTACAAAACAAGACGTTAGAAGACGCGAGAATGTTAGCGCGATAAGCCGCATTACCTGCCATACCCATGCGGCGCGCATTACACCTTGACGGCAAGGTGTGAGCTCATGCTATCAGAAAACCAGGCGAGCCAAGCTGAAGGGCGCGCGGCAAAGCCGAATGCCAAGTGCGTCGGCGTTCTTCGCTCTTCCTCTTGAGGCGCCTTTGTTCCGCCGTAGAAACGCAGGGAAAGGCGGAGCTGGCTGGCAGGATTAAAAGAAGGGTGAGAACAAAGACGGCGAAAGAAGTTATCAACGTGGAACACGCGAATTCCAGGAATTTCGGTGCCTTTTTCTCCGACATTCTCCTCTCAAGCCTGCGAAGCGTACTTCTAGTATCGCTTTGCAGGCAGCGCCGGTAGTGGCAACGAGGCACCTGCGATTCGCATGCTATTTTGCCTTTTCTATTTTTCCTAAACTGTTCTGGCAGCAACCTTTTCTTTTTTGAACTTATTTAGCTTCGACTGCCTCGCCGTGCAGTTCTCCATGCTGCCAAGCGCTGAATGTTCCTTTGGCGGCATCGGTGGCGCTCCTTTAAATAGGTGCGCACTGGCGCGCTATCGCGTTTCGGCAGCAGAGTTCAAGCATTTAGGTCGCGCCTTTCTCAATGCACGCATGCGCTAGACGTGGTAGGAAGCACCGGGCTCAAAGTGCGGCCGTGGCCTAAGCATCGCGCTTTCTGTGCGACGTGCGCTTGGAGCGATATTTAAAGTCATCGTCGTTTGTACTTTGAGGAGGATGGCTCGGTTCTTCGTCTTCGACTTCATTGTTCCCGATTTACTGTGCTACAGTAACAATAAGCCTATTGCATTTCGGCCTGCATTTAGATTGCTTTCAATTGCTTTCATTACGAAATTTTCTTTCCCATCAGTATACATTTTACTGCGACAGCACATGAGTGCTCGAAGTGCCTTGTCCGTCCGTCCATCTATTCGGTTACGCTGATGACGCCCACTGTCACCGTCGTCGACGAAAATCAGCGAATTATTTTTCGTTGTCAGGCCACCTCGTCATCACCATCTTCGCGATTGCCACAGCGTGAACAAAACTAAAATTTCTCCACAACGGCCTCCACTGCATTTCAGCTGAAGCAATGTTTATTTGGGAGTAGAGCGCGGTAACCACTCAGCTCCCCAGGAACAACATTTCCAGGCAATTGGTGCAAGATATTGCGCTCCACACAGACTCTGAGAGCAGCGGCATTTATTCATTCATTTCGAAGGCGAGAACGGGATATACTGTAGCAGAGAAGATTACATTATCTGCATCGCTTAAAAATTGTCCTTGACAAAATGGCGGTGCCATGCATTTCATTGTTGTCACGCTCATGAAAACAACTTCGGTGGCATAAAAAATGCGTTTGTGACAATGATGATGGTTATAATACTCAAAAATGGCACATACCCACAGAGAAGCAGTGCCGAAAAAATGGTTGGTGGGAAACAACTTCGAAAGCATCGATAACGTCAAAGCCTACATCAACGCCCCAGCGACGCCGCCTAGCAGCTTAAACAGTAGATCATATTATTCATAGATGCCGAGAGCTCCCTATAATAGCACTGAAATGTTCAAAGAAAATGAAAGCGCTCAAATGTCATAGGCGGCGCTGCGTCGTTTCGCTCGTGTCATCAGTTGTAGTAGAAGGTTTGAACTCGGTACCTATTCGAAAGTACCAGGAGGGGCCTTCAAAACGAGTCGTCAAGCCTTTAAAGCATGAAGCCTTTAAAAGCGCAACAGCCTCCTCGGTTGTGGCCTTAATATAGAGATTGCTCAAATACAAATTTATTTTAGAAATGGTGTAGAATTTAAGTGAAAACTCACATAAATATATGTGAGTTGTATTTGCAAGCTATATACGGATAGAGTCAAGATGGCTGACTAAAGTCTTAGCGCACATGGGCGTGTTTTTGATCGTCGCCTTATCTCAGCGTCGTCTTCTTTCTTCTCTCGGTCCCTCTCTTTCTTCATCGCTCTGTAGCATGACTCCGTGTGGTCCGGGGGACACACGTGGAACCACTTTTCTTTAATGTAGAAAGCCTCTACAACCAGGACGGTTGTCCTATCTCGGCGCCGGAAAAGCGCTCGTCCTGTCTGCTTCTCCTCCTTGTGTCCTCGTTTCGCTCTGAGTCAAGTAATAATTCTTACGAACTCAACCGAATTTCAGTTCTTGTAGCTTTTTGTTTTCTTTTTTTCCTATTTTGTACAATCATGCGTTGTATGACCGTAGAGACCGTTGCATGCATCGAAACTCATATACAACTTAGAAGTTGGGATCTGGAGCGCCTCCAACACTATAGCTACTCGTTCCGCGAAAGCCTTGCACCGAATCTGCTGCGGATTAAGCAACCACAGACTACCGCATTTCTTAAGGCCAGAGTTAGGTTCTCTCGTCTACACCGGTATACCTGCGGTCACCTCTTCGAGTCCCAGCGCACCCCGAAGAGATCCCCGAGCACCGCCTTCATGCGTGCTAGGCTAGCCTCCTCTTATGCGCTAGAGAGAAGCGGTTCCCGGGAGCGATCGATTCAGATGGGGCCGGTAATTTCAATTCCGGAGGGAATCATGTACTACCGCGTGCTCACCGCTTGATAGGCCGCCGTCATTATCCTCGCTATCGCCGCAGTAGCCCCCGACCGGCACGCAGAACTCTAGCGCAGAATGGTTGTGCCAAGCGCAACCGTTCTCCGCCACGGCCGCTAACGTACCTTGCCACCAACAGAAAGCTAGGACCCTTTATCTAATCTCCCCCGAAGAGCTGTAGAGAAGCATACTCGAGCGCCCGGCTATATACGTCAGACCTCACTGCCTGAAAAGCACGGTATGCACTTCTATCTTGGCGACAGACGTTATTAGTTCATCGTAGAAGATTTCGCTTCGCGCTTCCAACAGCTACTTTCTTTTTGAACAAACAAGACTGGAATGGGCAGAAGAAATTCATTTACTCCCATGAGAAGTAGATGGCTGAGACGTGGGCGATATATTGGGGTAGGCGATTGGAAACCTGGGTTGCGTGCCGCTCTTCGCTAGAGAAAGTCACGAATCCAATTACATAACCTCCATAGATAAGGGTCCTTGAACCTGAGTTCTTATTTGAAGTATTCATTTTCGGAAGGCGGCGTGGATCGTCGGCATGAGTGCGCACGTTTTATATCACCGAAAGCTTGAGAGAGCATTTGTGCACTTTCTCTCGCTATTCAAATGGCAAATGAAGCTTTTTTTTTTGTAGGTGCGAGATGAATAAGGGAGATCCGAGGTTCTCGATTTTTTTACTCGAAAGAAACCAGATAAATTATAGGAACTGTTATTTGCGATATGTTAATTGAAATGTTGAAATATCCCACGTAAACTCACATCCTCCATGTAATGCGGATGATCGTTCTGTCGGCACCTGGGGTAAAGTTGTATTTTCGTCCACCTCATTTCTCTATAATCAGCATATGATTAATGCATTTAAATTAAACCTAAGAAATAACTTCCTATATGCGCTGTCTCGTTTCATTGTCTACCTCGTCGTATGACTGCGACGAACACACACACACACACGCACACACCCAAAAGAACGAACCCTGCGAATCACCCTATTGCATTCGCTAATTGCATAGCGAAGGCGTCGAATTTGGCAATCTTGATGCCAGAAGGTGGTATTTCAGGGTTTAATAGGCAATTGCCTGCATTTACGCTGAGAATGACAGTAATAAAAAAAAGAAAAGCTCGTCATCAGATGCAGGCAGTAAAGTGTCTAAGTCTGTCTAAGTTACGTGTGATGCTATTGGCTAAATAATAAATTGATTTCGCTAAATCAGAACCCCTAACTCGTGTGCTACCTAAGGCGAGACATGCTCATTTTACGACTGTAAACTATTGTCCACAACTGATCTTGTACGTGCGTTCACCGAGGAAATGGTTCACCTGCACAACATCCGTGGTTTTCCTACAGCAGAGTCGTACGTAAGACTATCCACATTCTGCCTACAGGCTGCGAAAATTGTGGCTGTCTTTTGTAGTATTCGAACGGAAAAAATTCGCCAACTTGCAAAAGTGAACTCTCGATTCGAATACGAATCGAATAGCACAAACTATGCAATTCGCATTCAATACTTCGAGCACCACTAGTGTACTTCGTTTAAAACAATGCTACAGCAAACGCGGACAGGACAACGCGCACGAAAATTCGGAGAGGCTCAACTTATACAAAGTGTATAAACAGTAACTAATAAACGAAGAAGACATGATTCAATTATTCTACTAACAAAAACACAAGGGCTCCAATCTATTATGCACGCAAAGACTACAACTCCTGGCGCAACGAATGGAAACAACAACAAAAGACAACAGTAGCCTTGAGGATGGAACATGAATGACCGTTGAAAAAGTTACCAGGTATGAAGCCGAACAACCAAAGAAGCTGTACAATATTATCGAACCTAATTTACACATTAGTATCATAATGGATATGTGTGCCTCTATTCACACAACGTCTCTCACGTTCTCGGCCTCCTGACAAGATGATTCGATCCCTGCGAAGGTGGTCAATCGTGAATGCATATTGAGTAAGAATATTCTTGTGAATATCGTATTTGGCGCTTACCTCACGATTCTTTTAGTTCGTAAGTGCTATCTCGCACTGGTTGGTCCCCTTCGTTAACTATGTGTTCGTCAGCACGACTGGCTAGCATATGATCTTAAGAACTGTCCTAGCTTAGATTCATTCACGTGAATACGGGTCCGTGATTCGCACTGGCATCAGTAAAGCGTTTCTCGTTTTCCTTTTTTTTTTCTTCTACCGTTATTGAAGGAATGACTGCACAAAATCTTTCTTTTGATGTCCAACAATTAAATAAAAAAGAGACGTAATTATTATGTTTAGACAGCCAAAAATCAGTAATGGTAATTTCTTTAGCTATTGCATCAAGCAATACGTTGCTGTCTTTTCGTCTCATTTTACTTTGATAGATTAATTATATAGAAGTTTTTTTATGAATAACATCCGAGCTTAGTCTTACAGCAAGAAGGACCACTGGGTAACAGAGCCAACTTGGTGGCATCGCAGATGATCCCGACTAGGCAACCAAAGTGGAAGTGCGCTAAGGCGCCGAAAGTAGAGCAATACAGAGTCATACTACTCCCCATCGCATTCGTTATCAGTAAGAAGAAGCCTCCTCCTTACCGAATCTTCTGTCTTCTCTGTTTAGTTTTTTTTTTCTTATTACCTTCTCCCAGGACATGTGCAGTTGGATGATTTTTGCTTTATGCCGAGTCCCAAAAGGAGCTTACGAGGATCAGTATAGAACACCACTGCCTCCACAGCACACACATCCGGAGAGCAAGGTAAACATCCAACCAATGAGGCGCTGACGTTTGCACGCGTTATAGCAGCGCCAGAGGCACATGGATTGCGAAAAGCTTCCAATCAAGAGCTACCAAACAAAGTTAAACATCGTAAGAAAGCTGCCTTTGCCTTCGTTCGTCCTTTGCTCTTCGCACACTCGCTTCCCGACCTTTCTCTGCGATCTCTATCGCGCCGCCACTGCAGCTGAATAGACGGACGTTTATTTGCGTTATGGGGGTAACGAGATAAGGAAGGCTGTTTGTATACGTATTCCCTTCGTGGAAACGAGGGAACAACGGAGTGGCCAGAAGTAGGTAGTAAAAGCATGTTGGACTAGCGGACCGGTGCTTTCTGCGTCACGTCAGTGGAGAATATAGTTTGGGCTCCGCTGCAATGCCTCCCCTCGGGTTGTTTTCATTCTTTCACCTATGATTCTTTGCCGGCCTTTCATGGGTGGGGCGTGTACTCGATTCCCGGTGTGCGCTTTCATTCACTGTGTAAGACTAACTACAGCAACTATCACTATATTTTTGTCATGATTCTTGCGCAATAAATGACATTTGAGAAAGAACGCCGACACAACTTCAAGTACTGAATGAATGAATATGTGCGTTAGATAATTTTAGTAGGGATGTAAATATATATTGAATGCAATGAAGGTCGCAGTCCGGAACAAAATAATAGCATGTAAATATTAGGTTCGAAAGCGCTGAAGAATGTCATGAGAAACACGCACACAAGGTTGCTGGTCTTGCCTCACGCTTCCTTAGAAGGAAATAGCGTTCACCAACAAACTGCATTAGACGGTGCAAACGCATGCTACCGCACACCGTTGGGGCAATCTTGGCAGGACCGCATTATTACCCTCGCGGCGCAATACCTCATTTCTACATGGGCCCCAGCTGTCGCTAAATTAACCAGGAGCTAGAGTGACCCACCGAACTTCAGAGTCATTGGTGCGTGTCATGAACGGCATGACGGCATTCTCCCGTAAGCCGTTCTCAAATGAAGTTGTGTGCCTCTTTCTCCCCTCCTGAAAGATTGCTGTACTAGTGGGTAGCAGACAATTCCTTTTAAAGCAAAAGCTTTACTAACCTAGCTAGTCGAGCGGAGTTTCGCCGTCGCCAGCAATTTGACCTTCATTTGACCGCAGCTGCACCGTAGCCTTGGCAACGCATCACGTGACTCGCCGCGCCGAGTTCCGCCGCTGCCGCCGCCACTGCCGGCTTGTCACATGCGCTCTCCGCAGCTGGGGGCTGCCTGACCACGTGACTCGCCGCGCGCCTGGATAAAAGGAACGCAGCGCTCGCCACGGATGAGAGTGAGGCCGGGCCGTCTTTGAGCGTTGCGCGGGAGCGGGAGGCTTTTAGCCGTCGTCAGCAAGCGGCGTCTGACCACCCTGCGGATATCGCCCGGTGAACTGCTTCACTGGAGAGGGTCCGGAATGCCAAGCCCGCGAAGCTAGCGTCGGAGACTGAGGAAGAGCGAGCCGTTCGGCTCGCAAAACGCTTGGACTTGTCGGCTTATAATTTATAACTGGCTTAACAGTGAGCGTATAACTAAGCATAATATTAAAGCTAAATCAAAGGTTAACCAAGTGAAACCAAGACATACCCAGGCTAAACCAAGCTATCGCTTTGCATATCCAGGGGAAGCTGAGCTAAGCCGCAGCCATTCTAATATAAAAAGTCGCAGTTTCGCCCGAAAGGCGAAACATCGATTGCGATACCAAATTAGTAGACAAGCTATGCGAAGTAAGGTTAGTAGCTTTATCGGCCGTATACAGTTGTAAATATTCGTTTACTAACTAAATAAACCACCATGGTGTCACGCGCGCACAGGTAAACATGAACACATCTCGCTCAATGCCTGCGGAAACTTGTCAAAACACTGGAGTGAGGGAACGCGCCAGCAGCAGCGAGCCAATTGACCTTCGCGCTGGCTCTGGCTTCAACTCGAACGAACCGTCGAAAGCACAGCGCATACGAACCTACCGGCACTCGGCGCATGCACTTTTTACCCATATCAGATCGTTTGAAGACGAGGCCCCCACGGGCGCACACTTTGGCCACATCGCTTTCAAGATAGATGCCCGCGCAGCAGCTCCGTGAGAAGCAGCCGCAAAAGCAGAACGCACCCTCCTTCCACCCCCCACCATCTCCGTCGCCTCCTCCACGTGCCACGCACGCGAACGAAGAGCGCGCGCGCTTCCGGCCGCCTTCCTCTCTCGCGTGCGCGAGATTAAGCGGCGGTTGCCGACTCACCCTAGCACGCTTTCACTCGCACACACAGCATACGGCACGCGGCGACGATTTTGTCGCCATCGAACTTTATACGGAACCTCACGACGATGACGATGGTGACGGCGGCGGCAAAAATGCGCTTGGAGTGTCCATATAATTGGTATCGCAATAAAAGCAAGGTATTTACCACTACGCGATGAGCAGCATGGCATAAAAGGGT
Source organism: Dermacentor silvarum (assembly GCF_013339745.2). NCBI lineage: Eukaryota > Metazoa > Arthropoda > Arachnida > Ixodida > Ixodidae > Dermacentor > Dermacentor silvarum. The sequence goes on from NC_051157.2 coordinate 103,588,984, forward strand.
ATAGGTTGCCTTATTTCTTCTTCAGACGAAGTACCCGGATGTAGTTGACTGCCCCAGCCATATCGCCAGATTTCTCTAGACGTCCACGGTAAGCTATTTGAAGCATATAATGTGCAAAATATTGTAATGAAATCAATCTTGAAGAAAAATGAAAATAATAATAATTACGGTTGTTTTACGCTACGTAGCTTCCAGTTACTTACATGCGCGCACTGCGTGCAAATGCACCGTAAAAATTGTGTGCTTCGGCTGCGTGGTTTTCGTTGCGCTACCACAGAAAGTTGTCGCCGGGTATCAGTGCTATCGAATAGATCGAATTCTGTGCGACCTACGTCTCTTCTTCGAAGGTGGAGTCGCCAGCTCTCAGATGAAGTTTAATGGAACAAACCTGGCGCCCTGGTCGATAGTTGGCCCAGCCAGGCCAGTCAGCCCAGTCATTCAAATCCTCCGTACATCAGCCCTGATCATAGCTGCAAGATTTCGGAGGCCTCCTACTGACCTCCTCGTGCTTCTCGAAAACTCTCTCTTTCTCTCTCTTTGAATATATATTGTAATGACGAATATAACACAAGCGTCGCTGTGGTCGCATGGCTCCTGAAGGGAGGAAGACAAAGACAAAAGGATCTGTGTCGCTGGTTTCTTCGCGCTGGCGTTTGGCTGGAACTGCTCGGATGCTCTTTGCGCGGGACCTAACGTGACTGGGGTTAAACGCCAATAAAACCCATATCATTTCGTGGAAGTGCTGGGTATCCTAACGACTCGCCCTGGAACTCGGGAGCCGCACTCAGCTCACCGCTACCCCCCCCCGACCATGCCAGACGACGCCAGTGAGCGACCCACTTCGTCAACTAGGCCAGTCACCTGCGGTGCCATTCGTCAACGAGACCCAGCTGTGTTCAGTGGCACCGCTGATGCTCACGTCTACTACTGGCTTTTGTCGTACGAACGAGTGAGCAACCACAACAAATGTGACGATCGGACAAAGCTCACCAACGTTATTTTTTACCTTGCGGATGTCGCCCACATCTGGTTCCGCAACCATGAAGCAACTGTTGTGACAGGGAATGACTTTGAGACTGCATTCGTGGAGGTATTTGGCCGTCCTGCCGTGCGAAAGCTTCACGCCAAACAGCGCCTTCGCCAACGAGCGCAACAGCCGGGCGAGACTTTCACTAGTTACATCGAGGACGTCATCGATCTCTCCAACCGCGTGAGCCGAACGATGACTGAGGAAGATAAGATTAAGAAAATCCTCAAGGGCATTGACGACGACGCTTTTCAAATTCTCATGGCCAAGAATCCTACCACCGTTGCAGCCGTAGTCACATAATGCGAAAGCTTCGATGAATTACGCCGGCAACGAGCGCTCGCCCGCCAAACTGTTCCTCACGTGGCCTCCCTTTCCAGTTTCTTGACTGCTCACGGATAGGCTGATGACTGATCTCTGCTGCCTCAGATCAAAGCCTCCATTCGTGAAGAGGTGGCCAGCCAGCTCTTGCTGCTCCCTCTCACACAGGAGCCTGTCCAACCTTTGTCCTCGGCCGTGCAGCAGGTCATGCAGCAGGTTGCAGAGGCTCTAACACCAGCCCACCAGCAGGCTCAGATTGCTGCACCATTGACGCACGCTGAAGTCGTGTCGCGTCCTAGACCAACGACACTCCCCTAATCGAAGCCGCCACCGCGCCCAGCGCTTCTTCCTGTCCCTCAAATGCGCCCTCAGTACTTCCGGCCGCAAGATCCTTGGCGCACGTGGGACAATCGGCCAATAGGCTTCTGCGGTATCGCGGGACATGTGGCGCGCTTTTGTCGTCGTTACCTGCCGCGTCCGGACGTCGTCGTTGAGTCACATGTACCTGCAGCCCACCAGAATGCTGATTCGAACCCGTCGCCGAACTTCTGGTCCGGTCGTCAGAACTTCAGCAGCCATCGTTCACCATCAGCGCGTTACCATTCCATATCACCGATGCGTCGTCACCCGCCTTCCAACGAGGGAAACTAAATGCTGCAGCTTTGGAGGCAAGAGCTACACGCTTGTCCAAATGCCCAAGACCACCGCTATCACCGCAAAAAATCATAGAAATACAGGTTGAAGGAGTATTCGCACTCGTCGACACGGGCGCTGCAGTTTCCGTCATACGTGAGACTCTTTGCCATAAGATTAAAAAGGTCACCACATCACTTTCTGGCCTTGTACTTCGTACTGCCACCACGGAGCCCATCGAACCTTAAGCCGCATGCACCGTTAGGATCGTTATTCAGGACGTACTTTACACAATTTAGTTCCTTGTTCTGCCTTCATGCTCCCATGATGTCATCCTGGGATGGGACTTTCTCTCGCGCCACAGTGCCGTCATTGACTGCGCCCGTGCCGAAGTTGCTCTGTCTGTCGTTAACACCAATCTACCGGCCGCCTCTCCCGCCCCATTAAAGATTATTGTCGCCGCCGATACTGATCTGCCGCCAAACACTTCAACACCAGTCGCTTTGTTGTGTCCATCTGCGCCCGACGCCTCGATATACTGTTCACGGCTTCATATGTTTTTCTTCACCGCAAACCTCTACCACTTTCCTTCGCCATTCTTGATGTAGCCGCTGGTGCAACAATTATGCTAGTGGACAATCCGTTCGCATACCCGCTGACTGTGCTCCGTGACGAGTGCCTCGGCTGTGTCGAGCCTGTTGACATGTCTGAGTGTTTGGACGTGCCTGGTTCCTGTTCTGGTCTTTCGCTCGAAGCTATGACACCGTTTCCGAAAAGCTCTCGATTGACTATCAAAGTCTTTGATTCGTGCGTTGAAGCCAAACTTTCCCTCGAGCACCGCGAGCAACTCCTGTCTCTCCTACATACTTTACGTTCTTCGTTCGACTGTACGGAACACGTTTTGGGTCATACGAACAGTGATTCCCACCGCCTCGACACCGGGTCCCAGCCTCTCCTCAGACAACGCCCCTATCGCATTTCAGCGGCGAAACGTCGTATAATCAACGACCAAGTGAATGACATGCTCGAGCGTGGCATCGTTCAATCATCGCAGGGTCCGTGGTCTTCTCCAGTTGTGCTAGTGCGAAAAAAAGACGGTTCTATTCGTTTCTGTGTCGATTACCGCAGCCCGAACAAAGTCACACGGAAGGACGTCTACGCTTTACCCCGAATTGACAATGCACTCGATTGTTTACAAGGCGCTGAGTACTTCTCGTCATCGGACCTACGATCTGGCTACTGGCAGGTTCTCATGGCCGCATGCGATTGACCGAAGACAGCGTTTGTCACCCCTGATGGCTATATAAATTTAGCGTCAAGCCATTCGGCTCTGCAATGCGCCCGCAACTTTAGAGCGCATGATGGATGACATACTTCGCTGTCTCAACTGGAACATTTGTCTATGCTACCTTGATGACATCGTCGTGTTTCCTTCAGACTTCTCGACGCACTTCTCACGTCTCCACCAAGTTTTGACATGTCTTGAGAACGCTGGTCTTCAGCTGAATATCAAAAAGTGTCGCTTTGCAGCTTGCACCTTGACCATCTTGGGCCACGTTGTGTCCAAACATGGCGTCCTCCCTTATCCTGCAAAACTTCGAGCTGTCGCAGACTTCCCTAAGCCGACTACACTGAAGACCCTCCGGAGCTTCATCGGCCTTTGTTCTTATTTTCGTCGCTTTGTGCTCAATTTCGCGACCGTTATCGCACCTTTGACGCGACTTCTCACCGTTGGCACCGACATTTCTAACTGGTCTCCGGAATGTGATGACGCATTCCTGACGCTACGCCAGCTGCTCACATCTCCTCCGATTCTCCGGCACTACGATCCCTGGGCGCCTACGGAGGTACACACTGATGCAAGCGACATGGGCCTTGGTGCGGTGCTTGCGCACTTTAAGCCTGGCTATAACGAGTAGTGTCGTCGCCTAGCGAGCCGAACCCTCACAAAGGCCGAGACCAACTATTCAACCACTGAGAAATTGTGTCTGGCTATAGTCTGGGCTCTTGCCAAGTTCCGACCCTACCTTTATGGCCACCCGTTTTACGTCGTTACGGACCACCACGCTCTTTGCTGGTTGTCGACTTTGAAAGATTCCTCGGGCCGCCTCGGTCGGTGGGCCCTCCGCCTACAAGAGTATGATATCCAAGTGGTGTACAGGTCTGGCCGCAAGCACTTCGACGCGGACGCCCTTTCTCGCCCTCCTCTACCCCACGATACAGCGTCTCTCTCGGTGCAGTACACCGCTATCTCAGTGCTCAACGTCGAGTCCATGCATTCGGAGCAACGGAATGATCCGTGGATTGTTGACCGTCTCGACTTTCTGTCGAATTCCACCGCCAATCCACCCTCCCGCGCGCTCCGCCGTCAAGCTTCTCATTTTACCGTGCGAGACAACCTGCTCGACCGCCACAACTATATACCGGATGGTCGCAAGTGGCTTCTCGTAATACCTCGTCACATGCGCTCCGGACATCTGCGCTGCTTTTCATGCCGACCCACGGAGTGCTCACGCAGGCACGCTGAAAACTCACGCAAGGTTGCGCCAACGCTTCTACTGGCGCGGTATGTGCAGCTTTGTCCTCAAGTATATCCGTGCTTTTGAAGCATGCCAACCACGCAAGATTCCTCCGCAATGCTCGACCGGCGCTCTTCAGCCTCTATCTTGCCTTGTGCGGACTTTCGATCGGGTTGGCATCGACCTTTACGGCCCACTCCCGTGCACTACGTCTGGAAGCCGGTGGATAATCGTTGGTGTTGACCATCTCACCCGATATGCTGAGATTGCCGCCCTTCCTGCCACTACAGCAAGCGAGATTGCATTCTTCATCCTGCGCAATTTCGTGCTTCGTCATGGTGCTCCTCGAGAACTCCTCAGTGACAGAAGACGTGCTTTTCTTTCCCAAGTGGATGAAGCCCTGCTTGCTGAGTACCATGTCGTCCACCGTACATAAACCACGTACCATCCTCAAATCAGTGGATTAACTGAACGCTTCAATCGCACTCTTGGCGGCATGTTCACTACATACGTCGCGTCGGACCACTCCAACTGGGACACGGTTCTCCCCTTTGTAACCTACGCTTACAATACCGCGACTCAAGTGACCACAGGTTTTTCGCCATTCTTTTTATTGTATGGACGAGAACCCTCGTGCACGCTCGATACAGTATTGCCATACCAACCTGACGCCTCTGAATATCGACCCATATCAGAAGTAGCCAGGTACGCTGAAGAATGCCGCCAACTTGCCCGTACCTTCACGACTGAAGGTCAAGCTCACCAGCGGAATCGACATGACACCGACCTGAGCACTACCACTTTCCGTGTCGGCTCCCTCGTTTGGCTGTGGATTCCGCCTCACGTTCTCGGTATTTCGTCTAAGCTGCTGACTCAATACCACGCACCCTATCGGATCATCGCCTGTACATCTGCTGTGAACTATGTTGTCGAACCTCTGACGCCGTCTGACGATCTGCGGCGTCGTGGTCGCGACACCGTACACGTCAGCCGGCTTAAACCGTATTATGATCTCTCTATTGTGTCGTCACCGTGAGTCGCCAGGATGGCTAGTCTTCTCTCGTGGGGCCATTGTAATGACGAAGAACGAAGATAGCACAAGAATCGCTGTGGTTTCATGACTCCTGAAGGGAGGAAGACAAAGATAAAAGGATCGGTGTCGCTGGTTTCCTCGCGCTGGCGTTTGGCTCGAACTGCTCGGCTGCTCTTTGCGATGGACCTAACGTGACTGGGATTAAACGCTAATAAACCCCATATCATTGTATAACCATGTATATATATATCCAAAGAGAAAGAGAGCGTTTTCTTTGTCGCTTTTTTCCATTTATGTTCCAGCATTGCGAGACAAAAGAAAAATGTCGTTATGTGGGCCACAGTTTTTTATTATTATTTCTATAATTACATGCACAGGCCACGCTTTGGTTCGGCTAGATAATGATGCTACTTCCGAGATGCTGGCAGCAAAGCCATGGGGACAGTCACGTACGCAGCCATTTGGACCATGATCTATGGCAGTAAGCCGACTTTGCTTGATTACCTACACCGCCAGTGTGGGCACGTAGTGACCGGAACGGGATGCGTGTGTGGCGTCACAAGGAACAAAAGAAAGAAAAAAAAAAGACAGGCATCGTTTCCTTTAACAAAAAAAAGCAGCAAATAGAAGAAAACGCGCCAGAACTGCTCTCCAAGAACACGACGATAGGGGCAATAAGTGAAGGAAAGCCACGTGCGTGAAAAAGAGGCCACCGAGCCGCTATTCCTTCCTACAACGTCCTACCGGAACGCCATTAATGAGAGCCAGATTTGGTGCATCCTTCAGGGACGATGAAGCCGTGGGAGAATGAATAGCGAACCAACGGGCGTGTAGTGAAACTAAAATGACCGCAATCAAGTTCCAGGCCAGAAAAATACTTATACGTTTATTGACGGTGGCGTCCGTAGTCCTAACTATTGAAACCTAGTGAAACGCAAACCTATTGAAACAAAGAATGAAAAAAAATGTCGGACATATAAATTGAGGATAAAAGGTAACGCGTAATACAACAAAGCAATATAACCAAGGTTAGCCGGTTGACTTGACGAGCTTTACCAGGATATTTTCGTGCTCTGCTTTGGTGGCATAATGTTTCAGTCGATAGTGCTCTATGGAAACAACCATCGAGCACTATTGATGTTCATCGCCGAAACCGGCCTACATTTCTATATTTAATAGTTTATGCCGTTAGGCGAACTTTCAAAAAAAAATCTGTCGCTCAGTATAGCTCCCCTAAAAAATTTTTAATTCTCGGTCCATAGCGTAATTGGTTGATGACTTCAAGAATGAGTGCACTTCATTCACCTATGTTACTTGACTTTAAAAATAAGTGAGTGTCTATTTTTCATATGGGTTCGATTTCAAGTTTAGTAAGCTTTTAGTGACATTTATTTTTTTGCTTTCTTGAGCCTTTGATTAAATGTATTCGTATGTTTAAAGAAGTAAGCGCCACCTAAACGTGCCAATATCTCGTGAATGTTGTACGAAAAAAAAACAATTTCGTGCATACAGAACTCTTGTTCGAAACCCTATAATGAATAACGAACGCTTGCTCTAAATGATCAGTACAGCCCACTTGTAAAGAGAACACCAATTTGCAATCAATTGAAGAAGACTTCTCATTTTTAAGAAATTCGCCAGCTGATATGACGCATTAGGTCGACGAAAATTGGTAAAAGATCCCTGCCGACGTCATCTTAGCTAATGTGAGGAGTAGCTGGTGCTGGTATTCTAGTGAAGTGCTTTATTTAGCAATAGACAACACTGTATATCCAATTCATAAAGAAGTGGAGTTTGAAGGCGACTTTTGCGTGTTTTAGTCCGGCTTCTTTCAGTAAGCACTAGGTCGCGGCAAATTGTGTTCCCACACGACCCTCTCCCCCAACTGCGGCTACTTTTTCAAAGACAGGTCCCAACGTGAAGAGAACATCGCCGTGCAAGCAGGGCTGTGATAAAAGAACCGACTGGTGAGGCTTTCATCCCTCCCCCTATTTTCTATTTCTTCTGCCAACGTTTCCCCGCATTCTTTGGGAAACGATGCCGCATGCAAAGCAACTTGATTTTGTGATAGTTCTTATACTCATCCGACATTACTTAGGATGTACGTTATTTAATAAACGGTGTTTGCATATTTAAATGAAGTCCATGTAAATAAAAGGTTTCAAAGGAAAGCCAGCATCAGTTATTTTATGAGACTTCAAATAAACTCAAAAGTATTCACGTCACTACAGAAAACGAGCGTCAGCAAGGCATTGCACACATGTAAAGGTACACAGGCAGTAAAATGATTGCTCTCTGTCTGAGAGCACCGATTAATGCTTTCAGCTAGAAAGCAAGATATTAGGAGCCAACTGTAAAAGTCAAAGTCAAATGGAGTCTAAGACGCAAATTGACAGCAGCTTCTCAGCAGTGGCGTGCAGGAAATGATCAAGCATCATACAATTCAATCGCGACCTATCAAACACTTCCGTTTACAAAAAAAAACATGGAAGAAAAAAAAAAGAGGAAAATCTGGTCTCGTCGGACAACAATCCAAACGATGGGGTCGTTAGAGAAAATAAAGAATATGGCGTAATGAAACGATGAGACACAGATTCCACTATGAAACTGGGGTAGTCCATTCCCCCCGTTGCCATTAGTTCCATGGTCTATGATGATGAACAAACGTACATGTTCTCAGTACCCTGCGGCCACCTGCGATAGCAGCACGTAGTTTCGTTCTTAATTTTTCATGTTATAGTTTGCCGCAGTGACACCACCAACGATGTTGCCTTCATTTTCAATTTTTTTTCATATTCTCTTGAAGTCGCCCGTTCGATCTCGTGCACACGTGGTGCTGCTAATAATTTTATTCTTGTATGATAAGTGCTAGCAATAATATTTTCTTCCTGAAACGGCAGCTCTCTGTCGTTACGAAAGAAGGATGATGACTTTGGCAAGAGTGATTAAAAAGTCATTATGGAATAGTGCTGTGAAGCTCCCACCAAATACGACAAGAAGCAGAAGAAAAGCGAAATGTTTTTGCAATAACTCAAGAGCAGCCCTGTATATCTACATATTACGAGAAAAAGAATTCAAATCAGCCAGTACAGACAAAAAGACGGGATCGCCAACGAGGAAAAAAAACATCAGGACGTGCAAGAATCGCTTCCTGATCCCTGTCTTCCTAACGCGTACTTTAGTTAACTGTCAACGCAAGAAGTCGATAAGCTGTCATCCTGACACGTATAATGCTTTCGCGCAGGTACTGTCGCTCATGTAGGATTGATAGAGACTGATAGAAAGTAATGCAGCGCCTGAAATACTATACCCGTTATGACGCACTTCACGGCGCAAGTAATGCATGCGCGCATGCGTTGCCGAAGCACAGCAAAAACGAAGAAAAAAAATTGCTGCGCTGTGAGGTTGTCAGATCACTCCAAAAACTGGATAGCAGCCAAGGGCATGCAAACCCAAAGTCATGAAGATGGATAGTCATAGGTACCACGGTACACTTTTATATTAGTTTTTTTTTTACTACTGCAAATGAATAAACACATATATTGATAAAAAAATGTCTAGTTAATATCGAGTAAGCGTTATTGTCATTTACTTTCTGTACTTCCTTGTTGTAACCCTTTCTTTCATATAGACCGGATTTAATCTATAAAAAGGGAACATCAAGCAAAAAAAAAAAAAAAAGCGGCGCATTTCGCAGTCATCGTTTACAAGGCAGAAATAAAGAAGAAATGGTGCGTGGAGGACGGATAGCGTCGACCCCCAAGGAAACAGCGCATTGCCTTCGCATCCATCATCAGTAAGGACAAGCCATCCCCAGGCCCGCGGCGTATTCTGTATTCCAAATTCCCTTGTTTCTTCCCACTTCATTCGTTGCTGATCTCCATGTTGGCCCTGGTGTCCCCATCTCCTATCTCGCCAGAGCCGCCTGACGCTTCATGCCGGTGGCAGGCACATATTGCAGCAAACTAAACCGCCGTTAAATGAAAACAGCGCACGAGAAAGTACCAGATACTACGAAGTAAGCGCCAGAGGCGCATTATCAGCGTACAACACCCAAACAATGCACAGACTCAAAACCATCCTCTGAAAGGGGATCTGGTCTCCGTTCGATCTTCGAGTGTTCCCAAAAAGGGAACGTTTATGGATTATGTTTGACCCACATATTTACTCACTGCATGTGTCTGAGTGCTGGAATAGGCCAAAGTCAGGCAGTGAAAGCCAGAGGGAGATTTGATGAAAACCTTCAGGTTGTGCCCGAACCTACAGTCACGCTTTGACTGGCTGGATGCGGAGTCATTTGTGCTTCTTAGATACATCATCACCACGAACATTTGAATCATTCAATGCATACGTCTACTCGCGCTGAGCAAAACGTCAGCATCACTTAAAACCTGAAGCCGAAACTTCCTCGCCTATAACCGCCAGGACCGAGGTCAAATACTCAGATTTGCCACCACCCGCAGATATTGTGCTTTAAGTGCGCATAATTTGAATTCCCATATCCTGATACCCAGTGCGTCATCGAGCATTGCCTTCCACTTCAGTAAAAACAAAGTACAAAAATAAACGAAAAGCAAGGCACTAAATTGCGCATAGGGAAACGCTAACGAGACAATTATTTTGCTGTTCAGACTTGCTGAACGTTGTGGTGTTGCGCTACTCGCCATGCCTAAGTTTGTCAGGTGTCTACAGGAGTTTCTTCTTCTCGCAGGTACGTTGCGAAAACCTACCGGTACCCATCTTCCAAGCGGTAATATCCCTAATCATCAAGGAATCCAAAAGCTTCGGCCATGCAGTACCACCTATGACCGGCATTAATGATGACTGCTTATTAAGACATTTTATCTAACAAACATACATAAAACTGCCCTCCGTGCTATCTCGCATAATTTTGGGGCTTGCTTTCTGGCTGGTGTCAGAGGCAGTGTCGGAAATTTGACAAACAGATTTGGATTTCCTTGCTTTGGAACTTTAAGTTCCAATTTCTTGATTTTTTTTATTTCTTTCCCTATAATGTAAGGTTTTTGCACCTGCTTATATGCTCGGCACTTTGCTGAATCATTGTTATACAAGTGTGCGTGCTTGCGTCTGTGTGCGTGTTTGTTTGATTCGAAAGGATGTTCTTCACAAAAATATGTTGATACCAATATCCATTCCAAAACATTCCTTCTGTGAAAACCAAGTACAGTTCGCAATGGTATTGAAGTGTTCCTTCGCACCTTAGTAGGACCCTACCACACGTGCTGCTTCTTTGCAGTGGTTGCTGGCTGATGCGTCTACATAATGCACCTATACAGGGTGTTTCAGTTAACTTGGGCCAAAGTTTAAAACTATGTATATGGCCACGTAACTGGACAGAACCAAGGTGATGTTGTTTGCCGTCGCTTGGAGATACTCAGACTATTTTTGCAGTCCGTCTAATTACATAATAATCATATTAATAACCAACTTCACAAATATTATAAGTAGATGAAAAGTATCAATGAGAAAATTGTACAGCGACATGAGAAACTCCCCGATACAGCTTTCTGTCCCTCAATACATGCTGCATAAAAGTGTTTTTCCGAGCGTGAAAGATGCCTGCGAATACACGCGAAGTGCCTCAAGCGGCCAGTCGCGCGGCAATTTTGCATGCATTCGCGGGCTTCTTTCGCGCTCGTAAAAACACTTTTATATAGCACGTATTGAGCAACAGAAAGCTGTATCGGGAGTTTCTCATGTCGCTCTACAATTTTCGCATTGACACTTTTCATCAAATTGTAATATTTGTAAGGTTGATTAATTAATTATGACTAATACCTAATTAGGTGGAATGGAAAAAAATTGTCCGAGTATCTCCAAACGATGGCAAACAACATTACTTTGGTTCTGTCCAGTTACATGGCCGTTTACATATTTTTAAAATTTGGTCCAAGTTAACTGAAACACCCTGTACAATGCGTACAGTGAATTTGTCTACGAAGTACACAACGGCGCTCCTCAGGCCGACCCTGCAGCTTCGTAAGCTTTACCCCCATTGAAGGTTTATAGGAATGGCAAGGTTTAAGGCATACGCCTCGGTAACAACAAAATGTTCTTTACACGCACATACTTAGGAATATGAAGGGCGCAAACATTCACATGTTTTTCTCTTGCACTCCGTTTCATGCTGAATGCGTTACCAACTGCTGTTATGTTGCCATATGGAATGTGACGGCTTTCAGGCCCTGCATCATTGAATAAGTGGCGCTTGGGTGTAGCAATTGCCGGATATATTTGTAAGGCTATGGGCGTGTGCATTAAACGACACTACGCCTGCTGCTTGTCTGGAACGTTCTCTGTGCGCCTCTGGCCCAAGCCACTAATTTCTATCACCAAGTATTGACAGAAATTTAGGCTGATATATTGGGCATTTTCCCGAACAGATCATCTATTGAAACAAGAAAAAAGGAAGTAAATAAAGAGACCGAAAAACACGCAAAGAAAGAAATGGCGGAAATTATATTTTATAGCTTCTTCATTGAGGGGGGAGGGGCGCTGTAATGCGCGAAGCTATCGGTTTACTGGTGAGTGCGTTCGTTAAGGTATCGTTCAAACCAACAAAGAAAAAAGAATTGGCTCAAAAAAATACATTTTGCATTTATCGTGTAATTACGAAAATAACAAAGGGCGCTTTCAAAAACCATCACAAGAAGCGAGTGGCTTTTAAAAAGATTTGTCGCAGTTTCACCCGAAAGCCGAAGCATCAATTGCGATAGCAAATTAGTCGACAGCTATACGGAGTAATGATAGTAGTTTTATCAGCTGTATAAACTTGGACATGCAGCAGTACCAGCAACGCGCAGAACTGTTGTCGACGCCGTCGGCGGTTTGCCCGCGTTCGCACCGAACGCGCGCGGCGTTGGTGACTGTTGCCGATGCCTCTGGGGGCGGCTCGGAGGTTTTCGACGAGATCAGAATGGGACACTTGTCGAGCAGCGTCGGAAATCTTACCCACTTTCTCGCCTCGCAACGTTTTAGGGGCGAAGCACCTTAGGGCCGAGCCTTGTCCCTCCCTCGTCGTCCGTAGCTCTGGTTTGCATGGAGTCCGCTAGGGGCGCTGCGGTGCACAAGGGCGTTCGTTCCCGACGCGCGCTCTCTTTCTCTCTTCAGCTATGGATGATAACGGTCGCTTCTGATAACGGCGCTCCCGCTATTGATGAAAAGGAGAGAGTGGCGGTTCAACTGCAAGCGGAGTCGAGGGATCGCAAAGCTGCTGCAGCACGGCGGCGCAGACAACAAGGGGACCCGGAGTCTAGGGTGCGGGAAGCTGCAGCAGTACGGCAACGCCGGCAAGCGGACCCGGAGCTGAGGGCTCGCGAAGCTCGCCCTTGAATCGAGAATCGGCGCTACCAACCTCAGGTAGAGAACGCTTCCGGCGTTTTGCCACCGCTTCCCACGCTCTCGCCGCCTCTGGGTCCGCTTGCCGGCATCGTGCTTGAACCGAGCATCGGCGCCACCAACCTCAGGTAGAGAACGCTTCCCGCGCTCTCGCCACCTCTGGGTCCGCTTGCTGGCGTCGGGGGATTCACGGTTACCCGAATGATCCCCCGGTGCTTCGCCCACTCATCTTCATTCACTTCGTGGATATGCGGTGTCTTTTTTATATAAATACGCATTTGGTGCCGTAGCTAAACGTCGCCTCCCCTCCCTCCCTCTGGTCCCCCCACCGCCTTTCGCGCGAAAGAAGAAGTTGCATTTGCACTCCATATATGGTGATTGTAAAGGAGGAAAGAGACCCTTAATTCTGCAGCCCTTCAGGGAGCACGGCGCAGAACGCGCGTTTCCTCTGCGACGTGCGTTCGCTTCCCGTGAAAGCGCGCGTCCCTCGTGCCCTTTCACTCACACATAGAGCGTCCGGAGCGCGGCGACGATTTCATCGCCGTTGACGTCATACGCAACCTCACGGCGACGGCGACGATGACGCCGACGGCAGAAATCGCCTATCGGAGTGTCCAAAAATTGCTATCGCAATAAAAATAGATACAGATCTTTATCATTACCATTTTTGCGCAGGAAAATTTCGTTTTGTGAATATATTCCAAATCTTTGTAGAGGCACAAGCGCGAAATGCAACAACATGTTCATGTTCAACAATATGTTCAACAATATGTTCTAGAATAGTGGGTGAGGCGAATGCAAATATGGTCCAGTCTTTGATTAAGTCGTTCGAGCGAACGGCGTGAAGACCAAAGCAAAACGCCAATGTTATATATATATATATATATATATATATAAAACGTGATGAGGCGTAGCAATTACTTCAAGTTATTTGCCTCTCCCCCCCCCTTCCCCCCCCCCCAAAAAAAAAGTTTGAGTGGTGGCGGCAGCAGCCTTGCGCAATAACCCGGTCCCGGACTTAGTGTAATCCGGCACCGGATATCATGCGAACCAATAAGGCCGCCCACGAATTACGTGATATATGTAAGCGCAGAGGTGACCTCAAACGCAAAACACACCGTCGTCGTCATCCCCTAGTCGCCCAAAGGAGAAGCATCGAATTCAATAGCAAATTAGTGGACAGCTTTACAAAGTAAGGATAGTAGTTTTATGGGCCGTATAACATAGTACACTAACTAAATTAACAACCATGGGGTCACACGTGCACAATCATCTACCTTGTCATCATTCCTTGGTTGCTATTCAGTCGTCGTCAATTCAATGTCATCGTGACGTCTTCGACCCGCCGTCCTTATCATACAGTCGGACTTCATGCCCATTCTACGTCGTCGTAATCATTTAGTAGTCATTTCATCGGCATCATGCTGTTGACGTCACCCCTTTTTGGTCAATGCGTCGTCCTTATACCGTCATCGTCCCACCGTCGTTGTGTCTCTGTTGTCGTCGTGCCGTGATTGCCACACCATCATTGTCATGTCGTCACGTGATGTTGACTTAGTCGTTCATTTGTTGTCATGCGTGGAACTGATGCTCGTGACATTCAAGGATTCGGCGCTGCATGTGCGGAGTTTCGAAAAAAGTGATATATATTATGGCGATCGGTATTTGACTGTTGACATCACAGATTAAGCATTAGAACAGATCATCACATTGTTAAAATTTGTACTAATTAGAGTACGACACGCTTGTAGCTCAGTGGAATAAGAAAAGTGCACTTTTGAATGTCTATATCTTTTGTGCTTCTGTGTTTCTAATTTTTTTTGCTTACAACAGTGCTGAAACACGTAACGTGGTCAACCTGTTGTATGCTTCCAATTTGTCGTTTAAGAAAATGATTACGTAAGGTGTAATCACACACCTTTGTCTACAGAAGATCGAAGCAGAAGGGAAGGAAGCGAGCACTCTTCCAATCGCGCTCAAGGCTTCGGAGGGAGGGTAGGGAGGTGGAACAGCCGCGCTGTACTGCGGCCAGGCCTCGGAAACTCCACTGGTTTTTTGTCCACGCGAATTGCAGCGCCATCCATGAGATGGATGCGAAACCAAAATCGCTTTTCCTTTTTTTTTCTCTTGTGAACCCTCTCTCAACTTTGTCGTTTCTCTCTCGCCTTCAACTATCGGCGGCGCGGCTGCGCGGCCCGCGCTCGTCGTCGGCCGTGCTGATAACGGCCAAAACGGCAGCAATTTTTTTTCGGGCATTATGCGGTCAGTTTTGCGGTTTTCGCCTTCCACGCTAGCAGTGTGGTCCATGTGGTACCCTACCGCTGCACTTTTGTCGGCTTTCCCCCGCAATGTCTCACAGCTGTTGCTGTTCGTGTGGTGTTCAATAGTGTGCGAGCACATCAAGACGAAGTGAGCCATGCGGCGTGAAATTCAGTACGCATCGAAGACAACAGGTGAGCACTGTGCAGTTTACTACCCGGTTTTTATTTGTGGTAGTAATTGTGCGCACTCGTACATGGCTGTCCGGTGGTGAGGCAGCACCTAGCTGATTTGGAAACACCACAACGATGCAGTAAATCGTTATGTCAACACGCAGCAAACCTAAAGCTCCTTATAAATATAGTACCACCTGTGCGTATCGCAAGGAACACGTGTGTAGGTGTGCGCTTTGAACTTATTTCTAGCTAATGGGTCGCCATCGTTTAAAAATGCGTTTCTTAGGTTGACGTATCACAACTAGTACTCTGCCGCGACGCGAAACGAGCTCAGTTTTGTATGTTCCAACTGCGATGTTATAATTTATGATCTTCACTGTTCACTGTTAATCTACGCTGGAAGGATGGACCTAATGGGTTTGTCCAGAGACAAGGTCAACAACCGCAGAATATGCTCGGCGCACTTCACGGAGGTGGATTTTATGGGCCGAGCGAGAAGCAGGCTGTGAGAAGCTATTCTGCGCATTGGCCATTAGAGCAATTACAACAAATGTTTCTTACATGTGCGTACATGAAACACCAACCGCGTTTTGGTCCGTTCTGTAGTGGGTTGCACTGTCTGCTCCAATTCTGGTTTTCGCAAACGAACACAATAAAGTGAGTCCAAAGAACTGTTGTGTTGTAAATGCAATTATATTTTAATACAATTTGGGCCCATGCTTGATTGTAAGAATGAACGCGACTGCGTGCATGGAAACACAAAAAGAATCCACTGCGCACAAGCATGCAGCACGAATGCACGAATGGCACGGCCGGACAGGAAGGAGCGCGCGCTCCGGTCCGGCGGTGCGTCGTCTGATAACGCCTGCGACAAAAAAAAAAAAAAAAAAAAAAAAACGAAGAAGAGTGCGCCGCGGAAGGCTAAAGACATAACAAAAGAGCATTGTGCGAGGCATGAGGGGAGGGTGAGGCGAGGCATGGCAGGGGGATGTGAAAGTCAAGAGGGAAAGGAGAAACGAGCGGAACAACGTTATCATAAAAAAACGGAAGAAAAAAAAGTGTTATAGCGAAAGGGGGCGGGTAAAAAAATCTCGCCGCTTTTTTTTTTTCTTTTTTTTTTCGCCACCGTAGTACCGTCATCCATCCGCTAGGGCCTAACTGAAGTGCGCCTTGGCGCTAGCGTGGCTGAGCGTCTGCTATATATCAGAACCAATAGGAGGTATAGGAAGATCCACCCCCCTGCTGCGGCCACGCGCTCCCGCCGGGCTGGAAAGCTCCGGGGGGAGGTGGGGAGGGGGTTCACCGCGATCGTGGCTGTGTCTTGAGAGCCATCTGCGGCAAGAGTAGAGTTCAACCTTCCTGTGTTTTCGCGGCTCAGATCGTGTTGATGCGAGCGCCGGCCCGAAGCTCAATCCGCTAGCTGCTGCTGCCGCGCTGACTCACTCCGGCGTTCTGGCAGCGAGTTTCCGCGGTCATCGAGTGGGATGCGTTCATGATTGATTGCGCACGCGTGACATCATGCTTGTTAATTTAGCTAGTATGCTATGTTATATGGCTGATGAAACTACTATTCTTACTTTGTAAAGCTGTCCACTAATTTGCTATCGAAATCGATGCTTCGCCTTTAAGGGCGAAACTGCGACTTTATTCGTTCAACTTTAATTCGGTTATTGAGTCAACAGATCAAACAAATAACTGCTGTTGCCGTGAATCATTCTAGAAGTCACGTGTCACTTTGAGTGACGCCTCAGCACTGCATACTATGTTGGCGCACCTGTGCGATTGATGTCGATTCTCCGGCTGGGAGCGTGGCGCAGGCGAGCAGAAGGGTACAAGGCGTTTGGTTTAAAATTTCAGCTCTTTGCGCGGCTATTAGCGGTGTAATAATTTGCAGGCACGATCGTTAGCGCGCATTGTAAGCACTGCGCTTTTCAGTTCAAAATGACCGGACCTGCTGAGGGGCCCTTTAAGAGGCAAAACGAAGTGCTGCGAACGCCCGATAAACAAAAAGAACTAGAAAGTCAGCGAAATGACAGTGTTTACGAAGGCCGCAACAAAGAAAAAGATATTTTCTCATTACTGCCGCAACAACAAGATAAGCAATCTCTCTCGCCATATAACCCTGCCCCACCGCGACCCTTGTCGCCTCCGCTTGTGGGGGAATCTCAGCCCTGCTTCTGCCTGGGTTAACGAGGAATGCTTCCAGCCTATGGCGGAAGTGCTACGTGTACGCTGGGATTAGAAAGAAAAAGGAGAGTAATAAAAGGGTATGCGTCGACCATTTTTCAATCGAACAACCTCATTACTGCAGGCTTTGCGTTGGGCGTTCGTTTCGGTGCCCAGGGGCAACGTAAATGTGATCCCAGTAGGCGGGGTCGAGGCGTGCTCTGAATCCAGAGACCCGCGAGGCACTACGTTCCGAGGCCTGTGCTTGTGACACATCGTGGCAGTGACTGCTTCAATTAGATTGCCACTGCGGGATGAAGGAGGCCGGCGAATGATTTTTTTACTGAGAACTCATGCGGGCTGAGCTAGCATTTGCAGCTCTTCCAAAAGTAATGCAATGAAATAAAGTTGTAAAGACTCAAGAGAGATGATGGAACTAAACGAAAATTATTCCGAACGACTGATTATCGGATCGCTCCAACGGGGGATTGCAGAAGATTTCCGCTCGTGTAATCAAATCAGAACTCGTCGTTGCGGATACAGATCATTCTAACAGCACACTGAAGAAAAGGCTCATTTGAATTAGACAAGAAATACGAGGAAGCAGCAAGCTACCAGGTTGGTTGATTGAATAAACGTTTATTGAAGTGGTTGTTGCATTTGTACTGACTGGCTTCCTCTGTACAGGAAGCCGTGGTCGTCAGCTGCCTCCATCGCTCTGTTGGTTGGCCAGAGCTGGACCTGCAGGGTCGGGGTAGAGAGAAGGGCCTGCCAGGATGGTAATGGTGATGGTAAAGGGCATGGAGCTGGTTTACGCCTGAGAGAATGGTCCACCACCATGTGCCATCGAGTATTCAGCTGATCTTGACAGTATTGAAAATGCTGCTGGTAGGCTCCGGGATCTATTGCATGCAGTAGAGTGTCGTGATGGCATGTGTTGGTCTGTAAGCGGTGCGAGGGGGCGTTCGTGATCGAGCTTGTGGTGTGGTACCGGCGTTCCAGCCATTCGTTTGGTTGGTGTTCGAGGAGATCTCGGTATGGGTGTTGGCTATTTGGTTGCCGGCGTCAGACAGACGGGGTGAGGGGGGGGGGGGGGGGCCACAAGCTGCGGCATTGACCGCTTGGTCCCTATGTATCATCACGTGTCCAGGCGTCCAGATGATGTGCGTGTCTTGTAGCGGTTGGTGATGTGAGATGATTACTTGTAGTGTGGCGCTGCTGAGGACACCCTTCTGGTAATTGCGGCAGACTGTTGCGACTGATTCAGTGCCGGTGGTCATTCCGCTGCCTTGGTGTTGCGGGCACCAATGGATACTGCCGTGATCTCTATACTGTGGGCGTCGACTACACTGTCGGTGTAGCTGTTGTGTTGCAAGTATTTCGCGGCGTCCATGTAGCGCACGTCAGTGATGTGTCATGTCGTTATAGTTGGGGCTGTAGGTGTATGGCTCTTTTGTGGCATCGTTCTTTATTGTATTCTGGGTGCATTTGGTAGGGGATGCTTGACACAGCTGATTTCTCTAATGTGGAGTGGGATGCGTCATGGTTGATGTGGATTATCTTCGAGAGGTACCCCCGTAGTGCGAGAATTATACTGCCAGTGAGTGTTAACTGTACACGGTTAAGCTGACTGACTTGCTGTGCAATAGATAGATGGATGGATGGATGGATGGATGGATGGATGGATGGATGGATGGATGGATGGATGGATGGATGGATGGATGGATGGATGGATGGATGGATGGATGGATGGATGGATGGATGGATGGATGGATGGATGGATGGACGGACGGACGGACGGACGGACGGACGGACGGACGGACGGACGGACGGACGGACGGACGGACGGACGGACGGACGGACGGACGGACGGACGGACGGACGGACGGACGGACGGACGGACGGACGGACGGACGGACGGACGGACGGACGGACGGACGGACGGACGGACGGACGGACGGACGGACGGACGGACGGGACGGACGGACGGACGGACGGACGGACGGACGGAACCAAAACCATTTCCCCGCGGTAGTGAACAAAAGGATTGGATTAGAAGACTCGAAACTTCAGTCTTAGAATAGGTGGGGGTGGTGGTGATGTTGCTACAGACAGGGTAGCCCTGGCGGACCTGGCCGGCAATTGCTCCACCTGAGCATCTTTTTTTAAGGTCAATATGTCGGCCATTGTCAATCATTCGTGTCTCTCGCAGAAATGCGATTAGAATGCGCCACACTTCCTTCCGCATTGTGCGTGGTGTTTCCGGGAAGACTAAGTGTTGGATACGTTGGTTTTAGGAACCTCTCTTCCCATTTTGTACATCTTTCTGGATGGGTTCATTCTGCAGTTTGTGAAGGGCAGTAGCAGTAGCCATGCTCTCTGCTTTAGTCGAAGGGACTTGGTGGTCCAAACGGCCACACGATGCAGTAGCGAGAAACGGTATCCAATTTGTCGCGGTACTGCTATCAGAAGCTACGCTGACCAATCCGTTCGTGTAGACATGGAGGCGGTTGGCATAATCTGCGTGCGAGTGCTCGAGAACCAGACAGTGGGCCTCTTGTGCTGCTACCCTGGAATATTAAGCTCGAAAATAGCGCCCCCAAGCATCCAGGGTGCATCCGTTTGTTGCCTTCGTTTCGGACTCTTAATTGAGACTGAGGAGTCCTGGAGAATTTAATGATATTTGACTCTTCAGGTCGAGGACTCCTAGAGGATTTATTGCAGCGTAAAAGTGGGAACGATGCCTGGCGCTGAGTCTTCTGAGAATGTTTTTTTTTCTGGGAAAAGACTCGCCTAGTCAGATAATTTCGGTCAGCAGCGTTTCAGAGACCAGGAAACATAGATGTAGAGAATAAGCCTCGTATATAGCTTTCTTGTTTGAGGCTGCCTGTGCGCAACCGAGAGCCAACAAGAACGCCTAAAGTATATGCATGTGAAAGGTCTCCGCTTGACTCCTGGGCGTTCCCCTGCAGTTGTTGAATACAATAATAACCATATGAAAACTAAATGTTTATGAAAAGCCACACAAAGTTTTTTGTTGCTGATTCTGGCTGCTACAACTACACTGTCATCAGTTTTCTTCTGTTCAGGAGAATAAATGGGTTCAAGCAAAATCAAGAGAACGAAATATACGCCGAGGTGGGCTCCCTCTATCTAGGCTCGCTACTTCAGTGAACCCCAGTGAGGCCGTTACTCTTCATTGTTCACACCAGCGCTAGCCGATATTGATTTCCGGGTTACGGGAAGCCGACAGAAGCCAGCGGTACGGGATACCTACTACAAGCACCGCCATGCGGTTTCCTTTGACGGCCTACGTGTTTCTCGCACGGCCAGTCCCTCGATGTTGCAAACACCATGCGTGTAGTTTCTATCAGAATTGCGAGTATCAGTGGCAGATCGAGCTGAGAAGAGAGAAGGCAAACGGGCCGGCACGTCCCAAGTGTCCCATAGCTAAAGGAACTAGGCCAGACTGTCTCTTCAATACCGCTCTGAGCCTCTGTCTGTTGCTCCCGGCAATGGACTCGCTTTACGACGCTGTAAATCTCGGCTGTATAAGTGAGAGCGCCGCGGCTGCCGGTGCCTGGCAGACTGGACAGCGGCGGCGGACAGTTGCAATAATAAACACCTTGTGTGTACAGGACTTTGGCCTTAGCCTGTGAAGAAAAAAAAAACTTCAGTTTCTCCTCGGCTAGCTAGTATGTGAAATATATCATGTCAAGAGGGTGTGAAGGTGAAGAACAGGGTAGGTGATGGTAGATGAAAGAAACAAGCGCCGCTCCAGATTCCTAGAGGAGAGAAAGGGGGAGGGGACGCGAATGCGCTGTGGGGATGTGGCACGCGGGCGCCGCTCCGTACAGGATTCCTAGAGGAGAGAAAGGGGGAGCGTAGGAGAGGAGAGAGGGGGAGGGGAAGCGCATGCGCTGTAGGAGTGTGGGACGCGGGAGGGATGGACAGAGCCGCCGGCAAGAAATGCTTCGCATTTAAAAACAATCCCGTGCTCCTCTCTGTGGCTTTGCGGTATCCCCAGCGGTCATCGTGACGTCGCCAGCATGAATCTGGCGATGTCACCAGGAGCAGACGCAGTCGATTGGTCGAACAAGAACCAACGACTTCCGGTTAGTCTGCTAGCAGGTATGCGCGTTCCCTGCTCTTCCTCGTCATGTTGCTCACTTGTGCGCACTTGCCAAGCAGTAACTACGGCCCGCAACGTAAGTGCCTGATCGCTCGCATTCCAGCATAGTGCTTAGTGGTCTGATTAGCTGCGCGAACAGAGTCCGACTGCGTTGGTCTTTGTAGATGTGCGCGCAACACACGGTTCATAGCGACACGCTTTGCATGAGCACGGGCCGACACGGCAGTAATAGCGAGTAGCCGAGAAGCGCGGAGTCGCGGCTGAGGCCCGTCCACGTACTGATCGGCGGTCGGGCAACTCGCCGCACGCCGTTTTCAATTCGCGGGCCGCCGTTCGACGGTGGATTTGCTCACGAACGGCGAGATTTTCTTGCCGTTGAGAGGATAGGACCGGGACCCATTTGTGCGGCAGCCTTACAGCGAAATGGCCAATCAGCGACCAACGAATGGTCAGTCTGGCACCGCTAGCAGCCTCACCGCCAGTGACCGCTCGACGGCGCCGATATCGCCGCTAGGCTTTCGGTGGTTCACTTCAAAGCTAAAGTGGACTCCGGTTTGGAATGAATCACCGACGCTCACAAGCCGCAATATTTTCTTACCGTTGTTGTCGCTCTTCGCGATAATTGTACACAAAGAAGAAAATACGCCGATATTAGCGGTGCCGTCGGCTGCAATGCGAGCACAGCCGAGCCGGTCGTCTGCAGTCGCTAGCCGTG
The DNA here is from genome assembly GCF_013339745.2 of Dermacentor silvarum. Classification (NCBI taxonomy): domain Eukaryota; kingdom Metazoa; phylum Arthropoda; class Arachnida; order Ixodida; family Ixodidae; genus Dermacentor; species Dermacentor silvarum. The sequence goes on from NC_051157.2 coordinate 103,611,324, forward strand.
CACTGCTGCTGAGCTCTACAAGTATCGGAGCTCTCGTTCGTGTTTAATGTCTGACAATTGATATCGTTTTTCATAAAATGTACAATTTACGCATCACTTTATCTAGCTGAAAGTATTTTGCTTGGAACAGAAGCTGCAGCCGATGTCTGCGTCGGTGGAGGTGCCCTGCTTCACGGTCGTCGATTGGCCCGTCAGTCATGCACGGGTGGCGCGCCGGCCGAACTACCGTCTACTTTGGACACCTCTCGCGCGGCAGACGTTCTACGGCACATGTTTGCCGCTAACGTGGACGTGCGTTAAACGGAAGTGAACAGTGTCTTGAAAAGCGCCTTGGCAATGACGTATGTTACGTGACATTTCGAGGAGCCCTCGGCGAGGAGGAGAGACGAGCTGACGAACGGAGAGTAGCGAAGGAAAGACCGAAACGAGCGGGGGCCGTGTTTCGATCATCAAACGCGTGTAACTCCGCTATTACGACACCATTTTGAAAAATTCTCGTGGCTATGTGTTCGCTGCAGACTCGTGCATAACTGCAACATCACAACTACATTTCGACCTCTGGGTTCTTTATGGACCCTTTAAGGCGCTGATAGTCCACACAGAACCTGATGCTACCGTCCTTTTTCTTCCCCAGTACAACTTCGGAGACCCAAGGGCTGTGTGAGGGCTGTATCACACCACGGTGAAGTATATCGTTCAACTGTTCATCAATGACACGGCGTTCTGCGTGTGAGACTCGATCCTGGCGCTGGCGCAGAATGTCACGGGTGCCGGTGTCGGTGTGGTGAGTGATGGTGGATGTTGAAGTTTAAGAGAAGTGAACTAGAGAATTATAGGAGAGTTGGGAATTAATCGACTGGTTGAAGAGAGAAACCAGAAACCTCCACCAAATGCAAGTACACGTTGAGGTCAAGGCATCAGTAATCACAATAATCAAGTGACACAATAGCGGTTCGGTCAACGGCCAAGCAGGGCGACCCTCAACAGCACGCCTTCTTTCACGTCGTTTGCTGGCCGTGCATATTTATCACTGCACAATAATAACTTGCTTTGTATAAATTAATATAGCGAATTCATAGAATACATTAGACGAGACATGCTTACTCTACGGCCTGGTAACAATTGTCCCTTTCTGGTGACGGTGAAGAACACCGAACTGCGAATCCCGAGGCTAACTTATTATTGGGCTGAACCAGTGCCCAGAAAAACAAGTAAAAGTCAAGGACAACAACCGCGGCGAGCGCAGTCGGCTGATCATCGAAAATCTGTTCTGCGGGTCAAGCCAGTCGTATTTTATACATGATTCGTCAAAGATGCCAGCGTAATCGCTGGTTCCCGCTTGCCTTCCAGTAAGTAGTACACAATCGCGTTGCGTATACAATCAGATTACACGAGCTTCGGTGACAACAGACACAACAGATAGAATTAGCAATAACCTTCGAGTAAGCTTCAAATTATGCAGGCGCGTCTGGCGCTGGGCGGTAACTTGTTAGCGGGAGAAATTCAGTCCCTGAGAAAAGGATAAATCAGCACATGTGTCAATGATCCCCTCTTAGATCCACACGACTGACGGCTCCGCGAAAATCTGTTGCGCGGACGGAATCCCGTCCGGCCGCAAAACGCATCCTGACGACGGACGGGGCGAGCAGACAACCGCACCGGAAAAATAAACATGGCGGCACCGCCCGAAGTTGCTGCCGTCCGCCTCGAACCTATCAAGTCGTCGTCGTTCTCTATGTGGCCTGTAATTTTCAAACTGACGCCTTGTATTTGCTTTAAATTTGTGTCCAGAAGTTTCTACCGCTAAGTATTCGTGACAATTGGGCACTGTTTCCCAGAGCCATGCTCAAGTTATTCGCGTGTAAACTTAGAGTGGCTGTATTGGCTGAACATGGCCTCGAAGACGTTGCGACGGCCCAGGCAGATCTCAGAGGCTGTAAGTTGCGCTTGTTGCCAGACTTATTAGAGCATCGTAGGCTAAATCCGCAGCATACGACTGCCGGAATCCAGATGCCAAAAATAGCTCGGCATTTTCCGTCCGTGGGGATCGCGGACGACGCGCGGACGGCATGAATCCGTGACGCGTAGTCACGTGATGCACCGTCCGTCTCGGAAAAGACGGATTTAGTCCATCGTGTGGATCCACCATAAAAGCATCGTCCTGATTCTACAAACACGAGAGCACTAAAGAACACATATTAAAGAAAAATAACAAAAAAAGAAAGAAACCAAGTCCCCGAGTTTCTCAGAGGTGGCAGCACGTGTCACACAGCAGAAGTATCATTATTGTGCGTAATTTACCTCCTCCTTTGTTTCCTCGGGAACTCAACCATCTGCGCAACAAAACTATGGTCCTTCCAAACCAGACTCATTCAGATGACTTTCCATTTGTATCAGTCTTTTCCCATATATACTGTTAGAACTGTTTTTGTCCTTTATAGTAAAATTTAAATTAAATTATAGGGTTTTACGTGACAAAACCATGTACTGATTATTCGGCACGCCGCAGTGGGGGACTCCGGAGTAATTTGGGCGACCTGGGGCTCTTTGACGTTCACCTAAACCTGAGTACACGGCAGTTTTCCAATTTCGCTCCCATCAAATGCGGCCGCCGTGGTCCCTTATAGTATTACAATGAAACTATAAGAATTGGCCGTGAAGATGCAGCGTAGCTCTGGGCGTTGACACACCAACAACGCCAGCAGCAGCTGTGTGGTTTCATGCAGGGTATTTTTGTGCACTTTTATAGCGAAGCTGTATATGGCTAGGTTCTGACTAAAAGTGCGTGCTTCGACAGGGTGTGTAGAAAAAATTGGAGGATGCTTAAGCTTTGCCTTTGAGTGTGGAACGCGACAGCGTTATCGGGCCCTGTTCGCATCGCAGTTTTCTTTATGAGCAAGCTCCACTGCAACACACAACATGGAAAGCCAGCTTACAAAGACCAAGCTTACGCCGATTCCCTTAAAGTCAGCTTAATTTTTAAACACAAATGCATTGCTGGGAAGACACTTTTTCAGGGGCAATATACGCCGTCTTATATCAAAATGTGAAGGCCCTAGGACCTTATTCTTTCATTATCTGTTTGCTGTCGCCCCGAGGCGCCTGCATGTCCAAAACGCAATAGGCTGGCTAAGTCCCAGTTTGACCTGCTGAGGACGCGAGCGCCATTTGGATGATGTTTTAACAAGTAACTTAACCGGGGGCGCCGCTGTTGTATGCTAGAAATGCTGGAAAATTGGTTTGTGTTTGAGTTTCCGGTAACAGAAATATGTTTTCGCATACATTCAAATTACAAACCGTCGCTACCATGTCTGCAGGTTATGGTTAAGTCGTTATTTACGATTTTCTGACAAATATTACTTTGAGAAATTCAATTTTGTTCACAAACGTCTTGCACCACACGGAGGGACTGGGTGGTTGCGGTGGTTCGCGATGATTTCCTTGGCCGGGCAACGCCCCTGACGCCGACACTGGATTTTCTGCGACAGGGGGCCTTAACGCTCTCGCGTTAAAAAGTCCTCTCGACAAAATTGAATCCACAGTAGCCTATATGTGTAGGTTCCTTAACACACGTATGAAAACCGGTGATGGATGACCATTACGTCACAGTCTACGCACCAATCCACCGATTAAGGTGAATGAAGGAGGATTAACGTGGATTAGGGTGGATTAGGGTGGATTATGTCTGAATGAGGTCGACTAAGGTGGGTCAAGTTCGATTAAGGTGGGTCAAGTTCGATTAGGTGGATGAAGGAGGATTAAGGTGGATTAAGCAGGTCAAAGGAGATATGATGCTTGAATAACTTGCGGCCCTATATACGCAATGCCTCACAACTTCAAGTTGACCAGAGAGCTGGAAGAACGCCAACATTATACTAATCCATAAGAATGGAGACGTTATAGAATTGAAGAATTATAGACCGAATAGCTTGATTTCAGTATTGTATAAAATATTCACCAAGCTAACTTGAGAAAGAAGCAGGGCAACACTTGACTTCAATCAACGAAAAGAACAGGCTGGCTTCAGGAAGGGATATTCTACGATGGATCATATCCATGTCATCAATCAGGTAATCGAGTAATCTGCGGAGTACAATCAACCACTCTATATGGCGTCCAGAGATTATGAAAAGGCATTTGATTAAATAGAGATACCAGCAGTTATAGACGCATTGCGTAATCAAGAAGTACAGGAGACAAACGTGAATATCTTAGCAAATATCTACAAAAATTCCACAGCTACCTTGGTTCTCCACAAGAAAAGTAGAAAGTTACCTATCAAGGAAGGGGTCAGGCAAGGAGACACAATCTCTCCAATGCTATTCACAGCATGCTTAGAACGCTTAAGACTGGGAAGGCTTAGGAGTGAGGATCAACGGCGAATATCTCAGCAACCTTCGGTTTGCAGATGACATTGTCCTATTCAGCAACGATGGAGACGAATTACAACAAATGATTGAGGACCTTAATCGAGAAAGTGTAAGAATTGGGTTGAGGATGAATATGCAGAAGACAAAGATAATGTTCAATAGCCTGGCAGGGGAACTAGAATTCAGGATCGCCAGTCAGCCTCTAGAGTGTGTAAAGGAGTACGTTTATCTAGGTCAATTACTCACAGGGGACCCTGATCATGAGAAGGAAATTTACAGAATAATAAAAATCTGAGGGACTGCAAACGGCAGGCATTGACAAATCCTGACTATAATTGAAAGAAAAGTGCACAATCATTGCATTCTACCGGTGCTAACATATGGGGCAGAAATTTGGAGGTTAACAAAGAAGCTCGAGAACTATAGCGATGGAACGAAAAATGTTAGGCCTAATGTTAAGAGACAGGAATAGAGCAGTGTGGATCAGAGAGCACACGGGGATCACATATATTCTAATCAACATTAAGGTAATAAAATCGGAGCTGGGCAGGCCATGCAATGCGTAGAATGGATAACCGGTGAACCATTAGAGTTACAGAATGGATACCAAGAGAAGGGAAGCGCAGTCGAGGACGGCAGAAATCTAGGTGACGTGATGAAGTTAGAAAATTTGCAGGCGCAAGTTGGAATCAGCTAGCGCAAGACAGGGGTAAGTGGAAATCGCAGGGAGAGACCTTCGTCCTGCAGTGGACCAAAATATAGGTTGATTATGATGGGGGACTAGGGTGCATTAAGGTGGATTGAGGTCTATTAAGGTGGATGAAGGAGGACTAGGATAGATTGAGGTGGATTAAGGTCGATTAAGGTGTATTAAGGTCGATTAAGGTGTATTAAGGTCGATAAGGTGTATTAAGGTGTATTAAGGAAGATTAGGGTAGATTAGGTGGATTAAGGAGGATTAAGATGGATTAGGGTGTCTTTGTACTAATGCGTTTTTGCATATATATAATCGTACATATATATATAATTTCGTCATTTTATTAGAACACATAACAGCTTCGCTGGTAGTCCTTCTTCACAGAGTGGAAGGGCACTACATTTTTTGTGCGTTTTGTTTGTCAGAGAGAGTATCTTCGCACTATCTTACATAAATCCCGACTTCGAAGTTGTAGTCTGTCGCCAATAAAGAAGCTAGCAATAGATGTTTTGTTTTTTTCTTGTTTTATTAGTATATTATTATTATTATTATTATTATTATTATTATTATTATTATTATTATTATTATTATTATTATTTCCTAAATAAAGGTAGGTGAGGAAATTGAAGTTTCGGAGCGATAAACACTGACAGGTTGCGCTAAATACTACAACGTTCCTCCTTATGCAGTTGCATGTGGCGAAGACTCTTGCGCTAACAGCGCACACAAAATTCCACCTTTTTCCCCGGTAAAAGATTTCAGAAGTCGCAGAGCGTTCTAATCTGCGCGGAGATGCCAAGCTTACATTGAATCAAAACAAGTAACAAAAATATAATTTCCCGTGCTGTTAGACGCCGTTGTTTCTACACACTGAGAAGGTTATGGCATTCATATTAGCGACCTCAATGTTATTGTTACCAAAAGCCATACTTCGGAACTCGTAAGTTTTCCTATTTTCTCTTCTCGAGAACACAATCATTTTTGCTATCCATGTATCCTGGTGTGTGCGTTTTACGGCCTATCTAGTAATGATAGCAAGATGCCCTTTGCACCGAATTCGGAGCGTCAACACAAAAGGTAATTCCGCGGATCCCCTGAAACAAAGTTTCGGCGGTGTGACAGGACTGGCAAGGTTGGATTCAAAAGTGCAACTGTGTGTGCTTTTTGTGCAGCGTACTCACTGGACTTCCAACCCGATTGCCTAAGGAACGGGACTTTCCAATGTGCATAGCAATCTCTGCTGATGACATTGCACTGTGGATCAGCGGTCCTTCGCACCACGGTCCACGTCTTCGTGGAATCTTGCAGAGAACTATGAATACGACTTCGGAGTACTTGGAGGAAGCAGGTCTGCCGATTTCACCAGCTAAGTCAGCGGCAGTCACGTATCATCCAAAGCAACGCGCTCGTGGAAGCATGAGCCGGCTGTACCTCGGAGAGACACCGTGCAGTAGAATGGGCACAACACCTGGGCGTAATCACCGATGATCGCCTCTCTTGGCGTACTGCCATTACCTCTGCGCGGTGCAAATCCCGGTCACTGCTCAAGTGTGTGGCCGCCTCGACTGCTAGGGGCGCTGGCTGCGACCAGACGACAGCACTTCAGGTATATCAATCATCTGTGCTCTCTGTCGTGATGTATGCCTTGCCAGTCTTGAACGTGCCGCCAAACGCGATGTCTCAATTGGAAAGGGGCCACCGGGTTGCCCTCCGAGTCATGCTTGGCTTACCTCGTGAGGCGCAATCTTTTCCACTACTCACAGAAGCGCACCAGCTGCCCCTGAGCTTGCAAGCAGACCATAGAGCGCTACACCATATGGAGCGTTTGCACCGAGCATCAGACGGCCAAGCACTCATTAATCGGCTGATTCAGCGCCCTTTCTCTCGCACGGGAGAAATGACGGCATTGTTTGTGGACATTACTCACTGTTCAGAAGACACTACTTCCTTCTCAACTCTGAAAAAGCACAACAAATGTTCCTTCGCCATTTGTCTGTCAATTCCCGAAATACCCAAAAAGTCTAGCCGGCCCTGTTTCCGCACTATTCCAATTGGTCCAGTCCCACCTATTTGACAAATAAAGTATTCACGGACGCATCTGTACGCAGCGACGCCCAAGGCGCTTCTCCGGCTTTCTTCTGCCCTTCGACTGACATCAGCCGGGTGCTTAGAATACTTCATCCAACCTCATCAGCAACTGCAGAACTGGCAGTGATTAATGTTGCTCGGAAGTACGTACACGAATAATTAAAAGTATTGAAGGTCGTCTTTCTTACAGTATGCCGATAGCCCAATTTTATGCAGTATCAAAGAATCTGCCGGCAAAATTACTTCGTGTGGAGTGTCCCTCATAGCCCAGTGGATACCGTCGCACGTGGGCATTGCTGGAAATGGAGGCTGATCGCCTCGCTTCAAGTTGTGTACACCACGAATGTGACTGCCCTGACATTTCTTGTATGTTTGAAAACGCTCGTCATCTGGTACGCCGACACCTCGTAAAGCAGAACCCAGACAAGCGTGTTGCAGACGGATCGTTCCCTCCCCGTGTTCGTGAGCGAGGCTTGCCCCGTCGTGCTAGAGCACTGTTATACAAGTTAAGCGTTGGATCTTATTTAGTGCGTGAACGCCTATACCGACAAGGACGTGTGGACAGCCCGTCGTGTACGTTTTGTGGCTCCTGTGAGACACTTGAACATCTCGTTTTAGAGTGTCCCGCATTTGTTGCGCAGCGCGCATTACTAATTAAAGAATATAGACTTATTTAACTGCAATGTGCGACCCTTGACGATTGCCTGTTTCCAAGGGCGTGCGCTGCTCGATGTGACCAGGCCCATCAAGCCCTGCTAATATTTCTGAAGAATACTGCCTTGGCCTTTCATTTATAGGCATTATTTGTGTTTTTGTTTTGTTCTGTCTGTGTCTCCGTCATTTCTTTATTTTCTCTTTTCTGTCCTCCTGTATTCATTTCCTCTATTCCCTCCTCCTGAATCAGTAGGCAGATGTTGTGCCCCTCTCTGTGGCAGTTGTCAGCTTGCTCCCTCCCTGTTTCCTTCGTGTCCTTGTGTCTATATGTGTACAAACCAAATAATAATAATAATAATAATAATAATAATAATAATAATAATAATAATAATAATAATAATAATAATAATAATAATAATAATAATAATAATTTTCACACACAACGCCACTAGTGACCCGTGCTAATCTGCTTGTGGGGTGTGCCGATTGAAAAAGTAAATATTTCGAATGATCGCTTATCCCTTGAGCGCCCTATGTGCTTGAATTATTTCGTGCTAAATCAGTAACCTTTATTATTTTTCCGGTTAAGATTCGGTTCGGGTTCAGGCACGTTCTAAGAATGTCTGTTTTAGTTCGGTTCCTGCTAAAGTTATGGTTCAGGTATGGTTTTCAATTCGAGTTCGGGTTCGGTTAGACACAGGCCTGCTCACAGAGAAGGTAACATGTTCCCTTCAGCAAAATGAAACCAGCTGTATCGGCGCGTCTTTGAAACGTACGAGCATTACACTTAATGACCGGCTAAGCAAGAAGGCAAGCGGCCGCTGTGCTTGCCATACACGGCAATTTGTGATTGTCCGGCTTTCACTAGGGCTATTTATTAACGACAAGAATGGGATTTTTCAAGAAGGTGATTCATGATTTTAGTGATTTGCAACGATGATTGTTCGCGAATACGAAACACGCAATGGGTGGCAAGCAATGAAAGATAAAGATCGTGGCTTTCGTCTTCTAAATTTTTGCCAGTGATGAATAGCCTCACGGGAGTCCATCCGCATTGCCGTACTCTCGCCAAAGCGCGAAGTACCCGTCGAGAGCGCGAGACTGGGGTAAGGTAGCAGAAAGCCAGGAGCCGAGAACGAATGGGGTGCTTGAAGTGTAGGGCGTGGTCGTGGATCCGCACTCTGCCATTAACGCGCACGTCCTCGCACAATTGCTTCTGCGCGGCGCAGAGTTTATCAGATTGAAAGTGCGTTTTCTTGTCGACAGCACCCTCGGTTCCGCGATGGGTCTAAATCAAGCGTGTGGGTCATGTGCGCCTGTTCGACGTAAAACCCGTAGCAGGCGTCACCAAGCACACTTCTAGAAGATCCCTGCTCCTTGCTATAGCTGCCTAAAACTTCTAATCGACCGTGTGTCCTCGGGTTTCCCGGGGATTTAGTCGTGGCAATCAATAACATTCGGGGAGCTTACCTAGACCTCATACACCCCTGAGTAAAGGGGCTAAATTCAGCTTTCAAAAGTGACATTTCAATCTTCGACTTATTGCAGTAGAAAACAAGTATGTTTTCGTAGTACAAGCTTCGCTGCGAAATAAACGTTAAACAGTTGTATCATAGTGTGGAGCCCTTTATCAGCGTTTGTGAGTTTAAAATACGTAGCTATAAGGAGTAACTCAACTTCGTAACCGGACCTTCAAACACAACGTTTTCCTGTTGTGGGCATCATTGAGGCTTCGGTAAAAGGTCGCCCACATGACCACGCACTTGGTGTTAAATACGTTGCGGCATTGCTGCATAACAACGCAAGACAGACAAAATCATAGGTCATTTTGGGCTACGCCACTTTTGCGAGACGAGGCAGTCCACCAAGCAACGGGAAGACACGCTTACGTGCACTTAATGTAGATCACCTGCTGAGGAAACAGAAACGTCTGGCGTATATCATCGCAGTAATGAGATGTTGACATGAGTTGGAGGAGTGAACAATTTGGTATACTGCTGCAGTTTCCCAATATCAAGAAATAAGCGGTTTAGTAGTGTCTGCAGTACGTCGGTAGGTGGTTTCGTTCTATTTTGTCACGCTTACTTCCTTCAAGACGTGATGTAGCGCAAGGTCACAACCCCAGAGAAGAGAGACATAAAACGCGTCACAGGCGTCATGACGCGCCGGTGACGTGTTCTTTGTGTTCTGCGTGTCTCTTCCTTGTGGCTGTGCCTCTGCGCCTACATCATGCATTTTAGTACGCACCCACTAGCCCAGCAACCAAAAAAAAAAGAACATAATTGCAGTTTTCTTCCTTCGCTTATGTTTTCTGTCTTTCCGCACTCCCAGCATCGCATTCACATTCTGTATGCGTACTTCCCTTTTTGGTGGGTGTTGTCACTCAGCGGCTTCATATTCCATCTTTCAGTATGGTCGCCATCATTAGTTTGCATTCCAAATAATAAAGAAAATAATGTAGGTGTGCTTTCGTGGTGGCAGGCGTTTCTAATTCAGACACGCTCATTGTTCATATCTTCCTCCACCAACCTCCCGCGAAACTCATGCCCTTGCTGACTGGCATTTAAATAATTTCGACCTCTAATCGTAATATCTCAAACGAATTGTAATGACATGTTTTGTAAACATTCAGAATGTGCGCAACTCCTGCCTTCGTCTTGGCTGCTGATGAATCGGAGAGGTCCGAAGTTTGATTCCCTCTTAAAGCTGTCGCACTGCGTACTTATTATTTGCCCGAGCACAATATTGCAATAGCAGAGAAACAAATGACATGCGCATGTGGGAATTCAAAGACTAAGAACAGGTAAATCGCGAGAAAGTGCCATCATGATTTTAAACATCTGAAACTTCGCACTTTCAAAGGGAGAACTTCGCTGGGGATCAGTGGAAGCGGCAACGGAAAAAGCAAACAGTTTTTGCCTCCCTCCCATTACCACCAACACTACAGATCTTTTAGTCTTGCGTCACTTATAGTAACATCACCCATTGTACTGCAGGAGAACTCTCTAACAGGGGCTGTAGCCCCACACTCCGCTTCTAGGAGCCATGTCCTCTGAGTGAAGTCTAACACTACTAGTTTGCCCGAAATCTCGTTGAATGAACTTGGCCCAAAAATTCAGAGCCCTTCCACTGCTGCAAAAATGGAAGCCAGTGAAGCTGCGACTATGGTGGGACTGCTGTAGTGAATATTGCCCCCACGAATAGAATGGGCGTATCGTCGTTGGGCGTCATGCACCCAACCGAACATATCTATCACGAACGTTTCGACGTCTTTCGTAGGCGTTGCAGGGGGAACGTACGCAGTCGAGATCACCGTACCGTCAAAGCGTTTTATTAAAGACGGCTTCGCCAATCGCGGCACGCACACAAGCGCCGCTAACGCACTCACGTGGTCGTCAGGGTGACCCACGTCACGTAATGAAGAAGCAAACGTAAGATCCGGCGCAAACCGTGGTATAATACACACACTTTTTTACAGTCATAAGTTTAAAAACGCCGCTAACCCGGCGTTTTCATACGACTCCACGAGGTGGCGTGACGTGCCTAAAATGGTTGTACACAACACTTCGGGTTTTCTACGGACGCAATCTCCCGGAACCTAGCCTATAAACGCTTCGCCGTAAAAAACATCGAGAACGCTGGTACGGTACCTCCGTATAATGTCATTGCGATGTGTCAGAAGCTATGAATACGAACGCCGCCCACGAAGATCATTTTACATACGCTAGACAGCCGGTCAGCGCTTTTAGGTTTTCTCCGCTGGAAGAAGACCACGTTACCCTGGACAAAGTTTGCAGATAGCCTCGTGCGCGTATACTGTGCGACGTGAACTTGGGTTTTTGATTAGGACAATAAGACTTAAAGTACCAAAACAACGGATAAATTGTTAAATACGCCATAGTGGAAGGCTTTGGATTAGCCTAATTAACATTGGCGCAGTGCTTGGTACACAATGGCTTTTCTTGCATTCATCATCCAGCGTAACGCAGGCCTCAACGGACGTGAATTGAACCCCTAACCCAGTGCTCAGCTCAAAACACCTACCCACAATGCCATTGAGGTGGTTGGAAGGGAAGCTGCTATACTAGTCTGATAAATAGAAAGAATGCTTTTCGCCTCTGTTGATATCATTCTTCTATTCTGCTGCTCCAGAACAGATAGCTTTGGTGACGACTCAAGCCAGGCGTCGCTCATGACGATGGCCAAATATGAACAGGAGTATAGTAGAAATAAAATATTCGCATTATTTCGGGGCCCGATTCTAAGTTTTTCTTTCCTGCCCTTTTAAATGGTGTGCGCCGCGAAGCTCAATGACTGTTGTCGTCAGCGCGGGAGGCAACTGAACGTCAACGCGAGTTTTCATCTTGTTGAGCTCGAGTGTAGTGCCGCCTCTTGGACAAAGCAAGCCTGCTTTGAACAAATCGCCGTACATACGCGATTCATTCCTGTCAAAGGTGCACTAAAGCACAAGGTGGCACACGAGCGTGTAAAGGCCGTCAACACAGAATTACAAAACACATCCACTCACACAAACGAATAGGCGTCACGTGTGAGGCAAGCTTCCAGACCCTAATACCCCATAGCTCATACAACTACGGGAAGCCCAATGTGCTACATTTCTATGAAAGGCCAGCACTCACAAGTGAGGTCTATCCACCAGCTCGACGGGGCGAGGCGACCAGCCGTGTTCCAGCTTCATTAACAGCGTAGGACCACGCTCGTTAATTAGCCCCAGCGCAGTCCCGCGTTGTTTTGTGTGAGGGCCTGTTGCCGTTGCCCCTGCTGCAACCACTGCGCGTGACGACACCAAGGCGACACCACCACGGCCGTGCCGACGAAAACGGTATACGGATAAACGAGGAAGCGTGCAACGCGGCCATTAACCGCATCCCAATAAGAGGTGTGTCAGTGCGCGTATTGTGATCAAATTATTTTATGCACGTAAACTGGTAAGCACATATGAAGAACGATCTCTCCGTTGGACGCTGCATGCATACGTTTACGAACTGAACTACGTTTAATTTTCTTCGTTTGACGCCCGAACTCGTGTCCGGAGTGTAGAAGAATGCTTGCACCTATTACGATCTCACCAACGTAAGAATCTATTTTTAAGCTAGGAAATCTATCGATTAATCATTGAGAGACTGCAAGCCACTACGCACCAATTTACTTCCCTTTCGACGTGCCTCGTAGGAGTCATTTTCGAAAGCCAGATTCTTTGTAAAGAGGCAATCTTTACCTTCTTTACACAAAGTGTTTTTGTTTTTCCTTAGCTGCACCAAATTTCCGAAAAAATTCCCTTTGTACGATAGCACGATTCTAATCCTTATCTGAACTCCTCGATGAGGCGGCCATTACATTCTACGAGAAATGAAATTGTGTAATTGAAAATCAACATAATTAGGCGAATAAGCTTTTTGATTATTTACTTTAGGGCACATATTTCAGTCAACAAATTACAGCTAGCGAGCACGCAAGGCATATCACCTTAGAACTATTTCTCAATACTAGGCCAGGTGGGAGATATTACTTTCAATATGTCCGATCGAAATGCATTGGCGTTCCAGTAACTTTTGTGCTTCAATGCATAAACATCATTTTCTTAACAAATTAGGTGGAACGACAGTGCATTTTTACCGCAAGTTTGACTGTGGATATTTTGAAACCGGTGTCATCCTCAGACTGTCACTGCAAGCTGAACATTGGGATTTAAAGAACTCCAATAAACACCTTTGATGTGGCCCGTTTTCACAGAGAACAGTAGATTGTGTGTTTACTTCGTAGCAGAAACAGCGAGATGTTTTTTTTTTAGTTTTGTTTTATTTATCACGAAAGCATTGTGTACTAAGCATTACAACGTGTTTCCAAACGAACTGCGAGAAAAAGAAATGAGGGACGAAAATATTATAGGATATATGCTACACAATACTCGCAGAACAGAATACGTTTATTTTCTCTTGTTAAAAAAAAGTTATTTGCCTTTGCGAATTACCCGCAGATACTGGAGCATTCGAACACCACTATCATATTTATTTCAGGCTATGCTCTATTACAAAAATGCAACAGCTCTGATAGGTGTTCAGCAGGAGCATATGGGAGAGTGTGCATTTCATATAAGCAATATGAAGTAATAAGAAAAAAGTAATTAGGAATATGTTACAGTCGAAGAAGCTGTATTATTTCTGGAAATCCTTATTTCTGCGCACACAATATTGTATTATACATCATTTTAAAAAGGCGCTAAGCATGTACACTGCTTGCATATTATGCGACGAGTGTGTGTTAATTAACAAGAAGTGGAGTATACTGCAATTATTTATATTTTTACCTCTTCTCTTTGGGCTCCAAAGCGCAACATGAGTAAATAAACGAATTGAGAAAAAGAAAATGTTGGCATCCTGCCAGAAAGAGGTAAAGAGAAATGAAAATAAGGAAGTACTAGTGACAAAAGTATACACAAAACAAGTATTAATTACAAGTGAAACAAGTATTACCAAAGTAAAGGAGCATGAGGAATAACGTAGGACCGCGCGGGAACGCAGTGCTCTTTTATTAACCAACAACAATGTTTTCCTTTTTTTAAGGAGTTTAAGTAATCAATGTTTCTATCCCCATCGGTGCAACAATGGACAAGGCTACAAGGCCCTTAACGATAAGTTCCATGAGTACACGGCATTCTTCCTACATAATTATAGTTGTAACTAGCTACCACAAATTACACCGCGTGCGGTTCCTCGGACTACTTTGCGAGTGTGCTATCGTAGCCCAGGGGCCCGGCCTGTCACAAAGCTAACCTATACAAATATCACGAAACTTTCTCCCGTTGTTTTAGCACATTGAAGAAATTGCTGGAAGCCGTCGTGATGCAAGCTTGGCATGATTACAAGTTTGTTAACGCGCCTTCAGGGGACATTTATTCCGCCGAGCTTGTAATATTCTTTCGCAGTGGGTAAGGAAGGAACACCATAACAGCAATAGTATTTCGTTGAGCACACTTGTAGTGTGTACTCTTATCTTGTCTAAAGGCAGTGTGCCCATTGTGTTCATTTCTGCGTATAGTTCTTTACCACTCTTCTTTTTTTCTAGTATTTCGTGTTCCTACTTTAGTTCACTTCAGGAGCGATATAGCTAGGCAGGCTCGTAAAGTTGTGCACAGCTGAATAGTCACAAAAATGGACTAGTTGAAAGGCGGTCATAATGCCTGTGTCATGTATCTTTTCGACTCTGTCTTTACGATTTATGTTATAACCATGACCTTTCATTGTTGGCCTAAACATTTGTGATTGTACTTTGCAGAACTTTCTGCAGTTTACAATCATGCCTTACGATATTCGTATTAAATGACACTAAGAGAACTCTCTAGAAAACATTCTTCACCGCATATGTGTTGCTTACTGCCACGAAAGCAACAATACTACTCTCATCCTCTCTTCAAAAACAAAATCAAATTTGTTGTACACCAGAAAGAGAAGAACGGCATTCTCGCGACGTATTGACTGCAATGCTAACGACCTTACGGAGGACTAGAGTGACTTCGATTTCAGCGACTACCTTTTAGCTCTCTCTGTGGAGATCGCTTGCGACAAACATCATACTTATATTTGAAAGCGGCACTTGCAAGTTGTTTCGCGTCTGCAGTAACTGGGCTGGTGCGAAAAAAAGCAAGCACATAAGAAGCCCCCAGGCGGAAAAACCACTTTCCATAACCATGAGAACCACTAGTTCTTTTTCTACAGCCCGAAGAAGGACTCAAGTTAAAGCCAAAGAAGAAAGGTTTTTTTTTTTTTTTTACTTGTCCCTTTCCATCGTAAACTTGCCCTGTTAAGCTACGCTCAGGCACAACACCGCCAGTGCAGCATAGAAAATCGCGGAAATTCTATTACATAGAAGAAAGAAACGAGCAACACCCACCTTTCTCAGAGCACAATGCGGCGACTTCCACGTTGGAGCGGCAATCCGTCTAAGTTGTGTTAACAAAGCGTCCCCTCTAGTTAGATATTTTTTGAGCGAGTCAATGTTAGTTCTACGTTCATGTTCCTTGGATAGACACTAGCTTAGTTCACTTCTGACGCTGCCCCTTTTTTACGTTCTATGTATACTTTTCTGTGGACGCTCTCTTTTGGTCATGCCTTGCGGGCGTGAAGGAAATGGTTAGCCACACCCATTTTCTCCTCACTCTCGTCTCCTTCCACTTTCTGTTTTTACCGATATATTCATACTTGCTGCTATTCGCCATCAGAATCATCTTTATTTTGTTCTTGTTGGTTTTTTTTTTCTATTTTACTCTGTAAACGCCCACAGCTAGATAGTTCGTTACTTTAGAAGCTCATTTTCAAAACAGGCACCGAGACTCGAAGGAAACTAAAAATTTGAAGGAGAAAAGAAAATTCCACGATCAGAGCAAGCAAAGAAAAGAGAATGAACTGCGCTGAAGAGGGCGGTAGAACAGCACGTACATTCATAGCAGGTTTTGAGAATGCCCAGTATGCACGAAGCCACAAGGGCTGCGCATCAAGGACAACGTAGAGAGAGAGAGAGATAAACAGTTTGTAAAAGGCAGGGAGGTTATTTGGAACAGCTTTTAGTTTAGTACGCTGCGCTGGAGGAAGGGTAAGGGGAAATGAAAGACAGAAAGAATAGTGTAGGAATAAGGCAAATGCATGAAAAAAAATATCCTGTCGGAACGCTCGAGGCTACACTTCAGGGAAAACTAAAAGCAGAATAGATAAGCACATAGCACTGAGAAAAAGCTAGTTTTATCTCCAGGCTGTCTGTTTCACCCTCCGTTTTCTTTCGCAACATCTTTTCGTTTCCGTTCGACCCGAAGCGGAAATTGTTGCCGGAATAGTCCCTCCGTTTACAAGCAGAAAACGTCATGCTTGGCACTACAGTGGTCTTACCTCACTAGCGTATAATATCCTATAATTCGAAGATAACAAGGCGTCTTTTTAAAAGTACGTCGTCCTTTGTGTTTTTCTAGTACACAAGAAAATAGTTTGAAATGCGAGCAAGGTACACTTTTATTGCTCATTTCTTTAAATTTGTTGTTATACAAAATCGATTTTATTGCGATGGCAATTATATGGACACTCCAGGCGCATTTCTGCTGTGGGCGTCGCCGTCATGGTCGTCGTCGTCGCCGTGGCCGTGAGGTTCTGTATTAAGTCCACGGGCGATAACATCGTCGCCGCGTGCCGTATACTCTATGTGCGAGTGAAAGCGTGCGAGGGTGAGCCGGCATTCGCGGCTTAATGTCGCGCACACAAGGGCGGGAAACGGGAAGGAAGCGCGCCGCGTCTTCCGATCGCGCGCAACGCTCCGGAGGGTAGGGTAGGAAGGAGGGGGGCGGCTACGCCACGCGAACTACGCCTCGCGCTCCCGCCTGGGCCTCTGTATCTTGAAAGCCATCTGCGTCGGGGGCACAGTGCGCCGTGCGATGTGTTTTCGTGGCTTAATTCGCGTTGATGCGAGCGGAAGCACGAAGGTCATTTCCCTCGCTGCTCAGCCGCGCTTACTCACTCCAGCGTTTTGACAGCGAGTTTCTGCGGTCATCGAGTGAGATGCGTTCATGTTTGCTTGTGTGAGCGTGACATCATACTTGTTAATTTAGTTAGTATACCTATGTTTACAAGTTTACACGGCCGACAAAACTAGTATCCTTACTTCGTACAGCTGTCCACTAGTTTGCTATCGCAATCGATGCTTCGCCTTTCGGGCGAAACTGCGCCTTTTTTGACTACACGTCATCATCTTGTGGTCTCTGAACCTATGAAGGCAAATATTTTATGTGTTTACTGTTTGCACCTACCAGCAGCAGTATTTTCTTTGAACCATTTGTCATACCCCGTGGCATTTATGTGTTTTCCTAGCGGATTCATTGTATTGTGTAAGAAAGAAAAAAACTAAGTTTATTTTCTTATACTGCAGCGAATTCATCTACTTAGTGGAGGATCTTAGGCGTCCGCCTTCTGAGCAGTTACTAAGTCACCAACGTACCACCGTCACCAATGATCAACTTTACTAGAGGAAAAACCACGCTACACGTGTTCGAAATAAAAGAATTTAAAAAATCATCAGCCATTCCACTCTGAAGGTTTAGCACACGCTGTTTAGCACACGACACAGATGTGACACAGAATGGGGAGGCCGCGTATGGTCGGGACTACCGAGGAGCAACGTGCCTACGCAGAGCAATGGCAGGAACAGAGACAAGAATGCAATCGTCGTCGGGAGTGAGTACTACATGCGGCCTCCCCATTACGACGAGAGAAGTAAAATTCAAAATGGAGAACGGCACCCTGTCTTATGTACACGCGCTGACGGTTTCGCCTCCCCGGGAGAGTGGCAGGAAACTAGGCGCGCAAGTGGTTGCAACACCGACAAAGAGAAGGCAATGCGAATGTAGACATGGCCGACCCGGGTCGGCTTTTGGGCTAAAATCTGATCATAGTACTGTTGTTACCCTCGCTCTGGGACTTCTTTAGGTCCCAGGTGTGACAGGGGTAGATCAAGGACGTGTTACAGGTCCCAGAGCCCACCACCCGGAGTCCACAGGGGCGTGTGCCATTGCACTTTGACCCTTTCTGCGCAATCACCAGGATCGGCCCACACTTTTGCATACGCCCACGAAAAAAGCACGGAAGCCTAGCCATAAACAGCTTGATAGTAAACGAAACGTTTTTGAAAGTCAAGCAAAATAAAAAGCGGAATAAAAAATCGAGGTAGCTTGCACTAGTGGCGCAATTAAGGCTAAAGATACAGTGGAGCTCATCGGTTCCTAGCTGGTCCTGGCTATACGAAGTGATGCTAAGGTATACGAAGTGTATAAGCATTTCCTCGTGGTCCGTGGCATCGGGGAATGCCTCGCGAAGCACTTGCAGTCCGCGCACGCGTAGGGGAAGTGGGGCAAAAGCTATGCACAGTGTACGGGCACGCTCAGCAGACCACACGCCGGGAAGACGTCACCGCGCATGCGCTGTAGCGCGCAGGTGGTGGGAGCTCGGCCGAGCCGCCGCCAGAGGCGCCTACTGCAGTCACGAACACCGCGAGCGTTCGGCGCTAATGCGGGGAAACGGAGAAGGGTGGATGGCGTCGGCAGCACCTCTGCGCGTTGCCTTGTCGGTGCTGCTACAATTTGTTTTTCTCTCTCTCTCTCTCAAGCATAGCGTGCGACGTTCCGCGAAGTGGTTGCTAGGCAACGCAGTCGCAGGCAGCACACATTACGGCCGGCTTGAACAACTCCGCTGTTAAAATCCTGAGGACAGGATTCAGAAAGCTTTTTCTTCGTAAGTGCTGCTTGCCGTTGGCGAATGGCTGGCATCTCCTCTTACAAACGAGTCTAGAGGGAGACCTTTATGTGAATACCGGGTCTGGGCTCCAGCTACCTACCTCAAAACATTCACCTCAATATACAGTAAATACAATTTTTTTTCTGGGAGGCGTACAACTTAAGTTAGGTATAGGCTCACGCAAACACACAATTTAAGCATCTTTGCATCTCTTTAGAAAAGCGAATTGGCTTTAATGTTGCCCTGCTCCATTTCGAAAAATGGGTGATTTGACAGCGCATGCCGAATTACTGAAACCACACATATAGTTTGCATAGTCATGGTCAAAATGTCTCCAGGTCCACTCTCCTCGAAGTTGTTCGTGGGTGATTCCACGAGAGATCAACATGGGTCCAAAAATTCATATTTTAGATTTCATTCAATATTTTATATTTTGTGGGCATATCACTCGGTAGTACGAAAGTGAACTTGCATTCTTTGAGAAATGGATACTTTAGGAGAAAAAAATTATCGAAATTCTTCAGGTGGCAGGCGCCATTTACATGCACCGGGCATTCTCCCAAATTCACAACAATGTCAAATACAAAATATTACGGCTACAAAGAATGCATTTTCTTGTGTAAAACGTATACGTAAAGAAGAGTCAGCAAGAGTTGTTCGAGGCTTCTGTGCAAAACGGAAGTGCTTAAAAAAAAATTCTTAATTTGCTACACTTTTCGAAAATTGCTATATTTACGAATTTTTATCTACTAAATTAATTAATGTAGCCTTTTAAAATTTGGTGAGCTATGAGACTTTAACCTGTTTAACGATTGTGCTGAATATTGTTGCTGTAGCACAAATTTCCATTTTTACAGTTTGCCTCAAATGTGAAGTATTCACAAAAATGAGCACTATTTAAAAATCAAAATAAAAAAAAACCATCCTTAATTTTTCTCAAAATTTCGTAAACAGCTGTCCACAGACACTGGAAAAAGAACATTAAAAAACATCTTGCATTATTTTGTTTTTAATGCAATATATGTGGTAGAAATGAGAGCTTCGCTGGGATGCAGCAAGGTGCTAAGAAATAGGGACATCGGGGTAAAAAGAACGTCCATTAGCCTCTGACTTGCCTAAACTTGGCCATGATTGCGACACAAGGGCAGTTTTGGTAAACTAGTATTAGGATTGCAAGCCCGCAGTTCTCGAATGCCTAACTTTCTGACGTAAATTGTGCTACTGGGTCATCATTCGCGCCCATATTTTGTTAGTGCTTTCAGATCTCTTCTGAAAATCGTCTCTTTTGAACGAGTTGGTAGAGTGTAGCAGAATGGGGAGTGGGTCCGTGGGAGGCGGTGGCAAACAGGTGGTAAAGCGAAATACGTTGAAAGTTGCTGGCGGTTTGGCCGCCGCCTTAAGAGGAAGCTTTAGCTTGGGTGCTCCTATCTAAATACATGTAAAACGAGAATTCGTTTTTCTCTGCAACCACTGCACCACATTTGATGACGTTTGTTGCAGTTAAAAGAAAAGTGAAACTCTAGTGGCTGTTGGTTGCGATTTTTTTATTTATGTCGTCAACTATTTACTAAAATTGACAAAATAGCAGAGCCTCACAAAACGAAACTATCAAGTTTACAACTCTAACTCAGCAATGAAACATGATATCACAATCTTGTAAACTGTACCGAATAGAAAGTCTAAAGTGTACAACATTGCTATATTCTACATGGCTTTAAAATAGACTACTATTTTGTGTGTAGAACTTGTGCAAATACCTTGTAAACTATGTAACAAATTCACGTAAGAATCAAATTGGCATATCAAATTTGTCTGCTTTGAATGCTCTAATAGATGCCGTTCACAGGTCTGCGATATCATTTATATAGGTGCAGAGCTACGAATTTGTAAACTTCGTGCTTCTATTTTTTTCAAACTTGCCAATTCTTAAAAATTACAGTTAAACAATGCAGGCCAGAAATCGACATTTCGCGTCCGACAGTCCCTAGAATTTACCTTTGTCTCTCATGTGCAACAAATTGAAGTAAAATCGGCCCAGTGGTTATCTCAGGAAATCGTTTCTGCATTTTACATGTATTTGAATGGGCGGCATCGGAGTTGGGCCCGAGCGAAAGCTTCCTCTTAAGTGCAAGCTTTATTAGATTCGCTTCATTAGATCTGCGTGATCTGGCCCTCTGGATCAGTTGGTCTTATTGAAAATGTGGAAAGAGCCGCCATTACTGCAGCGCTTCGTAAACTAAGCACGCTATCATCCTTTCGGATTTGCCAGCGGTGCTCCAACAATTATCCCGTGTATTGTATGGCAGCAAGTTCGGCCGACAGTCATTGATGTTAGCTAAGGAGCTCAGCAATAGGCATTTCATTCTCAAGTTGCAGTGGATACCGCCACATGTTGGACTTGCAGACACTGATGCAGCAGATTAAATTAAGAGTGCCAATGAATCACCCCTTATATAAAGACTTCTCAGCTCTTTGAATATCACCTCACCATCCAGGAATGGTTTTAGCACTTTGATTATCACCTCACCATTCAGGAGTGGTTCAAGGAATCCGTCACGCAGAAGCTATACGCTGTTTCATAGAATAAGAACTAGTTCCGCGAACCCCCCCCCCTCCCCCTTCCCTGTTAACGCGGAACAGTTCATCTGTGCCTGCCAGTACTTCAATAAAAACAGAAACGCTCTGCTTGAGGCTTCGCACAGTAGACCATTATCCTTAAGAGTTTGCGGAACAGGTAATGTGTCCCAAAACACATAAGTTTCGGAAAGAGGATGTGTCACGCCTCTTTCCACCTGTTCAATGCCCTTTTTAAGGAGGCGGTAGAAGAGAGCAACCGCTGGCACTATCTGCCAGCTAAATAAGCCCTAACCAACACCATCGCTCCCCCCCCCCCCTCCAATCACCGTATCTTAGGTTATACTGTATAATGACGTTTCCGACGGAGCCATGGCGAGTACGAAATTTTTAGAGAATTTTACCTGCCGTAAATTTTGTTACTTGTGTACATGCACAAGGAGTTCACCATTAAATCTGAAATTATCTGCGCGGCAAGCTACGCACACTTGTTAAATGAATGAATAAAGCCTTTATTTTAAGGAAGGGGACGGCTCTAGGCCGCTGTTGGGGATTAGGTGGGAAAGGAATGTGGGTTCCCGGATTGTTGGCTGGGGCACATCTTCATCTCAGTCTTTGATCTCCCGCTTTATGCAGAATCAGGTGCATGTTCACTTCCGCCGCTCTCGCACGGGCTGGTCGACCCCTTCTACACTACTCGAAACAAGCCACTTTGTCTGCCATATGTCGCAATGGCTTTCTGTGTTTCAGGGTTAGTCTGTATTTCAATTCCTAGTGTTCTAATATCTCCGTGCAGTAAATGTTGAATGTTGGATCTCCCTTGTGAAAAAAGCTGCACAGTTCCAAATGAGGTGTTGCAAGTCTGCTCTGCATGACTCCTGACAATGTGTGCATCGGGTATAAGTGTCCGCAGTCGTAGCTTGTCTGGTTTGGTGCCATTTCTCAAGTATGTGTGGTGTGTATGCAGCATTGGCCATAACCTTGTTCAAAAAAACCTCTTCCGTGCGAGTAAGGCCGCCGTTGTCAAACACATGTACTGGTGTAGCTTCTAATAGTCTCCGTTTACTATCTGCTTTTATTTTAGTGCGAATGTAATGCATCAGTGCTCTGCTAGGAGAGCCTTCGGCCAATATCTTTAGGTATGGATTTTGGTCAGCGGGGTTTGGCGAGGAAATGGAGTGTGGGGAGCTGTACGTGTAATCAAGCCCACCCGCTTGCGCGGCAACTGCGTGAGCGGCTGCGTTTCCCCCATCCGTGCCGGTGTGCCCCGGTGTCCATATGATTTCAACATTTGTCCCGTTGTCCTGTATTCTCTTTAGCATTTTTCTGGTGTCGTTGGCCACAGCATCATCTGTCGTAGGCACCGTTAATTCGGCCACCGCTTCGTACGAGTCAGTTAGGATCCGATAATTATTTCGCACATTCTGCTCTACAATGTCTCCCATGTCAATGGGAATGGTGTTGACCGCTCCCCATATAGCTAAGAGTTCTGCGTGCAAGGTTGCACCCCCGGGAAGCTGACATGTGTGATAGCCATTGTGTTGGGGTGCAGATGTGCTAACCCAGGCCATGCTTGCCATGTCGTTTTTGATTGCAGCGTCCGTGTAGATGTCAATGGTGTGCTGCGGCGTTCTTAGTTCTAATCTCTTTTCAAATATTTGTCTAGCTTCCACGTTTCGTCTGGCGATAGGGCGTTGTTGCCTCCGTATGCCCAGTGGTGCTTCCCATGGTGGCGTTATGGTCGCTTCCGCGGGCTCTGGCTTCGCATGGACTTGTTTATCCCATGCGATGATCTGTTTTCCCTGAGTCGTGTTTTCCAACCGGGATCGCATTCGAATTCGTGCTTCATTGATTATGTCCCGTATGGGTGGAATCGCTACCAGCTTGAGCAGGTCCTCGTTCCTCGTGTGCTTCGGTAGCCCAGTGATAGTACGGAGGGTGGCCCTGTGTAACTTTTCGATGTCGCTGAGGTCTCGTTCAGAGAATTCGTACACGGGTGCCCCGTAAAGAATCCTTCCAACCGCGACTGCTTTTGCAAGCGTTTGGCACGCTTTCTGACGCGCTCCACCATACTTGCTCGATATTCGTCTAACCATGTGCAATAGCGGTCTCCATTTTTGCTTTAGTGTGCGAATCCATAGCTGGGGGCTGTTGCAGCTAGCAATCTGTGCTCCGAGGATCCTAATTTGTCCATTGGTCGACGTAATATCGCTTTTGCCTATGTGTAAAGTGATCTGCTTGTTTACATTGGTCGCTTTCTTTCCGTCTACGCTGATCAGTTCCGTCTTCTCCGGCGAGAGTTGCAGTCCGAGGTTATCTAAAGTGTTGCTAAGGCTCAGGATCGCTGCTTGCAGTTCAGTTTGCATGCTCTGCATGTCGGAATAATCCGCCGCTTCCGTCCATATTGTTATATCATCGGCGTAAATAGTGAAACGGGCCGAAGTGTCTCGCTCAAGACTTTCTGCTACCCGTGTCATGGCCAGATTGAATAGCATAGGTCCGAGGATGGAGCCCTGGGGCACACCCCTATCCAAGTAGTAGGTCCTCGGACTCCATCCCGGTGCCTTGCCATGGAGCTGGATTGGTCTGCTTTGGAGGAAGCTACGGATCCAATTGTATGTTCTTTGGCTAGGGTATCTGGTTGCTAATTCCTGTAAGATGACCTCTTGTTTCACGTTATCGAATGCTTTACGCATATCGACTGCAAGAATATAGTCAGGCATCTGTTTGCGAGACTTGCGGTTGATCACTCTGCGGAGCAACCAGAGGCAGTCATGTGTGCCCATGTTCGGCCGAAAACCTGCCTGCGCAGGATGCAAACCCGGTTGTACATACTCCATGTAGTGCTGCATTCTCGTGTTTAGCATTCTTTCGATCAATTTGCAGATAGTTGACGTTAGAGCTATGGGGCGTAGATTAGCTGGTTTCGTGTGGTCTTTGCCCGGCTTCGGTATAGGGTAGATGAGGGAAAGCTTTAGTGAATCTGGCAC
Source organism: Dermacentor silvarum (assembly GCF_013339745.2). Classification (NCBI taxonomy): domain Eukaryota; kingdom Metazoa; phylum Arthropoda; class Arachnida; order Ixodida; family Ixodidae; genus Dermacentor; species Dermacentor silvarum. The sequence goes on from NC_051157.2 coordinate 103,635,985, forward strand.
TAGTCCGGATTCCCAGGATTCATTGACAATTGTTAAGAGCCGTTCTTGAGCTTCATTGCTGAGGTTTCGAAGTTCTTGCCAAGTCACTCCATCGTGCCCGGGAGCTGACTTCGTTTTACCGTGTGCAAGGGCCGCTACGAGTTCACTCAGCGTAAAGGGCGTGTCTAGCTCCTCTTTCGCGTTGTCTATCGTGGCAGAAGGCAGCGGTTCCGGAGGCGCTTCGGCAGCATGTGGGAAGAAAGTGTGGATGACGCGCTCCTCCAGCACGGCAGGCTCTTCTCGCAAAAAGAGTTCCGCGAGAGGAGGCGCGCCTTTCTTTCTCCCAAGAAGGCTCCTTAAAATCTGCCATAGCCTTTTTAGACCGGGCTCCCGGCCAAGCTTCGCGCACGTATTGTGCCACGTGTCTGCTTCGAGTTGTTGTTGGTATTCCTTGATGAGTCGGTATTGATGCTTAAGGCGCATTAGATCTTTGTGACGCTTTCCTTTATACCGGTATTGCTGTGTGAGGCGGTTGACCTTCCGCCATAGATTTGCAAGGTGCATATCCATGTGACTTGTAGTGTCATCGCATGGGATAGTTTCTCTGGCCTCCGGCCGTGCCTCCGCTATCATAGCGCTGAATTGTTCAAAGTCCGCAAAAGAGTCCCCGGTGGCCATTCGAAATTTTTTCCAGTCAAAAAACACCGTTTCTCTCCTTTCTCGGATCTTTTTGCGATTGAGCGTGATGATTATTGGTAAATGGTCGCTTCCCCATGTCGTCGATTCTACGTCCCATTGCCTTATGAGCCCTGGAGTGGCTAGTGTCAGATCGGGCGTTGTGTCCTGTTGTCGCGCGTGTAGCCCTATGCGGGTTGGTGTTTCTGGTGTGTTGCATATATCCAGAGCTGACATTTCTATTGCATCATGCAGTATGCGTCCTCTCGAGTCAGCTTTGGCGTAGCCCCATGTTTGATGCTTGGCGTTAAAGTCTCCCCCCACTAGAATGGGAAGGCCTCCAGCTTGTGCCTGCACCTTACCGAGCCATTGGTAGGAGTCATTCCGGTGCTTGCCCGTTAGGGGTCTGTAGTACGCGGAAACTGCAACCATTGGCCGGTGCCCGCGTGGACATAGCTTTACTGCCACAATTTCTCTGAAATCATTACACAAATCTGGTATTTGCAGTTCGGTTGCGGTGCAATCATGTCTAACTAAAAGGGCAGCTTGGCCTTGCGCTTGTTGGTTTCTATTGCCCTGGTGTAGTATTGTAGCCTGCTGAAAGGTTCGGTAACCTTGAATAGTGCACGGTCCCCTTGTCTCCTGTAGAAGCACGACAAGGGGTTTGAATTTTTTAATTTGCTGTCTTAGTGTGGATCCATTCTGCGTAAAACTTCGACAGTTCCATTGGATGCATATAGGCCTTGCCGTCATCTTTCATCTGCTGGCTTACGCCTTTTAGGTTCATCATGTTGCTTCTGAATATTTCTCTGAATTTCCGTGAATATCGCTTTCATCTGAGTTTGTATTGCATTCGTGACTGTCTGAAATTCCTCTCGTAGGTTCTTTTCGAGGCGCTGGGTCTCAGTGTGTCTTTCCTGCCTTAGGATGCTCAGCATCTGCGCATACGCCGAGTCTTGGGCTGTGAGTGGTTTTGACACTGATGGTGCCTGGTTCTGCTGAGTCTGTGCGGGTCCTACATATTGCGGCTTTCTAGAGTTTGCCGTGATTTTTCGACTAATTGATCGCCCGACCCGACTGTTAGAACGCGTGCGTTTTTCTCGGTCTGCCGGCGTCTCCGATTCACGTTGCCGTGGCGTTGGAGGTGGTGGCGTATCTCGTTGCTCTGGTGGTAGTCGTGCGAGTATTTGCTGCAGCATTGCTCTCAACTGTTGATTTTCCTTTCTGAGTTCTTTTATTTGTTGCTCATAATGAGCGGATAGTGTGGGTTGCGTGGATGTTCCTGCCAGCACTTTTTCAGCCCAGGTCACTGTCCTCTGCCCTTCTTCTGTGTTCTGCACGACTTTCTTAATGTCTTTCGGTGCACGGCTAGGACATGCCGAGTTTAGCGATATGTGGCCCTGTTTCTGGCATGCGACACAGAATAGCTCTTCGTCGCATTCGTTGTCTTGAGGGTGTTTTCTACCACACTGCTTACAAACTTCGTCTGAAGGGCAATACTTGGCAATGTGTCCCAATCCGTGACAATTGTAGCAAGCGATAACCTTCGGTCTGTACTCATGCACCCTTGTGATCTCATAATCGAATACGAGCCTGTTTGGGGGAGATTCCGTGTTAAATGTTAGCAGCAGCATGTTTGTCTTCCCGAGCAGACGTGCCTCTAGGATAGTTGCCGTCTCGCATCTCAAGTGATCCTTGATATATTCAATGGTCTGGCCGGGACGCACCTTGATGACCCCCCGACTGTTCCCCACCTTCTGTGTTGGCGTTCTTTCAATTATCACTTCATACGTACGAACGCGACCGCTCATTTTCTCAGCCAGTCGGGTCAGCGCCGCAAGCCTCTTCGCGTGTTCTTCATCCCTGACAGTAACCTTTATGCAGTTCGCCGCAGGGTCGTAGCGGAAAATTGATAATTCTGCAAGTTCCCAACTTCTCGCCGTCATCTCTAGTGCTGCTGTTATAGCCTGCTTAGGTATGTCATGTACGTGTACCTTGTTAAGTGGCCTGATCGAGAGCGCAAAATGAGGTCGACTTACCCGTTCGAGGCGAAGCTGTTCGGGCTTGACTTTTCTGTTTGGTTTCCGCTTGCTGAAAAAGGACCATTCAAGGCTTCCGTTGTCCTCGTTGTCTTCGTCGTTGCTATCGTCGTTGTCGTCCTCGCTAGCATCCTGAATATCCATTTGGTCGTTCAATTGCGACTCCCTTCTTCTGGCCTCTTCCATCGAGGGACGCGCCACGGCGTCTTCGGCTGTAGCGCGGCGTTCACTCGGCGTTTCGGCGCTCTCAGCGCGCTTCGCTCGTCGCGTTATCGGCATTCTGGAGGGGCTATTCTTCAAATTTTCGGCGTCTCTAAGCTGAGGTAAGCATGGAGCTTCCGTGCTGGGTCCACTGGAGTGCGAATGTTGCTGTGGTGGCGACATGATGTCGTGCTCACCGGGCCGGCCTCGCCGAGGCCGCACTCGGGCTGGGCCCAGACGTGGTTAGGCTTAGGTCAGTGGGTCGCCGTCGAAAAAGTCCTCGTAGCCAGAAAAAAACGTCAATTGGAGCCGTGAAAAAGCACACCACACTCACAGAAAGTACTCACGGTGTCGTTGCTCAATGTTTACCACGTTGAATGATAGTTCCACGCAAACTTAAAATAAAACATCGAAGAGCCAAAGTGGGCCGCGTCTTCACACTCTGGCGATCGCAGCGCCCCCGATGAAGCTGAAGAATTTGGTGAAAGTATCCACAGGTTACAGGGAAATTGTTTTCCTGTCACTCATCAGTGTGCCTCAAGTGCGAATGACAGCTGGCCGGACCAGTTCATTTGTAGGGATCTATATCCCCTTCCAAGAAGAATTATTAGCGACTGTCGATAAGTGTATGAAATTTACATGCTTTTGTGCCAAGGTGCTCCAAACTCTAATAAGAGGAAGTAAAAGGTGGTAGAATGACCATTTCTGCATTTTATGATTAGTCACAATAATAGAGTGATTAAGCATGTAATTATCGTGCCATCACTAATGACGCTTTCTTCACAAAAACAGAATTGAATAACTAGCGCGAATTACATGCACAAGTTATTTATTGGTTGCAAGCATTACTAGAAAGAAAAAAAACATTATTTTGAGAGAGAGAAAAACGAAGAGGGAACGGTTACAAAGAGGAAATTGCTACAAAAACTTCCCACGTCACGCCTCCAGTGAAACATTGTGGTGCCTTCTCCAAAGCTTCCTTAGCTAGAAGCTTTGGAGAAAAAATTTTTCCCTTAGAAGTGCAAATTTTTATTTTTGCATTTAGAGTATACTGTAATTGATTATACAGTTCTAAGTTTTGTGGCACGAATGAAGCCGCACGGCACAGAAGCACACAAAGTGGATAATAAGAAAAAAAAAACTAAGAAAAGAAAACAAAGCAAACGTGTAAGTGCAACCAGAACCATTAAAGGAACCCGGTGCAACCTGCCCAGATAATAAAATACAGGCAACAATTGAGTGCCACTCATAACAGCAGGACGATGGAGAAAAAATAAACAAAAAGGAACACTCCCCCGAAATGCGTTGGGCTTACAAATTAAATGTTTGCAATTCATGAAATAACACTACATCAATGAAACATCTAGATAAAAAAAAGACAAAATGCGAAAGTACTAATAAATCAATCAGCGCACTTTCAAAAGCACTTGCAGATTCTGACGAAACAATTTTTTCTCACTCAGTAATTGTTCGCAGAAAAAATGAATACTTGAAAAGGTTAGTGCGCGTTTCGATATGGAAGTAGATTTTGTGCATGCCGATTTCACGACGTGCGCGACAGAAATGGCTGAATATATGCGCGCGCATTCACATTCAGTTTGTCGTGATAAAACAAGAATAAAAATTTGTCTCGCTCTTTTTCTGTGCTGCTCTAAAGTTGGAATCTCGTTTTGCAGCATTATGGATGACGGTGAATCTGTTCTCTTACATTGGTTAAACATAAAGCGTACTGCCCACCTCAGTACCATCTCGAGCCTATGCTTATCGTTTTGATAGTGGGAATCCCAAACTGCGCTCGCGTATTCAACTATAGGCAGAACAAAAGTTTTGTAGGCAAGAAGCTTTGCATCAGATGGCGTGTAGAAAGGGGCGAAGCACATTAGGGCCGAGCCTTGTCCCCCTCGTCGTCGCCCGTAGCTCTGATTGCATAGAGTCCGCTAGGGGCGCTGCGGTGCACAAGGGCGTTCGTTCCCGACGCGCGCGCTCTTTCGCTCTTCAGCCACGGATGATAACGGTCGCTTCTGATAACGGCGCGACCGCTATGGATAAAAAGGCGAGAGTGGCGGCTCAACTGCAAGCGGAGTCGAGGGCTCGCAAAGCTGCTGCAGCACGGCGACGCAGAAAACAAGTGGACCCGGAGTCTAGGGCGCAGGAAGCTGCAGCAAAACGGCAACGCCGGCAAGCGAACCCGGAGCTGAGGGCTTGCGAAGCTGCAGCAGCACGGCAACGCCGGCATGCGGACCCGGAGCTGAGGGCTCGCGAAGCTCGCGCTTGAACCGAGCATCGGCGCAACCAACCTCAAGTAGAGAACGCTTCTGGCGTTTTGCCGCCGCTTTCCGCGCTCTCGCCGCCTCTGGGTCCGTTTGCCGGCGTCGGGGGATTCACGGTTACCCGGATGATCCCCCGTGCTTCGCCCACTCATCATCATTCACTTCATAGATATACGGTGTTTTTAGTTGGTGTCTATATGTAAGCCGAGTTACCGAGTAGCTGCTGAACAAATGTTTTGGATGTGGGAGGACCACGTACGTTTGTTAGTAATTGTCAATCCCAAATATTTGTATTCTGTGGCTTCCGTTAAGGTGTCGTTATTAATTGGATACGTGAATAAAAATGGTTGTTTTTTATTGGTTACGCGTAGCAGCACCGTTTTCTCGGAGTTTAGGGACACTGACCATGCTGTGCACCATTCGCGAATTTTCGCTAGACTACAGTTTAACGAAATCTGGTCGTTCTGGCACGTCACATTTTTGAAAATCAAACAGTCGTCAGCAAACAACCTAATTTGAACATAAGGAAACACAGCAGTGGTAATATCGTTCCCATACATGAGAAAGAAATGGGCCCCAAGACCCTCCCCTGAGGCACGCGAGACGTAACTGTCAAACGCTTGGACGAGTACCCATCGACATGCAGAAACTTAGTTCGGTTGGACAAGTACCGTTTGATCCAATTTATAGGAAAAGATGGTAGGCCAAATGTGTGAAGCTTGTTTAGAAGTTTACTACGGGATACACGATCAAAAGCTTTGCTGAAATCCAAAACGACCAAATCAATCTGTCCGGCCGAATCGAGGGTAGAAGCGATCTAAGGAATAGTAGTAGTAAGATGTGTGATTCTTTAAAGGTTTTTGCGAAATCCATGCTGGTGATTAGATAGCAGTTTATTATGTTCATGGAATTCGGTTATGAAATGTATGAGGATGTGTTCAAGCATTTTGCAGCAGGATGAAATCAAGGATATTGGGCGGTATTTTTCTTTTTGTAAGCGGTCTCCTTTTTTGTGAACTGCCACTACCCGGGCGACGCGCCAATCACCTGGAATGATAGCCAGTTTTAAACAGGAACGAAAAATTGCGCTGAGAATATATGACACAGGCTGGGCATACCAGCGCAAAAAAGAATTGGGAATAGTATATGTACCGACTGAAGATGTTTCTTTAAATTAAATTATGGGGTTTTACGTGCCAAAACCACGATCTGAGTATGAGGCACACCGTAGTGGGGGAATCTGGAAATTTGGACCACCTGGGGTTCTTGAACGTGCACATAATCTAAGTGCACGGGTGTTTTCGCATTTCGCCGCCATCGAAATGCGGCCGCCATGCGGCATCCCACGACCTCGTACTCAGCAGCCCAACACCATAGCTATTGCGCGACCACGGCGGGTGAAGATCTTTTTAAGGTTCAATAAGAGAAAAGACACCTTCAACATATATACAGTTATAATCAAATATTGAACGTTTAAATGATTGGATATCGCCTTCAGTCGGAGAAAATACGTAATGGAAGTGTTCATTTAACACATCAGCTATTTCCCTGGACTCCGTTATATGCACATCGGTGTTATTTATTTTGTCTATTTGTTTAGCTTTTGAGCTGAGAAAACGCCAGAACTTCTGAGGATTCGTTGTAATAAAACTAGGCAAATTATTGTCGACATATTTGTTTTTTGAACATTGCAAAGCACGGTACAATTCTTCTCGGAGTTGACGGAGCCGATTCTTATTGACGGCTGTTTTCTTCTTTGCTCATTTAATCCTGCGCTGCAAACGTATAATGTGCCTATATATCAACCCAGGGGTTGTGGCGATTTGACTTGAGATGCTTCTCGGGAACAAAATTTTCAAAGCATTTTTGAACAGTTTCTTAAACTTATTCCACAAAGCAGTAGCATCATGATTTCCCAATCTATCTACTAACTCCCAAAGCTCGTTGAGAATTGCGTTATCATTTGCCTGATTAAAGTTTTGACAGTTTTGCTCTTAGACCGAGTCTTCGCGCAGGTATTTAGGGGTGCAAGAAAAAAGAACTAACTTATATAGTCCGATATACCATCCTCTACACGAACGACACAATGAACAATAATTCTTCTAACAAATGCGAGATCCAATATTGCCCCACCTCCTTCGATTCACGGGTGGTTTCATGAACAACTTGAACTAAGTCACGTGTCAGCATTATAGCTTGTAATGTATTGTAGAGCAGGTGAGATGGGGTGCTGCAAGTTCAATCAATTGATGGCAGATTAAAATATCCAGCCATAATTAGTGATCAACTAACGTGCGGCGAAATGTAATCTGATAATGCCAGCGAAAATTCAGGGGGCGAAGAAGAAATGAAGGTAGTTGACGTAAGCACAACGTTCGTTTTACTCTAAACTTAATTTTTGTGGTCTATTCACAGCTGCAAAGAATGGGCAAAAATAAGTCGCGCCCACAGATGTTTTGCACCGTGACTGAAGGGTATATGAGATTTCAAACCAGTTTCTCAGGCACCCGTTCAGGCATTTCAGGCACCCGTTTCTCAGGCACCCTCAGGCACCCGTTCTTGCTGTGAGTGCCGGCGTGCCTCAGCGTCCCTCGTAATCGATCGAACGACCACAGCGAAAGATGAAAGCGAACGCGCTGCGCAGCGGGAGTTGATAGGCTTAGCAGAAAAGGTGAACGAGGAGCAGAAGGGAAACGGCCTGCGCAGTCGCCGTGTTGCCGGCGCCTAAGTGCCCGTTGGACAGGAACTTAGCGAGCCCAGGGATATCACGACTGGCGTCCCACAGGGATCGGTGCTCAGCCCTTTCCTGTTTAACATGGCTCTTGTGGCCTTCCCACATCTCTCCCGGTGGACCCACGGTTCCCTATTCGCTGCTCTATTTATGCCGACGACGTGGAACTCTGGAGCCGGGGCCCGAGGAAGTCCATGCCATCCATTCGGTGCTCGCTACAACGGGCACTATATGCGTTGACCGCATTCCTTGGTAGCATTGGCCTCACCGTCTCCACAGCCAAGGACCGATGTCATGCTTGTTGATCCACCGGCCTCAGCTCGACGCTACACTAAGCAGCTGAAGCTTGCTGGTCGTGCCCTACCTTGGAAGCAAATGGTCCACTTACGTGGGGCTAGCCATTAACCATCGGCTCACGTGGATTCCTGCAGCCAAGCCGCCACTGCCAAGGTGCGCCGGGTGCAGGGAGCTGTCAGCAAGGTGCAGCAGCAGGGCTGTGGCCATGCTGCTGCACCACTACCGCTGAACCAGGCCGCAGCAACGTCTGTGCTCTTGTATGCCCTTCCATTGGTCAACCTCACACCGGCCAGGAGAGAGCAGTTGGAGGTTCTGCACAGAGGTGCTATTAGGAGCATCATATGGCTCCCAATGCATTCACTGGTTGCTGCAACACTGGCAGAGGCTGGTGAATGGCCGCTCTTTCTGGGGATGCTCGAATGCACCCTGGGGCACATTGACCACCTTCATCGTGCTCCGAACAGCGGAGTCCTGCTGGCTAGACTCCGCAGCTAGCCGTCCTCAAGGATGGCAAGTCTGTGCATCCTGTACGATGAGGTGATCACAGACCCCACTGTGGCAATCCTGCTGCCTCCACCACACCATCGACCAGCGGGTGTCCACCTCCCGCTCAATGGAGCGACTAAACGACACCAGCTGAAGCACTGTAATAGGCTGCAGCCTGCAAACTCCATGAGTAGCTGGAAGGAAGTCTGCTGGTCTACACAGGATGGATCAGTCCTGGCGAACGGATCGGCCGCTGCAGCCTGCACCATCCCGGCGAGGGCGTTCAACAGACAATGTCGGATCCCCTTCGACGCGATTTCCACTGCGGTAGAACTAGCGGGGCTCCACCTAGCCGCCGTAGTCCTGGCTGAGCACCCTCCTGGGCAACCGGTGGCAGTGCTCTGCGACTCGAAGCAAGCACTCCAGAGCATCATCAACCACCGCCGATAAGGGCGTACGGGCGCCTTCGCGGCGACGATGGCTGCGATATGGCGCCAGAATAGCGCGCGTCGTCTCCATAGAAACGAAGCGTGCTAGCCACAGCGTTCTCTTCCTAATATAAAGCGTGTACCTATGTAATCGCCATACAAAATATTGACACGCGTAATGAAAAACACGTATAGAGGTGCGCTCAAATTTCGTATTAGGAAGCAGCGTAATTGTCGGTGAATTTTTTGTATGTGACATATTTGTGCCTGACAGTTCGGGGGTGCCCCCAAGCCGAATCTTTTATGTTGTTGCCTGTATCCTAGACATACATGTTTACCTGTTAATGTAGAAAACAATTATTTAAATAAAAAATAACAAAGAGTACAGTGCAATTCACTTACATTATAACGCACCTTTTGCGAAGCTGAATTTAAGGGGACTGAACGCACTCTGAGGAGAATACCTTGCGAAAAGTACGAACAGCGACAAATTGCACGAATAACTTTTTTATTGCAAAAGTTGTCAACATGTATTGGTTACAGTTAAAGACTAGATGTTTCCAAATTCTGTAATGCCAGAGATGGTTACCGTTGCAAACGAAAGCAAGTGAAATAGGCTACATCATGCGTTGCTTTTTTTATACCCACCTTAAAGCGTTTTGTGTGGCAGACAGCACACTTCAATGGCCGCGGTTTGGAGCTTGATGAGGCGAGCAATAAATGTTTCAAAACTTACATTAAAAATTCATGTTATGCGGTTACAATTATTGTATAATTCATTCAACAAACGAAAATGTCTTATTTGCAAGCCGGAGAGGTCTCAAGGGGCGTGACTTGCCAGACATGTTGAAGCTTTGAGTAGCACCCGTATCGAGCTAAGTGACACTAAACGTGTGCCAACTCAGGCACAAAAGTGTGCGGGTGAATGGTTTGTCGCCGTCACGCTTAGGCCTGATCACATCATCCACCCTATCTTGTCCCGGCCACGGCACCAGTGGTTGTCAGGACAAGAGCGTGTCCTCAACGGTTCATCTTAAAAACAGATGCTAGCTACACTGGCCGATTATCTTAAGAGGAAGCTTTAGCTCTCACCCAACTCCAATGCCGCCTACTCTAATAGCAAATGTAAAACGCAGAAATGCTTTTCTGAGATAGCGCGAGGTCTGAGTTCGTAATATTTGTTGCGTTTCTGAGAGACAGTACATT